>NC_066628.1:29088579-29402433 GCF_025201925.1 Gopherus flavomarginatus
AAGCTGGCATGTTCATTTCAGCCATCTGCAGAGCTGCCTCCTTTGGATTCAGCTGCGTTTGCTGATTCCATTTATACATCTATTTCCTCTAATTCTCTCTGGCTCTGAGTCTGAAGGGACCATGTGGTTTTTTTGCTGGCTCTAAACCTCCATCAGGCTCAGCTGTCAGCTCAGTAACCCATGTGTGGGAGGGATGTTGGTGATTTCTTCACTAGCAGATCAGTGCGGGAAACCCCTCAGTCACAGGGCCTCCAGAGCAGGTGATTCCCACACAGGAGCAGGAAGCCTTTGCACTGGTGGGGTTTCCTCCTTGATCATATGCCAAAACATCCCAGAAGTAGCAGGGTGTTTGGTCCAAAGAGCCTGCAAACCCCTAGAGTCCAGGACCAACTGCAGAGACCCATCATCCCTGCATTGTCGCCTGGTCCCCACGCGAGGGGAGTGGGAGCACGGATCTGCTCAGGCACCCCTAGCTTCCCCCACTGGCAGGGGAACTTCCAATCCATGGTGGTGGTGGATGCCACATGAATCACTGCTGGCTTGGGATTGCACCAGGATTTCCCATTGGGATGGAGGGCATGTTTCTCTGGAGAAAGGACATCCCTCCAGCCCCAGCCCCACTAAAGCTGTGAGAGACTGAACCCCACAGATACCCCACAGAAGGGTGCCTTGCAGGTCAGAGGGAAAGAGAACAGTGCACTGCAGAGCACACCCCCTACAGATCGAGTCCTCGTTACTGTTATTATATGTGTTATTGCAGTGTCCAGAGGAGGCCCCACTGCATTGGCTGTAGATATGGCCTGCTCCAAAGTTTGCTATCTGGTCTGCCTGCAGAGGTTAAAGGAAGCATTGGACCTCCTGTTTTTTAATTTAGATCTATTGAATGAGATAGTGGTATCTATTGGAGTGACAGACAGACAGACATAGATAGATAGATAGATAGATAGATATTGATTTTCAAAGGCACACATGGTAGTCAGGCACCTAAGTCCCAATGACTTTCAAAATCTTCCCCCAGGTAGATCGATTCTATAAGTGAAAGACACAGAGCATGTCACCCATGTCAGTGGGTGGGTTTTCACTCCATCAAGCCCTGTAACATCTCTCTGGTACAAAAAGAGGAAATCCCCTTGTTTTTTAGACAAATGCCCCTACCTGTTAGCAGCAGGGGAGACCTGCTGTTTCTGCAAATATTTGTGTCACAGCTCCAGTCCTTCCCCTTGTATTGTTTGAAAGTGGGCTTTAATGTATGAAAGCAGATTGGGGATGGGAGCCACCAGCTCTGCTCTCCCGCGAAAGCGACTTTTTGGGCCTGGCCATCAAACCTCTCGCAGCACAGAGACGGCTCTTTTTAGGGGCTCTTTATCCACACTGTAGTAATTTGTCTCTGGCAGAGACCCATGAAATTTGCATTTCAAAAAGCGAGCTCTGCAGACGGAATATCAATGGCTTTCTTTGGACTCCAGGACACGAGGCCTTTGAATGGGAACTCCTGGGAAGTGGTGCCCAGTAGGGCTCTCTGAGGCTTGCTGAGCTTTGAGAGATGCTCTCGGTGATCCAGTTGCTCCAGTGTCCAGTGCACAAGAGGGCTCACACTGTATGGGTGGACTATAATCCTTCTAGAGAGACCTGATCCTCTTGGGGCTCAGCTTTATTGCCAGCCTCATCCATATAAGTGCTGTGCCAGTGGCTCCCAAACTTGCCCAACCAGTGGCCACACTGGCCACATTGGTGACTCCTCTGACACCTAAGGTCTGCACTAACTGGAGCAGTTTGCAGCCACCCTACACGTAATACCCCAGGGCTGCCTGTGGTAACAGCTCAGACACATGAGTGGGAGGGGTCACTGATGGAGCAGGGCATGATGGGAGATGTAGTCTCCACAGACGGCACTCGGTAGGGTACATTGCAGATTTTTTTGCCCTTCATTAATGTCCCTGGGGCTGTTCTTTGCCCAGCACTGGCTTGTTCTTTATAAATGCAGGTAGCTTGATCTTAGGGCTGGTGTTGGTGAGCAGCTTATGCTACCACCTTCAGCCTCCTACAGCTAGGGTAGCGACTTTGGTTGGACATATTCCTGGAGGTTTCATCACATGACATAATCTTTCATTAAAGATTAATTTTTAATTCCAGGACAATCCTGGAGGGTTGGCACCCCTACCTCCAGTCTTTGGGTGCTGATGAGTTTGGTGTATTTTATACAAGGGATGGAACAGTCTAACATGGAAACTCTGTATTAGCCAGGGGTCAGTGAAGATGCTACGTAGACAGAGTAAACTCTCGAAGCACTATAGCGAGCCATGCTCACTGCAGCTCAGGGAGGAGACAGAAAAATAAGAGATGGAGCCAGCCCTATACCCTGGCTCCAAGCTTCCATCGTCGGGGAGTTCTGATCCCGAGCTTCATGGCTGCAACTTTTCTTTATAACGGGATGAAACAATAGCCCAGGCCCCCTGGCATGAGGGTGATGTGCAGTGGGAAGAGGGCTGAGGATTCTGCTCAGAGAAAGAGGCTGGTTGTGAGTGGCAGGCTCTGTGCTGGGGAGTGGACCAGCTGAAGGTGTGCGAGGGAATGGATCTACAGTGGCAAGGAGGCTGTTTGGTGTCTGGGGTGAGGGTCTGCATTCAGGAGAAGACCTACTGTGAGTGTGTTTTGGAAGGACACTGGTTGGGACTGGCGGTGGGGGGCTGATTCTTGGGAGGAGGCCGGCTGGAGGTCTGAAGATGTAGAATTGGCATGCACCCTAGGCTTGCAGCAACCAGGCCTGAGCCACGCAGCCCTTCAGCTCCTGTGTTTGCCCCTTGAGGCCCAGCCATGCTGCTCCAAGCTTGCCTAAGTGCTCTCACATTGATCCTCCCTTGTCTCAGGCCATGGCTACACTTGAAACTCCAAAGCGCTCCCTCCCAGCGTTGCAGGTACTCCACCTCCACAAGGGGATTAGCTTACAGCGCTGGGCACTGTCTACACTGGCGCTTTGCAGCGCTGTAACTGGCTGCGCTCAGGGGGGTGTTTTTTCACACCTCTGAGCGAGAAAGTTGCAGCGCTGTAAAGCGCCAGTGTAGCCATAGCCTCAGCCTCTGTGCTGCCTGGTTTCAGAGATGGAGCAAGAGTTTGAGCCATACACTGGGCACTCCCAGTCCATTTTGCAGACCCCACAATCCTCCTGTCATTGTTCCACAGCCTAATCAAGGTGACTGCTAGGACGTGCCTCCTTCAGGGACAGATGTCAGGCTCCCAGGCAGTCCCTAGGGAGTCCTGGCTCCAGCGCGCAGCTCCATTATTTTTCTTTTCTTTGCACACAAACTAAACGAGAGAACTGGCGCCTGTGGCCACGCTGCAAGAGAGAGACAAGTTAATGTCCTGTTCTCCCCCCTCCTGAGCGAGCATGCAGTAAGTCTGCTGTGTGCCATGCATGTGCGAAGTGGCACATGTCCAAATGTGGAAACCCTCTCACTCCAGCATCATTAATCACACTTTCCATGTGGATAGAAAATAGCTCTTTCTTGGTTTTTACAGATGGCCCAGGAGCTTAAATACAGGTTAGCATCGTTCCCCCTGCAACAGAAACATTGCCAAAAGAGCAGATAAAGCCAGAGTGTCCTAGAATTAGAGATGGATCATTCAGGAGATCAGAGCCACCATAAAATGTGAGTCTCCCACCCAGGGCAGGATTGTTCCCTCTGCTGTTAATTCTCCAGCCAGGATGGAGCTGCCAGTGCTCCCCTTGAGAGACCGTCCCACCTCCAAAGCCATCTCACTGTCAGAAAGTTTTTCCTGAGCTTCAGCCGACATCCCCGATTCGCTCCATCCCATTTGTTCCCGTTGCACCCATTTGCACCACACTAAGCCTCTGCCTGGAGGAGTGATTGCAGCCTGTGTAGGTGCACTCGGTGCTAGCTTTGAGTGAGTGCTCACGCTAAAGTAGCTGCAGCAGCGCAGGGGGCAGCATGGGCTAGCAGCCCGAGTGCAATCCCGCCCAGGGCCTGGGCTACACATTCGTGTGCCTAGCCTATGCTGTTGCAGCTACACTGGCCTATTGTTAGCACACTGTCTTGAGCAAAGCTAGCCCCGGTATGCCTGTCTGTGCT
Source organism: Gopherus flavomarginatus (assembly GCF_025201925.1). Lineage (NCBI taxonomy): Eukaryota > Metazoa > Chordata > Testudines > Testudinidae > Gopherus > Gopherus flavomarginatus. The sequence continues at coordinate 29,092,668 of NC_066628.1, forward strand.
GTCCCAATTGCAGTGTAGACACACCTGCCCTGGCCCTTCTCCAGATACTCGGGTGATACACATTTAACTCTTTCTGTTTCTCCTCATACATCACTCCCCGCACCCTCCTCACTCTTCCCCAGTTTGCCAATATCTCTCTGGTGATGAGATGCCCAGAAATGGGTGAATGTCCCGGGGTGGCTGTACCAGGGCCACATATGGAAAGACGGTTGCCTCCCTGGATCAGGGCCCCGATCCTGTGAGGTGCTGAGCTCACTGGGATTTGCCTGCGCCCCGTACCCACTGTCTCTGCCAAAGTCTCTCTTAGCATCTCTGCCTCCCTGCAGCCTCCTCCTCCTCACAGAGTGGCTGTGTTTTGAGTTATGTTTCCCCAGTCTGCCCAGCAGCTCAAATCCCATTGAGCTGTGTGTAGCTCATGAATCAGACCACCTGCTCCTGAGTGGGAAATGCCCAGCTGGGGGAGTCAGTTCAGCATGTGGATAGAGAAGCAAAGGAAACTCCCGTTGTCCTCTGGGACAGGAGTTAGTGGCAGTGCAGAGGGTTGGGGCCTACCAACCACACAGAACCAAGGAACTATGGGAAATGCTGCCCGGCATCCCACAATATGAGGGCAATAACCCTCCCCCAGCTAGCTCTTCCCCTTCTCCCCATTCACCCCCCCACACACACACACTCTCCTGCCCCCTGTTCTCAGGGTTTGGGGCCAAGCCCCCTGGAGCCCTACCCCTCCTCGGGGCTGTGTGTGTGACCGAGGTCCTCACATGCCTGAGAGGGGGAGCAGGGCACTGAGGGTCTCATCTGCCCATTTCTATTCCCCAAAGCTGTGCTAGTCCCAGTCAAAGCTTCTGTCCCCCTCTCTGGCTCCCAGCAGAGTGGAAGGCCAGAAACTGAGGCCCCAGTACAGTGGACACACAGTTTGCAGTTTCATTTAACGATTTACAGACTGTCCATTAAAAAACCCAACCATGCAGCCCCTTTCCCTGGCACCTAGTGCTAGCCATAGGGGCTGTGGGCAGTCAGCAGCGCCTCAGACAAATCCTCCAAGAACAGTCCCATCCATTACAGCCCAAGGTTTGCCCCCCACAACCCCTCTGGTCACCTGGATAGCCCACTCCTGCCATCCTTCAGTGAGAAGCGTGTCCCTCCTGAGCCCCGCAGATTCCACCCCCCAGGATCCCCCTCCATGAGATGCTCACCCTCACCCAGACAAACCCAGCCCCCCATCACATGCACTCCTCTCTCTGTGAGACATCTGTCTAAGCCTCCATCCTGGGACCCCCATTGGTAAGACATCCCCCCCTCCATGGGATCGCTCTTCTGAGACACCCTCATGTCTTTGTCCCCAGCCCCTTGAGTGCTCCCTCCCCCCCGTGAGACCCTCTCTCAGGAGAATACATTTAAGCTCTTTTTTTCTCGGGGTTTTCAATGGACGAGTTTTGCTGGGGAAACACAAATCCGCCATGGCCAAGAGGGAGGCACGGCTGCATTGTGCAGGAGCTAATGCTAAGTGACTGCGCCTTTGTGAGGCTGAGATCTCAGTGCCCCCTGTAGAATGCGTGGGAACGACTCCAGATTACAACAGGGCACAGGCAAAACATACCTCAATGCAAACATTTACTTAAAATCAATGTTAACCAGGCAGGCAAGCCAGACATCTTGGGAAACATGGATCCCAACACTGCCTCTTGGTTAGCAGACTCAAATTCCTGTGGGTCACGACAACTAAGAAGATGTTTTGATGTGTCAGTTGCTGGAAGGGTTTCTGCCCCAGTGAGACTGACATGGCGTCAGTCACTCTCATCCTTGTGATGTTATGTCAAAGTCATCCTTCAGAGCCACGTTTCTGCTAGACATGGCATTCCCAGACAATTTGGTCAAGCCGGAATTCAGATCAGGAGTATGATCAGGAATTAGAGAGTACAAAAATCTTGTAGTGAGCCATTCTAAACATAGGAAACTCAGAACTAGGATTAAACTTAAAAGCAACCCAAACATTGGAAAAGAAAAATATTCCGAGCTGCCCTATGCTTTGAGCTTCCTCTGTTAAATCAAATTTGGAGTTACAAAACTATACAGGCTCAATCTTGCAAGCCCTCCCTTTGAAATCAATAGGAGTTCCATGTGCAGAGAGCTTAAAGGGTCATTTAATACTATCACATGGCACTTCTAGAGTAAGAATACTCTGCTTCTATAGCCCTTTCCCCACATAGTTCCCAAAGCACTTACAAAGGTGGCCAAATGATAATATTCCTGTTGTACAAATGGGGAAACTGAGGCACTCTGAAGGGCCGAAACTTATCCAAAGTCTGTGAGCTGGCAGAGCTGAAAATGGAGCCACAGGCTGATGCTCATAAAAAAATATTGGCATAATTTAGGGGCTTTGTATTTCATTCCTCTTCCTCGCCTCCCTCGTTAGTGGGACCTGTATTGCAAAGAGTGCAGTTCAGGATAGGTCACAATAGGAATAATATTCACATGTGCTCTGCTATGCTGAAATAAACATACTATTCAGCCATTCTGTGCAATGACAGTAACCTGCAAATGTGATTTTCTTCTGTCTACGGCTCTATGCTCTTCCTGCTTCTGTCTCATGGGTCTGTAGTGTGACAATGTAATCAAATGTATTAGACAAATCCTGCAACAAATGTGTTTGGGATGCATCTAGAGCCCGGATAGGGCGCAGCCTCCCCACTCAGACCTGGGTACATTATTCATTTCTCTTCTTGCTTTAGATTTCCGATGCAGTAAGGAAGCCCATACCGAGCTAGAGGTGCCCTTGACATTCTTCAGGGATATACTGTGCACGTGTTAAATAAACAGACTCCCTTAGTTACTTCTAGCTCATAATATTGCAGCCATAGCAAAGATATTAAACAATTCAAGCCCTCCAATGAGAATCGCCCCCCTCCAGCCGCCTCTGCTGCCCAGCCTCACATATCTTCCCCTTCCTCATGATTCAGGGGGTGCAGGGAGAATCTGAGGGTTTGCAAACTCGGGTCAGTATAGACCAAGGGATGGAGTGAAATCCAAAGGTGCTGGGCTCAATCGAAAAACACTCTGCCGGCAGCCCTCTCTTAAGGTAGCTCAGGTATCTCCACTGACTTCAGCTGTGGCGGTTTGCCTCTCTCCCTGTGGCCACCCCTGGATAGAACAGTTTTGCATACAATTGTAGTGGTCAGAATAAATTGAAATTTCAACTTCTGCAGCTCCCTATTCATTTATACAGTGCAAGAGTGCCTTAGCATTGAAATACGCTGTGATCTCAACTGGATGAAAATCTCAGGCCAGATCCTGCAATCCTTCAGCCAAAGCTACACTCAAAGCAGCATTGGGCCCATTGACTTTATACTGGGAGTTTTGCATGAGTAAGGACTGCAGAGACAGGCTCTCACCTGGGAAGTGTTCAGCAGAGAGCCACAAGAACAATTCAAGGTCTGGGAAACCTGCCTTACAGTGAGAAATGTGAGCAGCTCAATCTAATTTACTTACCAAAGAGAAGGATGTGAGATGGATTTGATCGCAGTCTGCAAGTACTTACATGGGGAGAGGATTTCTGATGGCAGAGGCCTCTTTGATGCACCAGCCAAAAGCATAACAAGATCCAGGGGTTGGAAGCTGAAGATAGTACAATTCAAACGGGAAATAAGGCACAATTAGAACAAAACAAACAAACAAAAAAACCCACCACACAGTGAGGATAATTAACCATTGGACAACTTTCCAAGGCATGTGGTGGTTTCTCCATCACTTGAAGTCTTTAATCAAGATGGGATGTTTTTTCTAAAAGATCTGCTGGTGGTTCAGCCAGAAGTTATGGGCTCAATGCAGAAGATATTGGGTGTCATTTTCTGGCTTGTTAGGTTATCTTAATAGTCCCTTATGGCTTTCAAATATACTGATCTAGTTTAAGATTATCTGGACAGGGACCTTGTTAGAGGTGAATTTTACTGCTGTAGAGCATTCTTTATATCCTTGGCACTATATAATAATACAGATCATCACCCATTAACCTTCTGTCTGTTTCCAGGGTTTGTTATGTGGACCATACTTTCAGGGCCGGTGCAAGGAAGTTTTGCACCCTAGGCAAAACTTCCACCTTGCGCCCCCACCAGCCCTGCAGCAGCTCCCTGCCCCCCCCTCCACCCTGAGGCACCCTCCGTCCCCACGGCAAAAAGCCTGGGAGGCAGGAGAAGCGGAGCAGCAACTGCGCAGTGGAACCTCCTGGCTGCCGGCGGCGCACTGACCCAGGGGAACCCCTGGGCTGGCTGCTGGGGCGGCACGCTGACCCAGGGGAACGCCTGGGCTGCTGGCAGCAGCTCAGACTCCCTCTCCCTCCCAGCGCAGTGTCTACTGAAATGCTTTAAAAAAAATTGGGGGGCACTGCTTTTTGGCACCCCCAAATCTTGGTGCCCTAGGCAACTGCCTAGTTGGCCTAAATGGTAGCACCGGCCTTGCATACTTTGTAGATGCAGTCTAACATAGGCGACATTTGGAGCTTTCCCCTCAGAGAAGCATGAATGTTGTATTTTACTCTGTGTTAAATACTTGTCGCTGGTCAAGAGTGTTGAGCCGTCAGCCCTGGAAACACTATAGCATGGGAATGGTTTAGCATGGGCAGGAATAGTGCCAAGTCCCATACCCCATCCTGCCCTGCCCCAAACCAGAGAGATCACTTTAGGGCAGTGGTCCCCAAGTTTTTTGTGACCAGTAGCACATTCATGTTTTCAGAAGAGCGTGGCGGGCACCAACAATTTTTCAAGGCTTATTTTGTATTTGTACATTAAATAATACAAAAAAATATATTTAATGTTACATAATATATGAATCCAGAGAGAAGAGAGAAGCCGGAGAAAAGCCGTGAGGACAGAGAACACTGGTGCCCGCAGCCCTGGAGTACTCTGTTCCCAGCAGGCGCCGGGCCCCAGATTCTTTTCTCTGCTGGGCACTAGGTGGGCCCCGCATCTGCCAGGGACCGAGAACACCAGCACCTGCAGCCCCAGAATTCTCTGTCCCCGGCAGGCGCGGGGGCCGCGGCTTCTCTCCAGCTTAAGCTGCGGCCCCACACCTGCCAGGGACCAAGAACACCGGTGCCCGCAGCCTGCAGCCCCAGAGTTCTCTGTCCCTGGCAGGTGTGGGGCCGCAGCTTCTCTCTCCTGCTGGGAACTAGGCAGGCCCCACACCTGCCAGGAACAGAGAACACCGTGCCCGCAGCCTGAGTTCTCTGTTACCGGCAGGTCCCCTGCTGGGCACTAGGCGGGTGCACATAAATGCCCTGGTGGGCGCCATGGCGCCCGCGGGCACCACGTTGGGGAGCACTGCTTTAGGGAGAAAGGAGAGTTCACTTTTCATATCCATTTGGTGCTTTGTCTCTGCCGAGCTATAACTTGGTTCCGAAGGTGCCATGGTACATGTAGCACTTGTTGGTAAGCTCCAGGCAGACTGATTCTGTGTCTCTTTGACCCCAGCACACTCTGGCTTCTCTGAGAACAGAAGTGAACAAAATGTGGCCCCTGGGTGTGGCTCATACAATTCTAAAATGTGACCTAAGGTGACGCATAGGGAGAATATTGGCCCACTTGGATCCATAGAGCATGGCCTGCTGGAACCCGCAGTGTCTGCTGGCTACTCTTTGTATTAATTAAAGAGGAGAGCAGCTCTAATTTGTTTCCTTTTATGCAAATTAAGAATGACTTTGGACCAGTGACAAGTTGCCACACAGCCCTCAGTTGGGCAAAGATTGGGCATCTCCCTGTTCGAAGGCATCTGTCACTACTGCATCTTTGCCCTTTCTGTACCCAGGGATTTCAGGCCACGGTCACCATTTGATCTCATCTGTTGAGGGCATTTTTAATGGACCCCTTTGTATGCAGACAGGAACTTCGCGTCAGCCTATTCAGCTTGAAACGTGACCTTCCCTGGTCACTTGGGACAGGCCACAAGCAATGGCACCGCATGCAGCTGAAAGGAGGCTGTAAAGTGTGACTGTGACGTACCAGGCAACGAGTGACAGTGACTGATGAAGGGTTTGTCTCTGAGGCTCAAACCCTCCCAGAGACTGGCTCATGACCAGCAGGTCACCTGAAGCCCAGAGCGTCTCACAGCCTCTCCCAGTGGTCACTTGTTCCACTCTAAGAGGGCTTTGATGGGATAGGCAAAGCAGCTACATTATCTGTGCATATTTCACATGGTGATATGGGGAGCAGGGACAGGGGTGGAAGGCCCAAGAAGACAGACAGGCCAGTGGCTGGTGCACTTACCTGGGACTGAGGAGACCAGGTTCAAGTCCCAGCCCTACCACACGCTCCCTGCATGAGCTGGGTAAGGCCTAGGGCCATAGGACTAGCAGGGCCCACCTGGGACATTGAGTCTAGCCCCTGCTATTACAGGCCACCCTGTCACAAAATCACATAGGCCCAGATCCACTTATGCGTCTAAGTCGCAGTTTTAGGCACCACTGTGACTCACAGAACCCCACACTTGGCTGCCACGTAACCCTGTAGGTGCCCAAACTTGGCCCCTGCCTCTGGGCATGTGCGCTGCTGCCTTCCTTTAGGTATCTGGATGCCTATCTCCTGCCTAAGCCCCAGAGCCATCCACAAGCTGGGGGAAGACAAGTGGAAGAGCACTTTGCTTACCTACAGGGCCTGGTCTGGGAGGGGTCTTCAGAGGCCACTTCCTGGCTTGAGTCCCCCTGGATGGAGAGCAGCACCTACCTTACAACTGTTAGCCCACTGGTCAGAGCCCCCAGGGAGTGAGGGACACCCTGGTTCAATTCCCCCTCTGCCTCACGGGGAGGAAGGATTTGAACAGGGGTCTCATTTCCTACATCTCTCAAGGGAGTGCTCTAGCTACTGAGCTGTGGGATGTTCTGATGGGGGAGTAGGGTTCCCTCAGTCTCTCCGTGTACACCCAGGATCCAGTCCCTCTGCTCCCGTGATTTTTTAGTGGTTGGAGCATTTTCTTGAGAGGCGGGAGACCCGAATTCAAATTTTTGCTCTCCATCAGGCAGAGGGAGGAATTCAACCCAGGTCTTCCACATTCCAGGTGAGTACTAAAACCACTGGGCTAAAAGTTACACAGTGGGATCCACCTTCTACCCCTCTCCCCACTGCTATGTGAGGAGTAAGGCAGCCTCCTAACTCCAGGGTAGGGGTTCCCAGTCATGGATTGCTAGCAGATATAGGTGTGGGGACACTGCACCCCATATTCTTAACAGTGATATTATGATATGATTATGGCATAATTATGATGTATTTGGTACAAGATGGGTCATGTGAGATGTCATTGGAAACGTTATGATTTGCTGTATATGATTATCCTATTTGTGTGCATGTATCATTTTTGTATCTAAACTTAGGAATATTGACTACGTATCTGTATGACACCCACAACTAGCCCTCCTGGTATAACAATGAAGAAGCCAGACCACATGACTCTGGGCTCCATCTTGGGACGTCAGTGTTTTTCCACAAACTGAGTTTGGGACAAAAGGTTCCTGCCATATGATAAAGCTATATAAGGCAGGGGGAGTGACATCGTTGGTTGTTTTTCACTTCTCACACAAGAGGACTTCTGAAAACACTTCAGGGACAAAGACTGAACTGGGGGAAGTGCTGGACTCAGGCTAAAGAGATTTCTAGCCTGTGTAAGAAAACCTGGGGATTCCAAGCTGCAAAGCAATTGCAGCTTGTGCTTTAACAATCTGCAGTCTGCTTGTATCATCAGCCAGGGTGAGAATTTGCTAATTCATATTCTATTTTTCTAGAATCTTAGGCTGAGTTTGTTGGTTTTTTTATTTACTAGGTGATCTACTTTGATTTGTTTGCTATCACTTATAATGACTTAAAGTCTTTTTGTAATTAATAAACTTATTTTATGTTTTAATCTAAACCAGTAAGTTTGGAGCGAAGGGCTTGGGAATCTTAGCTCAGGGGGCTGGTGCATTTTCTCTCCACATTGAGGGAGGGGTGAACTCTATGAGCTTATGTTGTACAGTTCCCTGTGCAATGCAAGATGGTATAATTTTGGGTTTATAGTCTGGGGGGAGGGGCGGGGGCAGGAATCCTAGGCTGGGAAACTGGTGGTTATTTTGGCTATAGTCTCTCCGTTGTTGGTTCATGCAGTGGTTGGTCAGAGAGCCTGCATGTAACTGCAGCTGGGTGTGTCCCTACCTGTGAGAATACTGGAGGGAGTTAGGAACAGGAGCAGGTTTGTAACTTGTCACAGCAGCACAGTGAGAGAGGGAGCCCAGGCTGGTGGGCCAGAGGGCTCAGTGGTACCCCAGTTCCAGGTGGCACCCCAGGGGGAACCTGTCACAACGGGCACCTACCTGCAGCCCGACCTAGGTGCCAAACTCCAGGGGAGGGCAGAATTTAGCACACACCCCTGTTGTTGGCATCCCCACTGACTGGCTGAGGTAGCTCCCTACCTAGCGTACTGGCTTTTGTGGATCCCATTCTTAGGTGCCTGTCTCTCCCTGTGCATTGGAGAGGGAGTCCGAGGGCCTAACAGCTTTGTGGATTGTAGCGTCGTTCCTGTGACGTTCTAGGTGCCGCAAAGCTGACCATCGCAATGCCTAAGTCCCATTGTGGATCCAGGCCCTAGTCTCTTGGTGGCTCAGTTCCCCATCACCCAGGGATGCTGTGAAGACCAATAGGTCAAAGCTTGTGAGGTGCTCAGATACTCCAGACATGGGGCTGTATAGCAATCTAAGGTAGAAAGTGGGATTTGGGGGAAGAAGGCAGAAGACTGATGGCAGAATAGGGAGAAGGGTGGGGCACGTTAGAGAAGGGGTAGAAAGGGACTAAATGTTAGCACACAAAACTATATTGTAATTTCTCTAACTGTAGAGATTGTGAGGAAGGGCTTGGCAATAGGGTGGCCGTGCAGCAGGAATGACAGTGAAACCACGCGTAGCCCTGCTCATAGCTCTTTGCAAAACATGAATTAAGCTTTCCAGCAGCCAAGCAAGGCAGGTAACTATCTTCTGCATGTCACAGAGGAGGGAACTGGAGCACAGATCAGCTAAGTGAGTCACACAGAAGTCCATGGGAACTTGTCCTGGGATGTATATTAAGCCAGATCCTCAGCTGGATATACCACTGTGGCTCTGTTGAAGTCAAAGCAGCAATGCCACTGATGATCTGACCCACTATTTATATTGTGGTAGCTCTGAGAGGGCAAAGGCTCCATTGTGTTGGGTGCTGTACAAACCCACACCAACCCCGAGGAGCCCAGACCAGTGGTTCTCAAACTTTTCACTAAGGCATCCCACAAACCGTGTTTTATCTTTTTTTATGACCCACCATGGCATATATGTAGCCTCTGCCCCTAATCCTGGTTCGGTACATAGGGGAGGCTCTGGGGGCTGGGGTGGAGACTGAGCTCACCCCACAGCAGCAGCTCTTGTCCTATGGGCCTGGGCCTGGTTCCCCTACTCCAGGTGTTGTACTAGGAGGTGCCAGTGAAGGGTGAGCACTCCCTGCCATACCACCCCCAACCCAGGACCTTCCCTCCACACCGGGCTGGAAGAAATGAATGTTTGCCTAAGCCAGGGCCCAGGGATGGGTTAAGCAGGCCCTGGATGTGACGACCTTCCTGGGACCCATCGCTTGGGAAACACTGGCCTGCAGTCTACTTTGAAACAAGACACAAGTGAGTGTGACAGTAGGTGGAAAGGAGAATGAGGGTGATGGCAAGACCAAGCAGTTACACAGATTATGTACTGTGCAACTTAATGGTGCCAAACCAAGTGCATAAGAAAAACCCTGGGAGAGGGCTGGCAGCTAGTGGGCTGGGGGAAATGCAGGCAGATTTGGCAGCTCAGAAAACTTGGGAGGATGAGGGAGTGACACTGGGGCTGGGATCTGCTGGTGCCCTCACCCCACTCTTACTAAGAACAGGAAGCAAGACTAAAAATCAGTCAACATTTTCCAGTTGGAGCAGGCTGATTTATTGTAGTTATTAGCTGGATTTGCTAGTCTAGATATAGAAGGTTCCACACATGTCACAGCAAGTCTCAATACCGCACTTGCAGTAAATGCCCATTTTGTTATGATGTCAACTGAATTTTTTTGCTTTGCTTCAACACTTCCCCCCCCCCAACCCAACGGCAGCCTCCATGGCTCATTCTCTTATTTTATCATGACTTTGAGGCCAGCCAGCTCTTTTGGGGTCCTGGGGCTTCTCTTTGCTGTGTCCAAAAGCAGAGTTTGTATCCCAAAGCATGCAAGGAGCAGACTAAACAATCTGGAAGTATTGTTGAAGTACTGAGATAGGATCCAATCCACAGTTCCAGTATAACTAGTAGAGATGCTGGGACAATCCAACAAAACAGGGATCTGGCTTGTCTATGTAATCTGCCAGCTAAATTCTTATACCAGGCTCATTGCCAAGATATCTCAGTGCCTCACTCTTACTACCCTCCTCTGTCTTCACTGGTTTTCCCCAGACCGGGCATCTGAACTTTCAGATATTGACCAGACACTAACTTTCCTAGCGACAAACACTCGAGATGTGCAATGTGATCGTCACAGGGTTTCAACTGAAACAGTGGGGAAGACCTGAAACACATAGGCAACTGTCAGCTGCTCTGTTTCCTGACTTTAACCGCATTTCCTGTCCTCCACTTCCCCTTTCATAGAGTGACTGAATCTTGGTCTCTGAGAAAAGCAGTTCCTTTTTGGTTACATTTACTGAGTCAATAGGATTCCAGACTGGCCACAGATCCTACACTGGGCACAATACTGCATTTGGCCCAATTGCACACTCCCTTACAGCTAAGGACCTAGGCGTTACAGTGGACGAGAAGCTGGATGAGAGTCGACAGTGTGCCCTTGTTGCCAAGAAGGCTAATGGCATTTTGGGCTGTATAAGTAGGGGCATTGCCAGCAGATCGAGGGATGTGATCATTCCCCTCTATTCAACACTGGTGAGGCCTCATCTGGAGTACTGTGTCCAGTTTTGGGCCCCATCCTACAAGAAGGATGTGGAAAAATTGGAAAAAGTCTAGTGGAGGGCAACAAAAATGATTAGGGGGCTGGAGCGCATGATTATGTGGAGAGGCTGAGGGAATTGGGATTGTTTAGTCTGCAGAGAAGAATGAGGGGGGATTTGATAGCTGCTTTCAACTATCTGAAAGGGGGTTCCAAAGAGGATGGAGCTAGACTGTTCTCAGTGGTAGCAGATGACAGAACAAGGAGCAATGGTCTCAAGTTGCAGTGGGGGAGGTTTAGGTTGGATATTAGGAAAAACTTTTTCACTAGGAGGGTGGTGAAGCACTGGAATGGGTTACCTAGGGAGGTGGTGAAATCTTCTTTAGAGGTTTTTAAGGTCAGGCTTGACAAAGCCCTGGCTGGGATGGTTGAGGATTGGTCCTGCTTTGAGCAGGGGGTTGGACTAGAAACCCTTTCAACCCTGATATTCTACAATTCTTTGCTACAACCTCATTTCCTCTCTAGTTCTATAGTCCGGCAACCTCTTTCCCACTACCGTAGACATGGCCCCTTTCACTGCCTGCTGTTGCTTTCACAGGGTGGCTGGGCCATCTCACTCGCCCAGTAGGATGGCAGCTGGAGACATGATACTAGGAGGAGGTCAGAACAGAAGGGAATCCAATATTGGGAACACAGCTAGGAGCAAGCTGATGCAAGAAGTCTGTTATCACAACTATACGATTTATAACTGTGTGCGGGTGGGGTGGGGTAGGGGGGAGAGAAGGAGAAATGCAGGGGATCCTTCTCATGAGATCCCAGCTGAAGAGTAGGATGACAGTGGGGATGAGGGTCATAGTTGTGACTTTTTGTTCTCATAAATCCATTATTTCCCTCCAAATGCACCATAAAAATATGTATCTTAAAAATGCAAGAGCAAGGGGAGAATGAAGCATGCCACAAAAGTTGAGCAGTGACCAGGGAATGTTTTACTATGAGCATTGGTGATTCCCTTGGAGTTTTCATGTGGTTAGTCTTACGTGGGGATTTACCAAACTGCCAATCATTTTTCACAGGAAAACTAAAAATATTTTTTGTTAAAGTTTCCTTTAAAATAATAAACGGGGTAGGGGGAGAGAATGGGAGGGTTGACAAACGGCAGTTTTGGTTTAAGTTTTTGGTAATTTTTTTAAAACAACCACCCCCCCCCCCAAATTTTAACCAATGTCTGGTTTTTCTATCAAAAAAGGGAAAAATAATTGAAAGTAACTTCTACAAAAGCCTTTGTTTGACAAAAAAGCCATTTTTCTATCAAATTTGTTTTATCAGCTCTCAAGATAACACGCTGTGCTTCCCTCACAGCATGTCTGGAAAGGTAAAACAGCCTGGCTCTTTCACACTGCAGAGCATACCCAAGCCAAGTTTCTTTCTCTGCCACTCCGGGCAGCCTGTGAGCTATCGCTGAGCGCAGCGCGGCTCCGTTTGCTCAGTCCCCGCCCTGCCTGCGAGGAACGCATCGCTGCTTTGGTATCTGAAGCACGAAGGGTGATCTGAACCCAGTCCCCTGGCGCACAGGAGCAGGGCTACCCAGGGGCTGTGCTCTGGTGCCAGGCAATCGCCCTGCTTTCCTCGATCCCCTCTGACCCAGCAGCCCCCTCTCTACCTGCAAGCACCGCTCGTTTCTGCGCCTCCTTGACTTCCAGGACAAGGCCAGTCGGGATCATCCCGGCGGCACCCGGGCATACCGGGGACGGGGGGCGAAGCGGCCCAGCCAACCCCTAACTGGTTTCTAGTAAAGCCTTGGCCAGCTCACAGCTGCCCAGTCCCAGGGGGACCTGCCCACACATTGCCCCCTTTGCCCCCCGCCCCGAGGGGTTTTCCCATCGGGCCAGCAGGGGCCCTGGCATCCGTCTGACCCGCGCTAGAGCGGGCCCAGCGCAGCGCAGCCCACCACCCCGCTACCCCATTGGATTTGCTGCAAACACCCCCACCCCAGCCGGGCTCCCTCGCTGCAGGGGAACGGCAGACCCCGCCCCGGCGCCGGCCACGTGGGGCGGAGCAAGGCCCGAACCCCCCAGGCGCTCAGGGGCTGGGGAGGGGGGGGGGTCTGGCGGCTGGAAGCCGGTTCCTAGCCCCGCCCCGTATATTAAACGCAACCGTAGCTCCGCCCCCACGCGGGCGGGTCTCGACCAGCGCCTCGCGGCTCGCTTATGATGTGCGGCCCAAGCCCCGCCCCTCCGGCCTGCCGTCACAGCGGAGGCCCCGCCCCCGCGGAGCCCGGATGAGGCAGGCTTCGGAGCCGGGGGACGCGGCGGGGGAGATGCTGCTGCCGTGACAGGGGATGCACCCGGGTGAGTCTGGGCCCGGTGTCCGCTCCGGGGCGGCGCCGGCCTAAGTGCGGGGCGCGGGCTCGGGAGGAGGCGCGCGGGCTCTTCAGCTCTGGGGATGAGTGTGTCAGTGGGGGGCTCCGGGAGCGCAGAGGCGGCGGCGGGCGGGCGGGCGGAAGCCGGGAGGGGCGCTGGGGTGGGGGCTGCCGGGGAGCCGGGCTGGGAGGGAGACGCCCTGTGGCGGGGACGGAAGCCGGGAGGGCCTGGGGGTGTCTCTGAGGCTCGAGGGGTTCCGCAGAGGAACACGGCGGCCGGGGCAAAGCGGCGCCTTGGAGGAGAGGAGCCGCGCGGGTAGCGCTGGCCGGGGGCGTACGGTGGCCGGGTGGCCCCACGGAAGGGTCCGCGGTTTCCTGCTCACCGGATTGGATGTAAATTGACAACGGGGCAGATCCCGCCCCCTCCTGCCATTGGCCGGGGTCGGAGCCCTTACGGGCTGCCATTAGTGACGTTGTCGTCACTCACCGGCCGCGCCTGGGCAGCGATCCCTCAAGCCGGCACGGCCGGAGCCTCCCGCCGGAGCAGAGCGCAGCGGCCCTTGGCCCCCCGGGGCTGGTGGCACCGCGACTCGGGCCATCCTCGCCTGCCCGTGGGGGATGCAGTGGCTGGCGGGGACCTAGGGGATGTAGGGCGCGGTGACTGATGAGGTGTGTGGAAGTTGGGGGACGTGGGGCGCCCATGGGTGGGAGGCACAAGCTGGGGGGTTGTGGGGCACAGGATCCCCATAGGTCGGTGTCATGGCTGGTGAGGGTGTGGGGGCATGAGATTCCTGTGGGGGTTCATTGATGGGGGGTGTGGAGGCTGGTGGCATGGGGTCCCTGTGGGGGTATATGAAGTGCAGGGTCTCCATGGGCTGACAGGCACCGTGAATAAAATGAGGTGCAGGGTCCACATGGATGGTGCAACGGTTAGGAGGAGCAGGGAGAACATAGTCACTAGAATGTATATTCCTTTTTGCATGTGATTTCAATATTCTGGGTAGCGGATGTGATGCTGACTATGCCTGAGTGCTTACTGTGGATAGACATTTCATTCAGCATTGTGTCAGATAGTTGTAGGTAAAACATGGTCCTAGTAGATTTTCCCAATGGTTGTCTTTTATGATGGTGAGCGTGAGTGTGATTTGCCTCTGTTAGCCAGTCACCATCATGTCCACTAAACCAATGAGTAAAAACCCACTTTCAGCATGATTGCTTTTCTTGGTGAAGCAAACTTTAGGGTCAGGGAGGCAGTTGGGTAATGGGGTTGGATTATCTTTTTTTATATATACACACCTCTACCCCAATATGATGCTGTCCTCAGGAGCCAAAATATCTCACCGTGTTATAGGTGAAATTGCATTATATTGAACTTGCTTTGATCCGCTGGAGTGCGCAGCTCTGCTCCCCTGGAGCGCTGCTTTACTGCGTTATATCCAAATTCATCTTATATCAGGTCGCATTAGATCAGGGAAGAGGTGTATATCAGGGAAGTTGGTTGCCAAAACTAGTTGTCTTATTGAGAATGCCCTGGTATCCATCCTCACTGCTGTGTTTGGAGAAAGGGAAAGGCCTGCAAAATGTTTGCTGTCAGATGGTTGCTAGGATACACAAATATGCTCATGATGTCAAATGCACTTAGTTCCAGTGAGTCATTAAAAATACTATTTCTGTTACTGCAAAGAAAACAGCAGGTTTGGGAGTTAGCTTAGTCCATTCTTGAGGAGAGAATTTGTATCGGGAGGAGATGCCCTGAAAAGCTTAAACTGAGTATCACAAATCTGTGGTTAGGTAGGTGAAGGCAGTTGGAACAGGCAACACCTTGCTGAAGCCCTAAGGAAGGATCCAACTTCTCAGCTTCCTCCCACACACACACATACTGTGCCATATTCCAGCCAC
This sequence comes from Gopherus flavomarginatus, assembly GCF_025201925.1. Lineage (NCBI taxonomy): Eukaryota > Metazoa > Chordata > Testudines > Testudinidae > Gopherus > Gopherus flavomarginatus. The sequence continues at coordinate 29,107,860 of NC_066628.1, forward strand.
CATTCTTCTGCCTAAATAGGGCTCTTGCAGTCTCTGTCTGTCACTGTTGTTCCTTAATCAGAGTTTGCTGGTGAGGCTGTGTCTTCCTCCTCCTCCTCCTCCTCCACTCAGCTCGCCTGAGTATGCTGCCTCTGCAGTGCACATGAGCTCTGCTAGTCAAGGAATCTTTGTGGTTTTATACGGATGAAAGTGATTTCTGTGCTCATCTCTGGGCAGAATGCTTTATATGTTCTAGTATTCACTTGTTGTGGTTAGAGTTGTTTCTCAAGTGATCAGTTAATGATACAAATTGGAGATCAGAAACTTTTCTTTAATTTAGGATAGCTTGTACTTGTTCAATAAAAAAAAATACAAAATTCCCCTTTTGATTTGTGTAGCTATGTACTTATGTTGCACTCACATAACTAAAATAGACTTGTTCCCTAGGATGTTTCTGATCTGAACATTTTAACTATATTATTAATATGAACTATAAGATGGTCTAGCTTGGATAGAGTGAAAATTATGCCTAACGTGTCCAGTTTATTTGATGGCAAACAGAGTCCTGAGTAGTCTGGAAAATTAGTTTCTTGTTCTGGCCGAAAATCTTAATTGTTGCAAAAAGGGATGGCCTCGTGGGCAGCCTTGTGTACACAGTTACCACTGGGTTTTCTATCTCTTGTAAATATTAGCTGCATAAAGATTGACAGATAGAAGTGTGGAGCAGGAGTTCAACAACTCTTTAGCCCCAATAAAACTGTCACATGTTTTTTGCTAGAAAACAATGAAGATCCCTGGGTGTGTTTGCCATAACAAGCCATTCCCTCCAACTTCTCCAGGGATGACTCTGGAAAAATTGTTCCCTGGATAACTTTCTGGGATTGACATCTTTCCCCATCTTTGACATCTGGGAGGTATCAGAGGAAGTTCTGGGTTGTCCACAGGGCACCAAGACTTACCCATGACCCTTCTGACTGCATGCCAGATGATTATTTCCACAGTGGTATTAAAACACTGTTTTGCATGCATCTGATGAAGTGGGTATTCACCCACGAAAGCTCATGCTCCAATACGTCTGTTAGTCTATAAGGTGCCATAGGACTCATTGCTGCTAAAACACTATTTGTCATACATTTTAACTTTTTAAGCTAATGCTTGTTCAACTGGGATAACTATATACATGGTCCCAGGAAGAGGGCCTCTGAGACATACCTGAAGAGTTTTTACCTTGGGAAGGGCAGATCTGGGGAGAGATTAGTCATAGAAATGAAATCATGGTTAGGTAACAAACTTTCTCTTCTGAATGCTGAGCTCTTTTCCAGTCCAAGATATGTAGTGACCAGTTAAAAACAAAGTCAGGGAGAGAAATGAATAAGACAGAAGAAGGTTCTCTCTTCCCTAGAATTAATCTAATTATAATTAATCTAATGTTGGAATTACCACTTGGATCCCCTTCCTGCAGAAGGATGCTGCTCTGGAGGATAGGAGGTTGAGCCTGTAGTGCTTTAATAAAGGGTTTGATGACTGACCTGATTGCCCCTTTACAGAGTTCTTCTGGTGACCGTCAGTCTTTCTGCCCAGAAGGCTGCTGGAGAACATGTGGAGTAGGCGCTATCCCTTCTGAGACCAGTCTAGACCTGCATGTTTTGCTGATGCTGCACTCGATCCCCCTAGCTGGTCTTCTCACATCTAGCATGCCACAGTTTCATGGTTTTTCTTCTGGTTGGTTAGATTTTGGGGAAAACTCAGAAAGAATGATCTCCTGGCATGTGTGGAAAGAAGAATTTTCATGGGTTGTGAATAAGTATCAAAGAACTACCTTTTGCTCTTGGGATGCCCAGTAAGGCTCTGGTCTTTTAATAGCAGATATTTTAGAGGCTCTTCTAGCTGATGAGATTGCTACCGGGAGCTATATCTTCAGGGATCGGAAATACAGACACCTGGATGTCATTGTTTGAATGGATGGTGTGAGAGCTTGGTACTCTGGTGCAGGTTCCAGGCCAAGCAGGTAGGCCTGATTGTTGGTTTGGACAGATATCCTTCCACCACCCAAGGGAACCCTAATACCTGCTACAGACTTGGATCAGCCTGTGTTCATGACACTGTTTAGCTCTGAGATGTGAGATGCAGTGAGGGGAGGTCTTGGCTGTTCTGTAAGAAATCCAGCAGAACTAGGATGTTTGGTTTCCTGGGTCTTGACACTAGTAAGAGTTTTGTCCATATCCTGTGAGATTCAAGAGGATAGAGAGTTTAGAGAGTATCTGTTACACTGGAAGAATATCCCACTTGTTGCTGCTCAATAGCCAATTGTCAGACTTGTGTAACCTGGTTTGGGATGCAAAAGCCGACTTGGGGACAGGGAGGGCACATAAGAAATGTGTCCATTTGTGAACCAGGGCATTTGTTCCCAATGATGTCTGCTCTGGTGAACATGAGCTTAGTTTTTGCATTTTAACTGCATGAAGATGGGTCCTCATGGGAGTAGTCTGGCCTTTTGGATATCAGCTGGAATACTTCTTTGTTCAGGAACCATTCTCAGATATCTGTCAGCTGATGGCTTTGCCAGACTGCTTTAGTGTTCAATGTTCCTTCTGTGTGAGTTGCCCTGATGGAGGCTAGATGACCTCCAATCAGAAGAGAATCTGCATCATTTTTGTATCCTCTTGCTAGTTTATGTATCGCATGGTCATCATGTGTAGTTGAATCAGGATGTGCTCCTTCCTCAGCTGTCCTGGAAATCTTGACGGGACATCTGATCACTTTCATTTCTAAGGAGGAGATGCCCTGAACCCTCTAATCTTGACCATGATGGAGAAGGAGCTTGGCAGGTAGTTTTGTTTGGGGAGCAAAGCTTTGGGGGTGTTGGACCTCCAAAGAAGAAGGGGCTCACTGCTGCCTCCAAGAAACTTAAAAAATTGGAATGTCAGTGATTAGGCAAGATGAGAGTCCTGGAGTCTGCTCTCCTTGCACCGCTGGAGGCAGAAAATCTGGGGTTTGGGTGGGGAAGGAGTATGGCCAAGCCCTGGAGCCCAACTGACAAGTCTGAACTGCCTCCAGTATTTGCCAGGAGAAAGGTGCAGCCCAACGTCTTGGACCAGTGGTCTCCAACTTTTTACACACAAGATCACTTTTTTGAATTTAAATGTAACCCAGGATCTACCCTTCCCCAAGACCCCGCCCCACCCCACTCACGCCATCCTCCCCTCTCTCTGTCACTCGCTCTCCCCAACCCTCATTCGCTTTCACTGGGCTGGGCAGGGGGTTTGGCTTCGGTAGGGGGTGCAGGCTCTGGGCTGGGACCGAGGGGTTCGGAGTGTGGGAGGGGCTCTGGGCTGAGCCTGGTGCAGGAGGGGGTGTGGAGTGCAAGCTCTGGGAGGGAGTTTGAGTGCAGGAGGTAGCTCTGGGCTGGGGCAGAGTGTTGGGGTGCAGGAGGGGCTACGGGATGCTGGCTCAGTGCAGGGGTTAGGGCTGGGGCAGGGGGCATGGAGTGCAAGAGGGGGTATGGGGTGGCTCTTGGAGGGGGATCAGGGCTGGGGCAGGGACTTGGGATGCAGGGGTTCAGGGTGCAGGAGGGGGTATAGGGTGCTGGCTCTGGGAGGGGACTCAGAGCTGGGGATTGGGGTATGGGCTCACACCAGGTGGCACTTACCTTGGGCGGCTCCCAGGCAGTGGCACAGTGAGGGTAAGGGTATGTCTACACAGCTGACGTTAAAGCTCTGTCGTGGCAGTGGTTTAACGTGGCTGTGTAGTCACAGCTCCAGCGCTGGGAGAGAGCTCCCCCAGCGCTGTAATAAAATCACCTCTGCGAGGGGAATAGCTACCAGCGCTATCTACACTGCCACTTTACAGTGCTGAAACTTGCATTGCTCAGGGGGGTGTTTTTTCACACCTCTGAGTGAAGAAAGTTTCAGCACTGTGTCAGTGTAGACAAGACCTATGGTAGGCTCTTTGCCTGCCCTGGCCCCACATCGCTCCTGGAAGGGGCCAAAGCACCTCCCGGGCACATGGCTCTGTGCACTGCCCCTCTCTGCAGGCACTGCCCCTGCAGCTCTCATTGGCCACATTCTCTGTTTCTGGCCAATGGGAACTGCGGGGGCGGTGCTTGCAGGAAGGAGCAGCCTGCGGAGACACCCTTTCCCCCACCCCCTTCCGGGCTGTTGGGGCATGCTTCCGGGAGTAGTGTGGGGTGGGGGCGGCAGGCAGGGAGTCTGCCTTAGCAATAGCCCTGCTAGACCGCCGGACTTTTAGCGGCCAGAGATTGCGATCAATTGGGAGAGTCTCCAGGATCCACCAGTCGATCGTGATCAGCCGGTTGATGACCACTAGCTTGGACTGATGTCAAGACCAAGCTCCAAACTGGACTACTTTCTCTCCATCATTGCAACAAGGGTTTGAGAGGCAGGTGTCTTATTGTTTGGACAACCTATGCTAAATGCCTGCAGCTGGAGAGTGCCTCATTGCTGTGTCAATGGAAAGCAGTGTGTGGTATCAGTGAGACAGAAAGTATCCCCTCAGCTTCTGCCAGCCAGAAATGGACTGTGTTACAAACCTGAATTCTGATCCCATTGAACAGCCCAGTGCCTGCTGGACCAACTCATTTGAAGATACTGGATTTAATCTGGTGTGCTGGAGTAGCCACTCTTACCTGTGTTTGTCTCTGTGTGCAGGGAACTGAATCCAGTTCTGATCTGATTGGACACAGGAAGTGTTGCTGGAATCACGGTTCACTGTTGATGTGCGTATCCTCAAAATTTAGGTTTCGCACTTGGGTACTTAAAGATAGGTTCCAAAACAAATGATCTGTGAAAATCAGGTCACTTTAATTTGGTGACAACATATGGATTTTTAGGGGCCTGAGTTAAGGCACCCAAGTTTCAGAAAGGTTGGTTTTTAATAAATACAACAAGGTTGCATCATATAATTGATGGGGAGGGCTGATGCTGGAGTTTGGATGGTTTTCATACTCCCTGTGGAAAAATCAGAGGAAACTTTGCAGCTCTGAAGATACCTTAACTCTGGAACGCTGCCCTAACTTGCGTAACTTATGAAATGTGTGCTGCGCTATCAGTACCTAAGTGCGTGTACACTTCATATGTGGCATCAACAGACACTGATTTTCATACATATAAATGAAATGACACTTCCAGCAGAACCCAATTCACTGTGCAGCCTTTTCTCACGAACTGAGGTGGCTGTGTGGGCTGAACATTATGCGCTATTAAATATATATTTGTAAAAGGCAGTTTCCCTTTATTACAGTCATTCCCTTGACATTGGTGTGTGATAGGAATAGGCACGCTGATAATAGGTTCTTTATCAAAGTGCAGTATTTTGGGATTTATTCTTTTTTAAACTGCCACACTTGTTTCCTGGCCTGTTAGCTGAATGGGAACCTCTCTAGAACGTAAAATTCATCCATTGAAAACAGCTGCTAATTTATGTGCACTCAGCATCTTTGCACCTATTTAAAGGAGACAGATTTTCTTCTTACTCCCATTACATTTTACCTCTTGCCACCACCTTTTAAAATTGTATTTAGGAATCATTCTGCAGACATTCTTCACCTTAATTCTCTACCCCAGCATGTTCAGTTCAGACATTTGGTGGTTGGTAGTAGGGGAAGAAAGCTTTCGTTAGCAAGTGAGTTCATTGATTGGACAGAGACAGTTCTCTGAGGCCACAGTCTGCAGTCTTTACTCAGGTAAAGGCCTGAGTGAGGCTTGCAGGATTTGGACGTAAAATTGTGTAAGCCAGGGATTCTCAAACTTACTTAGTAGGCTGGAGCACATCTCCATGGAGGTCTCTTGGATGCCCTTCTTTCCATTCACAGTTGAGGGGACCACCTCTCCTCCCGTTCCTGCTCACTTAACATGCCAATGGCGGTTGCTTCCATAGTGAAGTGACGTTAGAGAAGTGTTTAGTGTGTTTTTGGTGTCATTAGTGCGATAAATATTTTGCCCAATTTTTGTTAAAATCAATTAGCCTGGTTATCCTGACTCATCTTATCCTCTCTCTTGCCCATGGTTCTCTGCTGTCTGGTACCTTTCCCTGATGCTTGGTTCTCTTCTCCCCTGGGCATACCACCCCTGGTTCCTGTCTCCTACTGGTCCCTAGCAGCTGCAGTTTCACTGATCGCTACAGTTCCTGAAGGTGGCTCCTTCTCGTCATCCACCTATGTAGCAGTGGGCCCCAGGGTAGACAGCTAGGCTGGCTGATGATTCCAGTTGCGTTTGGCTCTTCCTTCCACTTAAGAACCTAGATGCTCATAGAAACCGTTGGAGACAATGAAAGCCAACAACATGTGATCTCTCAGCGCTCTGCAGATTCCCAGGGTTCTCCTACGCTGTGGCTGGGAGCATACCTCCCAGCCAGGGTACACAGTCAGGCACTAGTTCCAGTTGAGCTAGCATGCTAAAAATGGAAGCGTTGATGCTATGGCCCAGACAGCGGCGTGGGCTAGCCATCTGAGTTCGGAGCTGGGGTTTGTGTGGGCTTGTACTGGGGGTGGGATGAGGGAGGGGTAAGCCTGAGCTGCAACAGCCACACTGATACTTTTAGACAGACATGTACTGCAGAGCTAATGCATGTCTGTCTACCTGAGCAGGCAGGCATCATTCCAGCTGAAGGTTATAGAGACCCCAGGAGCCCACAGGCCAGAGTTTGAGAAACATCAGCATTAGCAGTAATTGTGAGGAAGTGCTGATTAGTGTCTGTTCAGCAAACTCTGCTGACAACAAAGCCAGTTGTAAGAAGCGGATTATTCATCATTCCTGCATGGGCTGCTGTCTCCCTAGGCATTTCTGCAGAAGTGCAGCAATATTTGAATAGTTGCTCTATACAGATTTCGTGTCAACTAGTTGATAGATCAGCCATCTTTTAAATAATTATTTTTTTCTTTATTTTGTGGCTCTTCTGGTGGCCATCAAACCTACCTCTCAGCTTACCTGGTGTTTTGATTTGCTGCTTAGTGGTGTGATGTATGGGTGTCACAAATTGCACCAGATATGCTAGTCAGGAGCAACAGAGCAACACAGAAGGATTTCCTAGGGCTACAGCTTGACTTTCAAGCATCTCTTTCCCTTCTGAGATGTGGCTAGACAAGCTATCCTGACCTGCCTGTATACCCCAAGAGAGCCTGTTCGGTGGCGGTTAATGGGAATTTTCAATTCCAAATGAAATTGACAAGCTACTCAGGTCATGGGAGGTGGAGAGAACTGTGCTGGGAGTATGACAGCTAAACACAGAAAAGAGCTGATTAAACATTAAAATCTGCAGCTGGGAGTTACCAAATTGCTTAGGAAACTTGGCTGCATTTGGACTGGGGAACGGGTTGTGGGACACCTTAAAGGAGTCTTAGTCCAGGAGCAGCTTGCTGCCAGGGCCAGTGGTTTGTTGGATTGGGGTGTAACAATAGGCAGGAATTGTACTGGGGCAAAAGTGGGTCAAAAAGGGATTGTTGTTTTCAGTGTTTGGTGCACTGATGATTATACTGTGGCTATGCACACAGACGTTCTGAACTGATAGTATTAATTAACCACACCCACCATATCATTGGCTCAATTGTAATTAGGCAGTATATTCCTGGAGCTGACACACGTCAGGTCTGCCATCTGTATGAGCCTCTGCCATGGTTCGAGCCTTGGCTATAACAAAGGCCTTTTCTTTGCTGCTAAAAAAGATGTGGTTTTTTACCTTGGGGTTTTACCATGCATGAGCTGTCCCGAGATAAAAACACAGGGAAGACAAGGTGCTTTAGTTTTCTCGTGAGGTAAACTTGATGAAGTCTTGCACAATATCTCCACCTGGGTTAACCTTGGTGAGTTTACCTCGTAGCTCGCTGTGCCAGTAGAGCTGTACTACTGGTATACTACGCTGGCAAAGCATGCCTAATCATAACTAATCACTTTAGCCAACATAGCTTATTCTACCACACCTGAGTGAAATAAGCTATTCAGGACAGGCAAAAGGACACCGCTGACCAATATGCCAGCAGAAATACATAGTGTAGACCTTGCATCGGTGTAGTTTTAACAAGGCCTGTGTGTATCATGTAGACCAGTGACATACCAGAGGTTCTGTGAGGGCAGTGCATAAACTTCCTTTATTTTAATTCCCCAGCATTATTAAGCACCATTGGCTGTGTATTTGGAGTCTTCTGTCTGCTTAGTGTTGGAAACCATGCCAGCTCGATCTAATCTCTGTGACTCCACAGTAAACGGTTTGATATTGGCTGCATGGCAAACTGTGTTCTCGTCTCTCCAGTCATTTTGCAGCATCCCTTTCCCAAGCTCCAAGTGCCAGATTACATGCCCAGTCAGGAAGTGGAAACAAACCACTTCTTATTAGGGAAGCAAAGGGAAAGCAGCGTTGTTACCACCAACTGGAGCCCTGGTTTGGCTCAACAGATCGACACTAACCCCCTTGACTTCTTCAGAGACAGTTTTCCAGAGAGATGGACAGAAACTAGCAGGGAGGAGCGTATCTTTTTATAGCCTCTGTCTCTGTGCTGGGACATGTGCTCTCCCACACCCCAGCCTGGCTGTTTGAATGGGTCTGGCCCTCAAGGATTCCAGGGATGTGGATCTAGTTTGTTCTCAAAGGTTTATACTTTGTGGGGCATTTGTTTCCTATCCCTGCAGGTTTGATTCCTGAGTGAGCCTTTTATCTTTCTCTTTGAAGGTGCTTTGGCATGTGCCATTTGGGAGCTGGCAGAGGTAGATTCTATGCCTTGCTTCACTTAGCTTGAGATTCTGTTATCGTGAAATGTGAATGCCTGGAAAGGATGAATCGTTAAGTCTCTTATCACACATCAAGCTACAATTGCTAACGGAGCATGCCTTGGCAATTGTACCTTGATGTGTGATAAGACTTCTTGCATCAGCTTGCTCCTAGCTAGTTTCAGATACGTAATGTCTGGGCTTATATTCTTATGCTGCCATGGCACCAAGTTCCATGTGCCACAACTCGATACCAGATTTTACAGTTGTTTGGTTTGTCACAGACCGGCACCTCCCTCACTGGGAGGCTCCAGGGAGATGCATCAGGCTAGGAGACTATGGCTTCCACTGTGCTTCATTTGGATAGCTTAAAGGCTTTTATATTGTGATCTTTTCCAGGCTGGATTTAGTTAGGTTCTGCAGACTTCCTAGCCCAAACTTAAAGAGCAGGATTGGTTATCATTGGTGGAGAAAGAGCCATTATGTTTATGCAGCAGCTTTGGGACAGTGGTGTCCTTTCTGTTAGAGCCCATATGCTGCTGTTGTAAGAGGCATAAGATATCTATTGTGGTTCACCAGAGAATATTAAGTGCAAAAATAGTATTTCAGTAAAGGATATAAGTGCACTTACTAAAGCGACAGTGGAAATGGGCAGCCTTCCAATCTGTGTATGAAAATGCTTCCAGCTCCCATTTCAAGACAAAAAAAGCAACAATAAATCGACCAAAGAAATGTAATCTGTATCTCAAACAATTTAATAACTAACTAACCAAAAAAAAACATCAATGTGGATGTGTTAGCTCTTGCCAGTATTCACTTCCTGGTCATGTCCTGAGAGCTATGATAGGGAAGCAATCAAGAATCCAACAGGCTAAAGTTAGTTATTGCACAGGCTATAGTTAGTATTCCTGCCTGTTGCCATAGCAGGTACTGCTAGTACAAGAAAGTAAAGAATGGGAAGGATGAGAGCCCTTTTTGCCAGTGTCTGTGGAAGCGGCAGATGGCCTGATTCATGACTCAGAAAGCACTAGCTTTCTGAACTGGAGAGCATCTTTAGTGCAGGAAGGGAATGACTCTCTAGCCACATCCTGGGATCTCTGAGAAATCTAAGTTTCAGGAGGGATCAGGAATCTGGCAGCCAGAATGGGTGGTGATGTGGTGTTTGTTTATCCCAAAGGCCCTTTGCTTCTTGCCATGTGTTATCTTGGTCAAATATGCATCTGATCCATCAGGGTATCAGCTTGCAATAGGGACACCTTAAAGAGCGGAGGAACAAGCCAAGCATCCTTTGACAGATTTTAGAGAAGGGAAGTCTGTTGTCGCCCTGGATGGTAGCGTCGGTTAACTAGTCAGGCTGCTCTCCAGGATGTCTAGGAAGACCTCGATAACAGAAGGCCATGTCTCCTAGGCTATGGTGGCAGAGCTTAGTCATGCCGACTATTTACCTATGGGATTCAGGTGGGTTTGTACTTGGCACGGCTAAGCCATGCCTCCTGTGTGAGCCTGCAGCTACGCTGCTATTTATGCTTGCACAGGCTCAGTGAGAACTACTGGGAGTATGTATATGCAAGCTGAAAATCACATCCTTAGTGCACAGTGAGATGTAGCCTTGCTTTGCCTCTCCTCTGTGTTTCATTTTCTGGCTTTTGGAATAATTTGGTGGATAGAAGTGGTGGGTGGGAAGGAAGCCAGTGAGATTCTAGTATGGAGGTAGCCTAGGAGAAGCTATTTAACACGTACAGAAATGACCTGTTTCATGGGTATTAAATACACTGGTTAGTTTTATTTTCCACATGAAATGATAATCTGGCTTTAGATGGGAGGATGAGGAGTGGTTCAAATCAGGGACGCTACAGGAATGACAGATGTTGCATGCGTCCTCACCTTGACTGAGTCATGCCTGCATCTGACAGATACTTGGGGGGTCTGACTTTCTCACATACCGTGGCCACATTTGTATAGCGTATCTTGCCAGGGAAGCATCACTGACTTGAATTGACATGTGAGGGTGGAGTCTGTGCTCCCAGAAAGTTGGCATTGCATTCTAAACCCCGTGTTGTGTTCCATGCTCAGTGTTGTTTCAAGTTGGTATTCAGTCCGAGCAGCACTGAGTCACATGACAGAGGGCTAGGGAAGAGGTTTAAAGATACTCTTATGCAGCGAGCTGTGCTGTTCTGTTGGCTTAGTTGAAGAGCAGCTTCACAGGGATTCATTTTATTAGTACTATCACACACCAACCATTAGGAGACAGTATTCCCAGGCTCTTTCCAGCACCAAACCTGTTCACTCAGGCTGTGCAGTGGGTTCGCCATTTGACTCTGGAATATTGTAAGTTTTATGTCCTATTACTAAACCTCTCAGAGGCAGGGGGCCAATTGGTCCCATGCAAAGAGAAGTGTCTTCAGATAACTTCTACCCATAGACCGTGAGCTGGTAGGTTTTAACATGGTCACAACTGTTAAAACCAGCACAGTTGTCTCAGTCTGAGATTCCCTCCTACTGACTGTTCAGTCCTGTTCACTTGTATAATAAGGGCTTGGAAGGAACTAGCACATTTTCAAAATGGTTCTTGATTTATAAATATTTTCAGTTGTGGAGTTTTGGCCAGTTGTTTGGGTTCTCGCAGGGGCAGCCAATGAATGCTGAGCTGTGGTGCTGGTCTGTGTATTCATACAGTGAATCCTGCTTTGATGTCCCAGCTCCAAATTATCCTCTGTGGGGAAAAGCCCGGGAGAAGCCAGTGCATTGTCTCAGCTGTACTCTGAAAACCTCAGTGTTATGGGTTATAAAGGTTTGATACTGCAAATGCTCCATGTGCAAAACTCCTGTTGAAGTCCATGAGTATGGGCTTGCCATAGTGGGCCCTGAACTCTCCTATGGAACTGCTAAGGTCAGGAATTAACCATAGATAGAGCAGAGCACTGATTGTTTGTTAGCTTAAGTTATCATGATTGTACTGGCATATATATGCCTTACGACAAACTAGCCTCTTCTTATTATTTATGTGTATCATGGTAGTGCCTATAAGACACTGTACAAATACATAGTAAGATCGTCTCTGCTTTGAAAAGCGTACACTCTAAATAGACAAGAAAAAGGGTGGGAGAGGCGAAGGGACTGGTCCAAGGTCACACGGCAGCAGGTCAGTGACAGAGCTAGGACTAGAAACCAGGTTCTAACTTTCAATCTCTGCAGAACTATCCTGCTATTTATAGGTGGTAGTTTTTTTGTTTTGTTTAAAACCATCTAACAGTTAAATGTCAAATGAAGGAAGGCACAAGTTATGCCTAACTTATGAAAATAGATTCTCTGTTCAAATGTAGAGTCAATAAAAGCCATCTACAAGCCAGCCCCAGGAGTTATAAATTGTAGTTAGGTTTCTGTAGGGGCTGAACCAGATCTACCTCGTTGGGATATAAGTGAAGTTCCCCAAGCTTTTCAGCTTCTTTTCCTGCCATCTGGAATTGGAAAATGGATAGTTAACAAATGACAGTTCTTAGGCATTTCAAAAGCCTTATAAGCAACCCTAAAAATGCAGAGCTTTTTAAAATTTTCCTATCACTCTGTGACCTCCCAAATGTCGGGAAGCTGCTGAGATGGTGGTGTGCCAACCACAGCAGCCTCTGAAACAAACAATAATCATTATAGTACTTGGCAGTGGTGAGCAGTTCACTTCTGGGTGAAATTCAGGAATGAAACCAAGAAAGAGCTCTTAAGTGGGCTCAGAATAGCCTTCCTACCACTGAGCCCCAATACGGCCTGGGGACGAAGAACACCCTGTATCAGACCCTCCGCCAAACATCATGGGTCTAGGTTCGTTTCTTCTCTGAGCCTTCCCACCCAAGGGTCCTGCATGGGATTATGGGCTGAGTCAGCCTCCCATCATGCCTTGAAGCAAGTTTATCCCAGATACTGTGGTCTCTCTAGATAGTAAGGTAGCTTGACCATGTGCTGCTTATGCCTCTGAAGGCTGGGGTATCCTGGGGCAGGGGAAAGAGGGTGTGTGTATGTAAATACATGTTATACAGTAAAATGGTGAAGCCTTTTCGTGAGAAGAAAGAATCCACCCTACCTCCACCCAAAGCATAATCTACAAAGCCATAAAAGCTTCAAGGTCTCCGCTAGCCTCTCTCATGTTCCATTCCCGACCCCTGCAATTGGCAGGGATGACTCAGATGTTTGTTCGCAAGGGTGTAGCTCATTTGAATGGGCAGGGAGTCATCTTTGGATGGAAGTACTTCTATAAGATGATGTAAGATGCCTCATCCAAGTTCTCCACCATTTCCAAACTGGAATCTCCTGGCATGTCACTTGCTGGCTGTTCAGTAGATTAACCACTTTGGAGCTGCAGAGAGGCTGAGTGTTGTGCATCCTGTATCTGGGAGGAAAAGTGTTTGCTTTCGATCTCAAGCATGTCGTGTGTGCCAAGCTGCAGCGGTGGGTTCCCTAGAGGTACAGGTCAGAACATATGCTCGGTTCTGTTAACAAACACGGGTGAGGTTTTGAGCAGAGTTGGACTGAATTCACGTAGGTTGCACTTATGTGGCCTTAATGACGTTGAGTCAAGGGGACTGCGGGTGTATAAGTGAGGCCATTGCATGGAAGCTTAACTTTTGTACCTTCTCAATGATAAATTGCCTTGGTAAGAGGTATAACAGGTATAACCAGTGCAAGGAAATGTACTATAGAACTGGGACATATTCCCTGACGTTTATTTTCGCAGATTTAAAAATAGCTGTGAAAATAAATTCACAGCCAGTGTTTTCTGCTGAGAACTCCTGTGTTGTTATGGCCTAGGAACAGGCTCTGCTCCAGAGCTGTCTAGTCCTCATGAAGTGTGTTCACACTGCTCTGCCTAGCCAAAGGCAACTACTGCAGCTCCCCTCCCCCCACCAAAATAAATGAATATTCAGGTAGCGCTGTCCTGTGAAAATTAACAGGCAAAAATCTGCTGCTGCTGCTATGGTGCTGATAAGAATTCTAGCGAAGCTCCGTAGGATCCACATGTAAGCTCATCCTCAGTCCTCTGAAATGTGGACAACAAAATGCTACTTAGACCAGAAGATCTTTGGCTGTTGGACCATGTTTTTGGTCTGTGTCGGTCCGGCACCTAGCACTGGGGCCCTGGTCCATGACAAGGGCTCCTGAGTGCTGCTGCAAAGCACATAAATAGTGATACACTCATGATTGTAAAACACGATGCATTTGAAGTGACTCTAGGGGCAGAGGGAGAGGGGTTTTTGAGGTGCTTAATGCCCTTTGAATGAATTTGGTCTTTTGACCTGAATTGTAGCAGCTGTAGGCTGAGCTGGAGAGATACAGTGGCAGCTTTCCTCTGCATTATTTATGGATTAAGTACAGCTGTCTTAAGGTGCTCATGGCTTTTTCCCCCTTTATTGAATGCAGTGCAGTTGTGGTGTTCCACATTTACTGAGCGTGGCCAGGCCTCTAAAATGTGGGTCACAGAGATGGAGGAGATGTCAATTTGGCGAGTCTAGGCCTGGAGGGATGGAAATGGGCATTGATGCTTGTTAGAGCCCCAAATGACAAGCTGAGTATGGCTGATTGAGCTGACAGGAGCAGCATGCTATGAGGATTGTTTAAAGCAGGGGTAGTCGCAACAGTTTTTTTCGGTGGCCTCAGAGTGGGGCCATCATCAGTTGCTGGTGGCCGTTCCAATAATTTTTCCTAAAATACTTAATTAACTTTAGGAAAAACATGTAAATATCTACATAGACACATTCAAATCATTGTAATTTATTGATGTAGGATTTTTTTTCCAGACTTAATAATGAAAATAATGTATAATTGTCTCTATTCTTTACTGGACCTGTAGAAACACAAATAAGGTGCTTTGTACATTCTTGTCTTTTGCTTTTTTTTTTTTGGTTGCTTTTTTTTTTCCTTTCAAGATGTGCTAATTACTAAGTCTACTGTGGAAAGTGATATTAACAAACATACAAATATCACTTTTCACAACAGACTTACTCAGCCCCGGTAAGCCCTGCCTGGGGAGGTGAATATGGAAGCAGTGGGGGCATGGGGCACTGGAGTGGGGGGTGACCTTGGGGTTAGAGTCCGCTGTCGTATGGCCAGGGAACAGAGCCTGAAGCCCCGTGGCTGAAGCCTGCCACTCACCACCCCAGAGCTGAAGCCTGACCCCACCAGCCCTGGGAAGGTGGGGAACCCACTGCCTGCCTGCTCCTCCAGCTTTTGTCTCTCCAGAGGTAGGCAGGGCCCAACCACTACTAGTAGCCCTGGGGGAGGGGGCCGCTGCTTTAACCTCCCACCCCCCATCACCGCCCAGGAGGCTGTGGCTCAAGAAAAGTCCCTGGTGGCTGCATTTGAGAAACACTGGTTTAAAATGTCTGTCCTGAAATTGAGGGAGAAGCCAGCCCATTCCTACCCTCCTTCATGGGATTTAACAATGACATCTGGGTCACAGGGCTTGAGTAATGGGTCAGATGCTAGTATAAAAATGGGGCTTTCCTCAGAGGGAGTTCAGAGACAGCATCTTGGTAAGAAGCCCACTGCAGCATGCTTGTTAAGAGTTGGGGAACAATTTCCATTGGGGCCTGCTGGTGGGTTCTTCCACTACATCTTTCACATCAGCCGAGCAAGAGGGATCTGAGAAGTGTGGCGCCCAAGCCTCCCCCCACTGTGAAACAAACGTCCCTCTGTTACTCATCGCTTTTCCCAGCAGCAGAATAAAAATTACAAGATGAGTCACTTTTGCTGCTTCTGCTCTTAGCTGAACAACTGTGAAACTGACCAGAATCTAGCCACTAAGGCCTGGTCAACATCTAAAATTTATGTCCTCCTAATTCACAACCTTGGGGGAGACAGTTAAGCTGACCTCAGCCCCAGTGTAGACACCACTAGGTTGATGGAAGAATTCTTTTGTCGACTTAGCTATCCCCTTTCGAGGGAGTGGATTTACTACGTGATGGAAAAATCCCTTCCGTCGCTGTAGTAAGTGTCTGCATTACAAATGCTACAGTGACACAGCTCGTAATGTAGACATACCCAGAGCTGCTCAGAGCAGTACTCATCCTCGTTGTTGTAGTGAAGAGGGACAGAGATGGATTGTCTATGTCTTTGTGCTCTTGAGCAGCTCTGTAGTACAAGGTGCACAGATCTGACAGTAACTAGTGCCATGTAATAAAGAGGTAGATGCTGCTGCTCAGAACCAGACTTCAGTGACACTGAAGAGTCTGGTAAATTTCCCTGTGCTATTGCCAGATAGTTTCCATTAAGAAGTGCATTTTTCATGCCCTGCTGAGTCAATTTCCAGCATAACCTTAGAGAGCTAACTTTCCTCCACCAATACAGCCCGATCCAAATGCCCTGGCAAGGGGAGCTTTGCCCTCTGAATGTCTTTAGACTAAAAACTTTGTTCCAGGATGGGCAGTTTAATCATAGAACAGACTCTAGCCCTTTCTACCTGTTTCTCATTTGATTTGGAAGGACTGAGTGAGTGAAATTAATTTGGTAACTACTTCTGTTACCTGAAAAATGTAAACCAGATCAAAACCAAATAGAACTCAAATTAGTGAAGGAAAAATAAATGGACTTTCCTTCCTGTATGGTTGGGCTGTCAGTCCTTAAAGGGGACAAATCTTTTTGCTAAGTGTGTGACTCTCATTAGCCTGATTAGGAATTATACTTTGCATCAAGGAGAGTGTTACCAACTCTAGACAAAATACCCGTCCTTTTAAAAACACTTATTTTAAGTGGATTAATATTAAAATTTGATGACTGCTAATTTTAAAACCAAGCCTTGTGGAAAGAGGTTCTAGATAAGTGTGTGAAGCTACTAACCCTTCAGCGCTAGGTTCAAAATATGACTAGAGTTTCTTCAATTTCTGGTCTCCATGTGTTCAGATCACAAACCATCACAAAACTATCCTATGAGTTGGAACAGCGGGCAGGCTGATGGCTGGTACTGGCCTGTCTGCACCGTGTCTGTCCATTCTCAGGGACTACTGGTGTCCGTTTCATGAACGCTGAATTCACTTGCAGTTCTCGGCAAGGCATAAAAACATCAAGAAAGGCCACAGTGATGGGGTCTCTCCAATGTTTAGCGGCAATACCAGGGATGTCCGGTTTGTCTTTGTCCTTAGTTTATTCCTGTGTTTGCCTTTTGCAGGTTTCATTGATCATGGACTGTGAAGAAATCCCAGATTTTTCGAGTCCAAAAGAAGAAACTGCATATTGGAAAGAGCTTTCCTTGAAGTATAAACAAAGGTATCATTTTGGATTCCTAGACCAGTGCTTACTGTTAGTTCTATCAGAACGTAGCTAATCAACCTGCCTCTCTGTGGGAGTTATGCTTTGATGAGTGTCAGGTGTGTCCAAATGAATTTCTTCATTTTCATCGTTAGACATGCCAGGTCAATCTGTAAGAGCCCACCGCTAGAAGCAGAGCATCTTCTGCATGGGCATTACCAACTTGAGAGCTCCAGGTTGTGGTTTGCAGCCTCCTAGGGCAGATTGTATGAATTTTTTGGCTACTATTGGCATTAGGAGGGCTGGCTTTGCGGCTTGGTATCTAAAACCCTGGAGAAATACTCTGCCTGATTCTGTGTTTCGGGGACCTCTGCCTGCTTTCCTCTGGAGTGTTGTCTTTCTGTTCTGCGTTACTGTCGCTGATTGCACAGGTGCAGCAAACAAAACTTCCTGCAGTCCCAATATGCACATCAGAGCCCAGGATGCTAATAAATTCACTTGCTTCCAGACCACTGAATGTATCAGACTGGCAGAACTGGCATATTTCACAGGGAGCGTCTGAAGGGACCTGGCGTCTCCTGAGCTGTTCTTGATTGTCAGAAAAAATTCAGGGGCTTGAGGGGTTAAGGAAAGCTTTGATTTCTGTACCCTTATAATTCACTTTCCTATAAACTTTGCTGCTTGTTGAGACCTGAGCTGTTAAGCATAGGGCAGATACAGACATGTCAGTGACGTGAATACAGTGGGTAGTGGCTACTTTTAGCTATTTAATACCTTGCAGTGGTGTGTGCTGGCTCCCTGCCTAAGTGGTTAATAACCTTAATGTTCTAGAAAAGGGTTGGGGTTTAATGTTACTTTGGTGTGACTGTATGGTATAGCAATATTGTTCTCTATTGTTAGACTGCATTCAGTCATATGTTTTTCAACTAAAACCAGATTAAAAATTTAGTGGCTAATACCAGATCTGCCCATGGAATGATTTAACAAATGCTAGCTGTGAAAGTTAATGAATAGAGAATTTTTGACAAACTCCTAATCATCCTATTAATGACCTTGGTGCATGGAATTGATTTTAAACATGTTTTTAATACAGCAGTTTGGGTGTTGCACAGAAATGAATTTCCTTTCCTAGCTGAACTTCATGTAACTCTTACCTTACCACAGTTCCCTTCTTCTCTTTAAAGAAATGCTGGTTATATGGGTCCTGTAATGTGCTGGAGATTCTTCCTGGGTTTAACTTTCGACAAGATCAGTGGGTTTATAACTTGAGAAGCTAAACCTATGACTGATATGAATCCTCTGCTTACAGTTTCCAGGAAGCACGTGAAGAACTGGCTGAATTCC
Organism: Gopherus flavomarginatus; assembly: GCF_025201925.1. Classification (NCBI taxonomy): domain Eukaryota; kingdom Metazoa; phylum Chordata; order Testudines; family Testudinidae; genus Gopherus; species Gopherus flavomarginatus. Next base: position 29,126,129 of record NC_066628.1, read on the forward strand.
AGGAGGGAAGCAGAGAATTGGAAGCTGAATTGGAGGCCCAGCTAGTGCAGGCTGAACAGAGGAATAGAGACTTGCAAGCAGATAACCAAAGACTGAAATATGAAGTGGAAACGTTAAAGGTATGGCAGTGTCTGTAATGGAATGGCCTCTTCTTGCAGGTAGTCAAAAGTGTGGTCCTAAATTGTCATTCAAAGCCTGTCTGGTCTGTATAGGTTTTATTTGGTAATTTAGTATGTGTGACCAGAATATAAAGGGAGGACAGCAGTCATATGTTTGAGATCCAGTTTTGAGTGTGACATATTCCCGATGGGTAAAACCAGGTATTTACCAGCCATCTTAGATGTCAGGTAAATTCATGGAGGAATTTGCTATGTTTCTTGGCCATGCAGCAGATTTGGGTTTTCGAAGACTTTGCCAGTTGGTGGATTTGTTGTTACTACAACAAGTTAATGTAGCTATGCGATGGACATACTACAGATCTGCTTGATTAGGCCATTGAATCATCTCGTTCATCATTTCAACAGTCGGATTGTGCAGCTAATTCTTGTGAATCAATGTGTTTTTTCCCAGGATGTCTTTAGTTTTGTGAGACTTGTAAGGCAGTTGAATACCTCTGACTTGTGCATGTCCTTCAGCAGAGATTTTAATAGTGTTCTGTAGAGTGTTCAGAAGCAATAGGCTTAAACTGCAGCAAGGGAGATTTAGGTTGGACATTAGGAAAAAGTTCCTAACTGTCAGGGTAGTTAAACACTGGAATAGATTGCCTAGGGAAGTTGTGGAATCTCCATCTCTGGAGATATTTAAGAGTAGGTTAGATAAATGTCTATCAGGGATGGTCTAGACAGTATTTGGTCCTGCCATGAGGGCAGGGGACTGGACTCGATGACCTCTCGAGGTCCCTTCCAGTCCTAGAGTCTATGAGATAATAGACTATTCTGATTAATGCACCTGGACCGATCTGTTCTCACCCTGCCCTGGGATCTTGGAGAGCACCATGGTTTGGTCCTGCTCTTGGAAACTTGATCGGGGGCAGGAGATAGGAATGTAGCTGGAAAGCATTGTGTTCTGAGCCAGGGCAAATGTGGTCTGTGGGATCTCTAATTATCTTATCCATTCCCTGTTACAGCTGTGAAATCTGCATGTACTTGAGGAGGCCAGTAGCTTCTTCAGGAAAGTCTCTAGCTGCCTCCTCAGAGTTGCGGACATTCTTAACCAACCAGACTGTCAGCCTCCACCTTCCAGTTTTTCCAGGTGAAGGTGCTGGAGTGAACTTCCCTGTGAAGTCAAGAAGCAGATTCCAGTGGCTCTTATTTTTGCTCAGCGGTGGGATTTCAGGCCTGTTCTTGTTGTAGCATGATGGTTGTCTGGAGTGTGGGAAACAGGCAGTCAGAATCCTCTTGAGCAGTTGTATTGCTTTCTGGCCACCTGTAGGTCTGCCGGGCCTCCCGGACCTGCCTTGCAGACTATTGAGAATGGAGGTTGATGAGTGTCTTTGGGAGAATAACCAGCTATTTGGTGACTAGATCCCTGCTGTGCACAGTGTTGGCTTTCTTTATTTCAGGGTGTGCAGGGCTGATGCTTAGTAAATATCCATGTTAATAATGGCGTTTCTATGTGCTACCACCAACAAACCCACACAGCTGACTGATTCTGGTGTGTTACTTTGTTCCCTCTTGTTTGGCTCTGGCTTGCTTCAGAAGGTTGTATATTAGCAACATTAATCTGGCTTCCCCTCTTATTTCCAGGAGAAACTTGAACACCAATATGCACAAAGTTACAAGCAAGTCTCGGTATTGGAAGATGACCTGAGTCAGACACGAGCCATTAAAGACCAGCTACACAAATATGTGAGGGAGCTGGAACAGGCCAACGACGACTTGGAGCGCGCTAAGAGGTGAAGGCTACAAACCGATTGTCTTGCTAGATCTTCCTCGAGTCATTTAGCTTCACAGCTCTTCACTGTCTCTAATGGATGTAACTTTCCATAAGGAGGGACACTAGATATTGTTGCACGGATGCAGTTAAAGCTGTATTGAGGCTCCAGCCCAGTCAGATGTCCAAGGCAGTTAGTCTCACTCACTTGTTAGCCCTGCAGTACAGCAAGAACCTAGAATCGGAGAGGTTAAGGCCAGAAGGGATCACCAGATCATCTAGTCTGACCTCCTGCATATCACAGGCTACTAAACCCCACCTGGTTACCCCGGTAGTGGGCCCAGTAACCTGGATTGTTGGAGAATTCTAAAGTATTCTACTTTGTGTAAATCAAGTGAGAAACAAGAGCAGTCATTTCCAGTCTAGTTTATGGATTCCTGAAAGATGAGAGCAGAGCATAAAAGCAAGCCTAGCCAGCATGCCAGGTTTGACATCAGCAGCTAGGTGACTCTCTCAGCATGCGTGTGATCCTTCCAGGACAAAGCCTCTTTCCAATAAGAAGCTAATACCTTATGCAGTCCCTTGTAAATAAAACAAGCCTAGGGAGTCTCTTCTTCCCTTATGAATAAGCATTGTGGCTGGCTGCAGGGAATGACTGTTCACTGGCCAAGAAGTGCATAAAACTAGCAAGAGTGCTGCTAGCAACACCCTGTTTGGAAAGTAACAAGCAGATCCTGCCTCGGTTTAACTGAATGGGAATGTTGCCAATGAGTTCAGTAGTAGCAGTATTAGGTCTCTGGCTATCTGGCATGGCAGACCCAGAGCTGAGGCCCTGATTTAGCAAGATGCTTGAGCACATGGCTAACTTTTTAAACATGTGAGTTATCCCATTGAAGTCAGTGGAATGGCTTGTGTGTTGTGTTAGTCATATGCTTAAGTACTTTACTGACTTGGGGCTTGAGTTAATATTCCAGTCCCACACTTGTCTTGGCTCGCTGAGTTATCACTGAGTTGGCTCGGTGCATGGAGGTGGTAGCACCTTGCAAGTCCTCTGGGTTATTGCAGAATGCTGCATTGATTGGCTCTGGTCGCTGAGCAGAAGGGAGAGAGAGTGGAGATCAGTACGTGGTGAGCTCTTACACAGCTGTGTTTTACGTCGCTTGAAGTCCAGCTGCTAGAGTTCTGTCCTGTCCAGCCTACACACCTCACTTCTGTGGCACTTAATGGTCTTTTCCAGGAAGCACTGGAAGAACTGTAAAGTTTTGGACTTTGCTTACCTTTTCCTTTTGTTGTTATGCTTTCCAATGTGCTTTATGTCAGCTGATCTGAAGAGCCTAATCTTTTGGATTTTGTTTCTAGGGCAACAATAGTTTCATTGGAAGACTTTGAACAAAGGCTGAACCAGGCTATTGAGAGAAATGCATTTTTAGAAAGTGAACTGGATGACAAGGAATCGTTGCTAGTTTCTGTACAGAGGTTAAAGGATGAAGCGAGAGGTACCGCTTGATTGATTAATTCTTTGGTTTAGTACATGGGTGGCTGCATAACAGAGATGTATTCTAACTACAGCTCATGTTTGTAAAACACCTAGAACAATGGGGCCCAAGCTGCTTGTGCAATGTTAATCTTCAATAATAATAATAATAATTTCTAGACAGTTAAGGGGAATAAAGAAATCTCATCCGGTGAGTGCGGGGAAAATACCATCAAATCCATTCAGGATTTTTTAAATATATGAGTGCTGCAGGAGAATTCAAATTCCAAATGAAAACTGAGTTAAGCACAGATCTGTGTGTCAAATGCTTCCATTAACCAGGCTCTGTGTATGTTGTTGGGGAGATTTGAGGGTGGGATTAGACATGGAAATAAATGCTAACTAACCTTGTGAAATTCTCCACTGTCCTCTGTAATCCTCTTGGCAGTTGCCTGGTTTATGGAAGATATCCCAGAAAGGATTGCAATGAGACTTGTGGGATTACTGCTGTTACATTCTGGGACATCTTCAGTAAACCAGGAATTCCCAAAAGGATTTCACCGAGAAGTAGGTAGGGAAGAATATCAAAAGGCTGGTTGAAATGAGTTTCTCTGATAAATGGCATCCCAAAGCCTGGTTAGTAGGGTCACTCAGTTCACAAATCTGTGCTTGACATCACTCATGTTTTATTGATACAAACATGGAGTTGTCTCTGACAGCAAAGACAAAAAGGAAGACCAAATGTTTTTGTCTAACGAAACATACAAATCACAACTTACAGTAAGAGCAGTAATAATGAAACTCATGGCAAATCTTCAGGAACATCTGAATGATCGATATTAAGTACCCAGTTGCAAAATGGGCTGAACAAAGTGTTCAACTTCTTTAAAATAGAAGAAGAAAAACAAGCAAACAAACAAAACCATATTATTTTCTGGCCAGCAGTCAGATACATTAGTTGTTTAAAAAATTGCTGCTCTCACTCAAATACAAAACTTCTGACTCTTCAAACCTGTGTATCTGGGCAGGTTTTCATTTTTGCTTTGCAGTTTGCCTTTGAAAACACCTCTAAAAGTGTGTGGCATTTTAAAAACTCTAATGTGCAACACGTTTTGTTTTGGCTTTTTCTGACAGTCCACTTGAGAAACCAATGGCCTGTGAAAAATCTAATTGGTTTGCCTAAAATAAAAATGGAAAACTACGTTCACACTTTATTTAAAAATAACACCTTCCCATTTATTATTTATTATTAATTTGCATTATCATAGCGTCTAAAGCCTCTTGCCGATTTTGGTGCCCCATTGTGCCAGGCACTAGACATATGTATAACAAGAGACTAAAATCTAAATAGATAAGACAGAAAAAGGGAGGTGGAGGAAAAAGATGCACAGAAAGGGGAGGTGTCACACAAAAGGTCACTGGAAGAGTTGGGAATAGACCCAGGTCTCCTGACTCCCTGTCCACTGGATTACGCTGCCTTTCCAATGCCAAGACATTCTCAATTTCTTAACAGCCCTTTTGCTTGGTGTCTGGGGGTTTAGTGGGCAAACCAAGGGGTTTTGCCCTCTTGGCAAGATCATTCAGGAAGTTAGATGCCCAACTGCTTTCTCCACCTACCTCCCTTTAAATTAGCGCCTATTATGTTTTTAGTTTGATACTAGAAGTGTAGGGCATAGAAGCACATCCAGGGACATTCAGCCCTGGTTGTTAAAAGAACAGTAAGTCTGCGAGACAAGTCACATAAAGGGTGAGACAAACATGCTGTTTGTCATGCAATATCTGGGCCACAACGGAGGCCACTTAGGTGAAACCATATCCAGGTCACCTAGGTGGCACTGTGTTTTCTGCTTGGGAATTTCTGGGGGTCCAGTGAAGAATGGCCTTTGTGAGTTTCCTCGCTTGCATTTATCTTTGCTGTCACTGTTAGGTCACAGGTGGAGCTGTTGGCCAGAAGCACCTTTGTGTTTGAAGCGATAGCTCTCTCCAGCTCTGGCACAGAGTTGTCCATGCCTTTGTGACCTCCCAAGAGGTTATTGTAATGCACTCTACACAGGATCACCCGATGACTACACACAATTGCAGCTGGGGCAGAACACAGGAGTCTGTTTACTTAGCTGTGCTGGCTCTAAGGAGCCTATTCCATTGATGTGGTGAAGACTCCGCTGGCTACCTGTTCACTGCCAGTTGCAATGGGAGGGTTGATTTTGAGCTATAAACACCCTATGCAGTTTGGCTCATACCTGCGAGAGGGGCCACCTCTCCCCTGCAATGTCACAGCACTTGATCAGCTGGTTGGCTCTTGCTTAGGGTGTCCTTAGGGTTTCTAGAGTTGAATGGCTGGAGGGCATTTTCAGCGGCAGCCTTATGGCTGAAGAATCTGCTTCCCCTCACCGCCATGTCTGAAAGGCCAGTATCTGTTGACCTTCAGGGCATAGTGCAAAGCCCAGTTGTTTGCTCAGGCTCTTAGATGAGAAGCTGATGGTGAAGTACGTTTGTTTGGTGAGGGTTGAGTCTTCATTTAGCGTGGCCTTGGGGAGCCCATGTTGGATTGTGTTAAGAATGCCATGTACGTGCCCCCAGGGATGACCGCGGTGCTATATTTTTAACCATCAAGCCATAAATATGAAATGTTTGTGTTTTTCTTTTTCCAACCTCCAGACTTACGGCAAGAGTTAGCTGTCCGAGAAAGGCAACAGGAGGTCACCAGGAAGTCTGCTCCTAGTTCTCCGACTCTAGACTGTGAAAAGATGGATTCCGCTGTCCAGGCATCTCTCTCTTTGCCAGCCACGCCTGTTGGAAAAGGATCAGAGAATAGCTTTCCTTCCCCAAAAGGTGAGCAGTGCAGCAGGGGCGGTTGTGTGGGAACACGGAACTGTGCTGACATACAGCACTCACACCAGGTCAGTAGCACTCTTGGGTAAACTTAGGAACCTATAGGCACCAAGTACTCTGCAGCAAGTTGTGCCTAAAAGCTACATCTCCTTCAGCCTGCTAGAAATTCTGTGGCAGCTTCAGGTAAATTCAGGAGTAGAGTTTTGAATTAATATGGAAGTGACTCAGCTCTGCCTTTGGGTTTAATTTGATATTGCGTTCAATTTTCTTTACCCTGCCTTTGAGTATTCAGTATGCTGCAGATTTTTGCACTGACAATGCAAAAGAGGGTGGTCAAGGTTGGGTATCGTGACCTATTTCTCTGGTGGTCATTTTAGCAGAAAGATCCTACTATCTCCGACTGTCTTCCCACAACGCTGATAATTTAAACTAGGTCTCCGAGTGACTGTGATGAGATGCTGCTGTCAATGCACACCTCTGAGCACCTGTTCCCATTGCAGATTCTGGGAGACAGCACAGCACTGGTTTACACTCATTTCATGTGTGGCAGGATGTTCATAATGATAAGGGCTAATAACATAATTTAAAAACATAAAAAAGAAGTTGATTCCACAGCACAGCTCTGTGGCAGGGGATGCATTGTGCAGCCAGCTCCGCAGCTGGGGAATGCACAAACCCTTGTTATAGGCAGAGTGCAGTGAAAGCAGACAGCTGGTATAAATTAAGCTGGTTATCCCACAGTGTGAGTATTATAGGGGGCTAGCAGCATGGGGAGCCGTGCTGGGGTGGAATTTTAGATTTCCCCTTTCATGCAGAAGTTAGTTTATTGAATTTGCTATTTTAAACTTCCAAGAAGCATCCCATATAATGAAGTGCTTTTATGTTTGCAGCTATACCAAATGGGTTTGGTACCAGCCCCCTAACTCCTTCTGCTAGAATATCGGCACTGAACATTGTGGGGGATCTCTTACGGAAAGTCGGGGTAAGTGCCTTGTCCTATAGGACCCACGTTTTTGCTGTGATCGACCCGAGCTTTAGGACTGTTTGCTGCCAGTTGCAGTCATGTCAGACGTGTCTAGAAGGGATTGTGGGGCCATGCCTCTGCACAGTCCCACTTTAGCCTTCGAGGGATCTCTCACATCATGCTCTGGGAGTGCTGCACGTGTGACAGGGAGGCCTTCAGTCAGAGAGTCCCAGGTGTAAACAAGGGATTGGGATTCCTAGTACTACACTAGTGTGCTGGGGTTGGCGTGTGGGCACCCAACTGTGGGACTGGGCACCCTAAATGGATTGCTTACATTTGAATATTGAGCCCACAGGATCACACCAGCTGTCTCGCAAGGGGCTGCAGGCACAGTGCAGATTGACCTTCCCTAGTGTGGCGGGCGTAGTGTATATTCCAGCTGTTTGAGCCGCTGCCCCTCTCTCCCCAACCTGCTGCAGCTGTTTTAAAAAACCAGAATAACCAGGGAGCCCTTAGATAAGAGAGTGACAAAGTGCAGAGCAGTTTCTGATCAGACTCATTTCTCAGAGTTGTATGCGGCCTATGTGAGGCTGTTGAACAGGCAATAGAATAAGCCAGGAGAGAGCCAGATATTCCCCACGGTGCAGTTGGTAGGGAAGTGAAATGTTTGAGCTATTAAATGGATTACAACTATAAGTGGAGGAGAAATGGTTTAAACATCTGCTGCTTAGGGCACCGGGCTCACTAATATAATGAGGACATGGCTGTACTTGCTCTGAGTCATAAAAAACTTGTTTGTATGCTTGTGCCTCAGTGCACAGTGTCAAGGTTTCAAGCTACAGCCAGGACACGGTGTCTAAGGTTAGAATCTAGCCCTTGGGGCTGATTTTCATCCATCTCTTTTGCTTAATCTGCTGTGAATACTATTAGCCACAATCAGGGAAATCATTTTAGCAAAGGTAAAATTAAAAATCCAGTTGTTGCCTGTGAGCTTCTGGCTAGTTAGGGCAGGCAGGAGTAAGAATCAGTGTGGGTTGTAGAGGAGTTTATTTGCAATCGACGAGCTTCCTGATTATTCTGAGAGAGCTGGAGTCCATAAATAAGCAGACATCTTTTCCAGCCCACTCTTAGAAACCCAGCCCACCCACTGTGTAAAGTCTCAACTCACCCCTGTCTTTATGAATAGTAAGAAAAATTTTGGCTCAGAACGTCTTCTTGGGCTTGGCTTCTTCTAGGGGTTCCTCCTTCGGGACTGCTCAGCCCACACTCTAGATCCCCTCTGTCTCACTGCGAGCCCCTCTCACCTCTCTTACATCTGGGTGGGTAATGAGTCACTTGCCTCAGTGAACCAGCAGAGCCCACCTAACCCTTAAACTTCCAGCACGAGAAGTAGGGTCTCGTCTTGTGCTGAATGCACCCCAAAGTGAGGTTAGCTGGGACTTTCAGCACCTTAGCTCTTCTTGGTGTTACTGCTCCCCTGTCTCTTTATTGGCTCTAGTTAAAAACCCAGATTCCCCCAGTATGGCACACCCCGATAAGGCTGGCCAGCTGTGCAGTGCTGGCTATTGTCTTTGCTTCTAGGTTGTCACAGTGTCGATACATCTGTTTATCTACTCCTGTACTCTTGCCATCCCTGCCTTTCAGCTACGTAAGCAGGACTTGAAAATCTGACCAGACCCATTAGCCAGAGGCTGATAGGGAAGAGCAGTGGCTCGGGCAGTATACTAGTGAGAAGTACAGCTTAACTTTCCACACAGGCACACAGCTCCTGGGGAGGGGCTGGTGCTTGGATTTCTATCAGGGAGCTGTGGGTGGGTATCTCCACTCCTCCTGACTACCCTTGTCCTCTCCATTCTGACTTGTCCTCTACAGTGAATAGCTCCAATATCTGCCTTCACTGTTGCTCTGTTTTCCCAAGCAGCAGCAGCAGAGTGAAATTAATCTGATTCTTGTCAGCTTCACAGCTGCCTACATGGTTCTGAAGAGCAGTGGTGAAAGTCAGGGGAGCCTGGTCAGCTGCTTGGGGAAGCTGGGAACAGCATTGGAGCAGTGTGCTGCCTGCAGGTTCAGGAAGATGCTGCTGCAGCAGTTTACATTTGGAGACTGATTTTCAAGAGCTGCGCATCGAACAGCTCCTGTTGAGAATGGGCCTGCTAAATGGGAACTGATCTCTTCTGAAAATCTTCCCCCTCAAATGTGGATGCTGAGCACGTTTGAGAACTTGGCCCAGCACCCCCATTCTGAAGGTTTTCTTTGCAGCCATGACTGCTAAAAGCATTAGCTTTGTGACAATGAAGCTTAGCTTGTGCTGAAGTTCAGCACATTGGCCCCCCGCTCACTAGTGGCCTGTGGCCATTTCAAGTCATGTAGTGGAGAAGAGCTCTTTGTTCTAACAGCTGTACCCTCTATTCCTTCCACAGGCCTTAGAATCCAAATTAGCTGCTTGCCGAAATTTTGCAAAGGACCAGGCTTCACGGAAATCCTATATTTCAGGCAACGTTAGCAGCAGCCTGATGAGCAGCAACGGCACAAAGTTCTCTCATTCAGGGCATACGTCTTTCTTTGACAAAGGGTGAGTTGGGATCAACTGGGTTTTGGCTTTCAGGGTCACTTTTTAAACAGACAGATCTTTTTCCACTCACTTTTAGCCCAATAGAGCATTTGTCTTCTAGATAAAACGTAATGTGGGTTAGAGCCCTGCGGGAACAGTGGCAGCCAAGGTTACAGTGCTAACCCCTACTAAGCAAGGACTAAAAACGGCTCTACTGCTTAAACCCTTCTCTTGGCTGGTGGATGTTACTGTTTCTCCCACTGCCTAGTTTCCTGGCCTGCTGCGTCCCATGGTAATTCCAAGCCCAGGCAGCAAAACAACAATGCTAGTGAGTTGGAACGTGAGCGTAAAAAGAATGTCAAGTGATTAGTGTTGGAATTGCCATGGTTACCATGTTGCTCCTTTCGTGGGGGGACGTGTTCTCTGCAAGCCTGGAGATTTTCCTCAGTCAGTCAGAGTGGCCTAGTGCAGGCAGCAGACTCCCACCTGGGTGGGGCACAGCTTGCTTTGATTTCCTCTTCTTGGGGGAAAACGAAAATGGCATTAGCCCCTTCGAGCCAGCTGAGTCTGGGCTCCAGCGATCAACTTGTGCTGTGTTGCACACCAGCCCCTGGGGCCCAAATCCTTCTATTTCTTGTTCATGCAAAACTCCCTTTGACCTTCATGCAGTCAGGCCTGAAGTCATAGCCTCCACTTTGTGATGTCGAGGAGCAAACACTGGAGGAGCACCAGGGAGGTTTTCCCCACTGTATCTGCCACTGGCTCCTGCACTGGGGTGCCAGGCAGAAGTAAAAGCAGCTGTGTGGCAGAGAGCATTTCTCCTGTGTTTGTGAAGTGCTGTGCACCTGTGGTGCACGCCGGCAGCGCTAGAATAATTGTCATGGGTCACAGTATTAATACTCTCTTCAGTACTACAGTTTTCCACATGCTCTTTGGTGCTAATATTACAGATCAAGGGGTTTGTATTCCTCTTTAACTTGCAATAGTAAATTCCTCTTAGAGTGTTAAACTGACTGTTAAAATTCTAGAGTGCCACTGTAAACGCTGACGTTTCAGTCTTTGCAACCTCTGCTCAGCTGCATAGCGTTGCTGCATGGCCGGCAGAGTAGGCCACATCCTGGAAACTACCATGTGAAATCTTTGGCCAGAACCTGATTGCAAAAAATAAAAAATTAATTCAGTGTTGTGCAAATCAAAGAGCCTTCCTCTTGGTTTGCATGTTGCGGGGCTATTGACTAGCAGCACAACACCACACTGCTACTCATGCTTGCAATTCATAGCCGAGATTCCAGGTGCAAACTCTTAAGAAAGCTGATGGGGAAGGTTTATGCTTAAGATCCCAGCATTGCTACACTGTGTTGTGATGTGACAAGTAAGCTGGTTGCCGTGTGGGGAGGGGTGTCACTGTTAATTATCCAGATTATCATTGCACTGCCTAAGTGGGTTGGTTGTCTTCAGTTAGGAGCAGGTTGTCTCTGGGGAAAGTTTAAAAATCCAGCATGTAAATAATGGACACCTAAGGAGGTTAGCCAGCATCACAGAGTGAATGTAATTGACAGATGAACGTGCATGCAGGATGGTGGTTTCTACACAGCCCTGACCTCCTCCTCCTCCTTCCCCCTCTCTGTGCCACATACCTCGCCTCCCATGAGATTCGTGCCCTGGCATCCCACTCCTCACACTTGCTTTCTCCCTCTCCTGCGCTCCTCCCTTGAAATGGGTGTGTGTTGGAAGCTTGGGGCAGCGTCTGTGCTCCACCCATATCTCTGCTACTGTTTTGTCGATCCTGTGTATTTTGTCTGTGTTTAAGCCACAAAGTACTGTGAAATGAATGTCAGCCCTGTTGTGCCTACACACTGCAGCACAAGATTAGCCTCTAGCCACATCACTGTCCCTCCAGTGGTGTGCAGCACCCGCTAGGGCATGGCTTGCTGTGGTAGCTAGGCACAAAAGGCTGAGCTGAGGCATGCCCTCTCTCTTCTCCCCTCTTCTCCTCCTTTCTCTCCAGCCCCTGTACTCTTCTCCCTGCCCCCAACTGTCGTTGGAGCCTGAAACAGCCTCGTGTGCCCGTAGACCCGATCCAATCTGCTGCTGCTGCCTTATGAACAGCCTATTGTTGGGTGGTGGGATTGTGACAGAGGTAACTCAGCCAATCATTATAGTACCGTTTCCTTTGCAAATTGCCGTTCTGTTGGTTACAGTGTTTGACAAGTCCTTCATCTCTCCTTGGCAAGTGGAGCTGTGCAGGCATCTATAGAATGGGGTGGGAGGGACCCTCGGCCTGGCCAACTCCGAGCTTTGGGAACAATGCAATCAGTGGTATCATGCAAGAGATGTGCAGGAGCAGCTGGGCTTGTGGTCTAAGATCAGGAGAGCTAAGAAGGTTCCTAATGCATCAAGATTTTAAAAGCTCCAGCAGAGCATTAGCCCACGTGCAAGATGGTGTAAGATTAGTTCCTTGCAGAATGTTGTTCTTTCACAAATGCAGCGTTCCTCTCCAGACCCCAGGGGTCGCAGAACAATCTGGGTAACTGCAGTTGGGTGCTTCTCTTTTCTTCCTTTTAATTCCTCTGAACCGGGGAGTACAGCTGGGGATCCTGTTCGTTTGAGAAACCTGGGTTCAGATCCACTTTGGGAAACAATTGACCACAACAGTGATCAGCTTTGCTATAGAGGCCTGAGAATAGCAGGATCGAAGCCCTGGCAAAATTGTGTGGGCAAAGCTTTGCCCAGTGCCTGCCTGGGGTACACCTGGCATTAACTCACTGTTAACCCCCACAGCTAAACTCACCGCATTAGCTGACATTTTATATTCCCACTTTAGCCCATGACAATGGAAAAAACATCTCTTTAGCCATAAACTGGGATTTCAATTGGAAAAGCCCTCCCAGCCCAACCTTAACTAGATCACTGCCACTGTTGTCTACGGAGATACTCTGCCCTGGTGGGGATAGTGCACGGGGATGAGAATAGCATTGGCGTTCATGAACGCTCCATAGTCCATCTTTATCAGAATGTCCCCTAGGAAAAGAGATCCAAGTTTCCAGAGTCTGCTGCCTTCCAGGGAACTCTAATGACAGGTGAGTGGCATAAGGCTTGTGTTCAGGTTACTCAGCTGTTTAGTTGAGGGGAACAGGTGGTATTTGGGACATAGGCTGTCATTGAAGTAGGTCCATTAAGCTGTCTCTTGCTGAGTAGGTTAGCAGTGTTCTGGTTTGGTTTAACTCCGTTGTGTTTCCCACGTTTCTACCCTCCAGGTGCTGTCTGAGAATTTCCCTTGTACTGTTTACATAAACTGTTTCCATTTTCCTCCATCAGGCGTGAAAAGGTCATATTCCCCACATTATTCATGGGTAATTGGATTCATTTGGAGTGATGAGCTGCATGCATTGCATGCTTGGAGCTGGAGAATAACCAGTAGTCAGTTCTTCTCACTGCATGGGGCTAGCTCTTCTTAGATTTATGATCTAATAGTCCATTAGTGAAACCTTAAGGCCACCGTTTTTTTGTCTGATCACAATCTCTCTCCCATCAGACAAAGTGTCCTGGTATCTTGTGACTTTTTTCAGACTCCAGAATGAGAAATTGGGAATTGAATGCAGCTTGTGCTCTCAATACAGTTAGGGATGCATGCCTTTGACTGAACTGCACACACTGCTTTTGCTTTATACTGGCCTGCATTATATCACTGCAGATAAAACGTCCCGCTCCTCTAGTGTCCTTCATCTAAGGATCACCAAGCACCTTCTCAAATGTCAGCTCATTAAACTTTACAACACCTTGTGAAGCAGATAAGTCTTATCCCTGTTTTATGGATGGGGAAACTGAGGTCCAGAGGTGAATTGACTTGCTCAAGTCATCAGTAAGTGGCAGAGTCAAGAATAGAACCCTGCTAGCTCCCTGGCTCAGTAACCCTCCCGGGCTCCTTCCGAAGGTGTGTGTGACCTTGACGGGGTGGAGGGGCTTGTCTTCTCATGACCCTGAGTGCTGTGCTACTCAGTGGGTCTCCCAAGCCAGGCAGGTCAAACCAGGGGCCAGACTAAGGAGCAATCCACTGGTTCTCCAGGTTGTGGAGTCGGGGTTGGGGATAAGGTTAACACTCTTATCCTGTAAAAATCCAGTTGTGAAGAAAGTCTCAAAGAAGCCCTGAAAACACACAAATGATCACAGGGTTAAAGGGACCTGATCTCCAGCTGTTGTTGCTAGTCCCTGTTGCCGCTCCCCCAGTATCTGCCAGTGTTGCACTGTTCAGCATTTGCTGCACAGCAGACCCCGAATCTGAACCTTTTGCACAAATATCTGGAACAAAGGCTTGGCTGTTGGTGTCAGTATAGCAAAGGGGCTTTCTAGCATCACACGTTCATTGGTCAGGGAAAGCCACTGAGCAATGGCTGGGGAGTCTCTGAGGCTCCTTAGGGCTGTTGCAGTTGTAGGCTCTGAGATGGCATCAGGATGTTCTGGGAATAGTGTCTATCCCCGGGCAAACCCAATCACTCTCCGCAGGGCTAGCATGTCTACAGAGACCATCTGGATGTTTATATGGAGGCTTCAGTCAGATTGTCTGTCTGTTTTTGAAAGCTCTTGAGCATCCTCTTGGGAAGGATGTCAGGGAAAATGGTCGATTCCTTTTGATTGAGTCTTAATCTGGCGCAACATGCAGACCCTAAACTGGCTGCATGGATGGACTTGGGCGTTAAGAGGTGGGTCAGGAGCTTGGAGATCTGGGCTCTATTCCTGGCTGGGCCACAGACTCATTTGTGCCCTTGGTCAAGTCACTTAACCCTTATGCCTGTTTGTCCATCTGGTCTAGCTCCCAAGGGTTGCGAGGATTAATTTGCTGTATTTGTAGAGCACTGAGAGATCGTTCTCCCAAATTAAGGTGCTGTGTAAATGTTAAATATTGCTTAAAATGCAGATTAACCAGTGAGGAAATACGTGATAGGATAGGAGAGAAGTTGCCAAATCAGTGGAAGAAATTAATAGCCTAAGATCCTGAATCCGGCCCTGTTACCTCAGTCTCTCCAAGATCACTAAGGCCTAGCTTTCCAAAAGGGACAGGGGATTTTGGGTACCTGACAGGAGCCTGACTTTCAGCCACCGCTTCGGACAGTCCGTTTGCACAGCAAAGTTCCCAACCTGGGTAGACAGACTTGTGCTGGCAGAGTCTGCACAAGTGTGCTAGAAATAGCAGTGCAGGTGCTGTGGCTTGGGCTGGTTACCTGAGCTCAGACCCAAGGGGATGAGTGGCCACCCCAAGCTTCTGCTGGGGCTGCCACATCGCCTCCGTGATTTTTAGTGTACTGTGTGAGCCCCGCCAACACAAGTGTGTCCAGCCAGGCTGGGATGGTCACTCCCAGCTGCAGCATTGGCATCCCCTGAAACTCAGGCTCCTGTGATGTCTTCCGTGGGGACCTTGGGCTGGTTGGAGAAGAACTAGACTGACTCCTGACTGACACCAGCGGGACTCCTGGAAGGTTTCGGTGGACAGCACTTGCTCACATGTGTCCTGCGCTGCGTGGCTAGAGGTCTCACTGACCTGCACCTACTGAGTGCAGACTGCTCTGGGAGCATCTTAGAAGCTAGTCTGAAAAGAAGGACCTAAAGGGCAAATGTGAGACCCGCTGGGTGTCTTGTCAGTAAGAGAGGATGGATCGGAGGGGGCAGGCACAGTATGCAAGTACTGGTCTGCTCACTTTCACTGGTGGTATTGCGATTGTTTGTGATCAGCACAATATTTTAACTGAAAACGAACACAAAGGGGGAATGCGTTCAAAACAGTGCAGATGGATATGGTCTCACTGCTCTCCGCTTAAACACCAACTTCTGGTATCTTCACAGTGGTTGCTAGTTTTTGGAGCCATTCTTTGTGGCAGTCTTGTATTCCATCAGCTTTCTCTGTATCAGAGCGACAGCATTACGTTTATTTCTCTAATGAGCTCCAGCGAGGGCACGCAGCATCTGAACAATGCCAGGAGAACCAGTTCCTTGCTGATCCTTGGAGAGCTGCTCTATATATGTTGCCATACAAATATTTTAGTTATCAAAAGTTCTGCAACCTGGAAGAGCACCTAAACAAGAGCTGGAGCTCTCACTTCTGAAGCGGAAAGCAGAGTTTATATGTACAGGACCCACCTTTGGTGTAATGTAAAGACTAGTTCTCCATCTCGCTCAGTATAGTATATTGGTGCCTTATCAGATAATTATCGTTCCTGTGCCATGCTTGCTTCGAAGCTGGCCAGCTAATCAGTTTTGCAGTCGTTAACCAATGTCAAGATTGTGTATAAAGATACAGGCGTTTTTTCGCAAGTCTCGCCAATGCCTTGGCATAGAGCAATCCATGGAGACTGTATCTGGTTCAGTTTTTACAGATTCAGGCATAAAGAAGGACAGAAGGCAAATAACTTGACTCCCAGGCTCCAGAATGCAGCTGAAGAGTGTGTAGAAAGGCAAATAAAGACTTGGCAGGTTTCTGTATCCAGTACAGAGTTATCAGTAAATACCCCTGTCAGTCCAGCTGGGCTCGACATCGTCGTCTTTTGCAGAACTCCCAGAAGGGTGTCCCAGTAGATGTCAGATCTTTGAAAGTGGAGCCTGTGCAATTGTCCAGAGACACCTTGGCCAGCAGGCAGGGAAGATGGGCCACCAGGTTTCCACAGCAATGTTTGAGTTCAGCTGTCCTTGTGCAGAATAAGCTTTTGGGCGTTGGTTCATGTTCCTAGAAAAGTAATGAAGCCCTTGCATAGCGTGGACGTGCCTGCCAGCCCAGCAGGCCCAGATACAGCTAATAAAACACAGTACCCAAGGAAGGGCAGCTTGGGCACCCCCGAAACGTATGTTCGTGTTGTGTCTTGGGAGCTGCCGCCTGCCAGGCGAGTTTGGTGAGGGTGTCTGTCTCTCACACTCCATCCCCCCAATGCCTGCCACTTGCGACGCTGTCTTGAACTGTCCTATCCCAGCCTTCCTCCATACCCTGTTCCGAGAGATGATGGCCAAGCCAGCTCAGTCCCATTGTCTCCAGGAGTTGTTTGATCTGGAGATAAACTACTATTCAGCCTTTACTCAGTGCTGCCAAGTGGGGCAATTGCTCAAAAGATTTGCGAAGTCTTTTAGCTGAATAATGTTTTTAGTGTGTCTAGAAAAACACAGGAATTGCCAGAGCGTCTCAGAGCCAAGGTCCATCCACCCCTGTGCCCGGCCTCTGACAGTGGCCAGCCAGATGCTCCATAGGAGTAGGTATGCACCCTGCAGTAGAAGGTGGAGGATAATCTGCCTCCCACATTAGGTCTCGTCCTAATCCCACAGAGAGAGTCTGACACCCTGATGCATGAGGTTTAATGGCCTTCTAAAGATGCTAGTGCTGTCCTTACTCTGGATGGCGCCATGGTTTAACGGGTCCAGGTGTTCACTAGGATAAGGGAACCAACCTATAGTATGAGCCGGGCCCCTCCCAAAGCCCCTTTTCCCAGCTAGAGGCCATCGCCAATAGCCAGTGCTGTGTTGCCCTGACTCCTAGGGCGTGCCGAGGGGCTCCTGCCCCCCACCCCCTTGTTCCAGTCTCTGCAGGGGTGGGACAAGCAGTCCCAAACCTCCCCATGCAACAGGGTATTAGCAGGGAGCTGCAGACATTCATGGACCTTGGGAGCTGAACCCCATCAGATTTCCTCAAGGTCTTTGCTTCCCACTTTTACTTCAGGGAAGGCCAGAGGGGGAGTTAGGGTCACAGGGAGACCCAGCACGGCCTGCTGGCTCTCGATGTGACTGCTGGCAGAGCTAATGGAGTCAGATACTCTCCTGATGTGGATAAGACTCACCCCCAGGTAGCTCCCGCCCGGAAGCTGCCTTCCCCCTTAATGTCCTGCGAAGCCAGGGACGGCTTGGCTCAGTTCTGACACCAGCGATTTGTTTGGGCTCTGCCACATCAATAGCTCATCTGCCTTGGATGATGCACTGTCAGAGGGCCTCTGGGCCTTTGTCAGCTGCAGCGGGGAGCTCGCCGAAGGGCCCCGAGGACTCTGCTGCCCCAGGAAATGGCAGGGCAGTACAAGGCACCTGTGGATAAGAACCAAGCAATATTAAAAGGGGGCAGCAAGCTGCTGGGGACGTCTGCTTTGGAAAGGGCCCTGAGTGCTGCTGAGAGCTGAATTCTCCCATGCTAGCAGCCATTGGCATGCTGACCATAACGCACTGCAGCAGTAATTCACTGGACGAAGCCCAATTGGAGAAGTTTGCATTTCCCAAGCCTGCAGAGCTTTGTCGCTCAGCCCTTCCGCTGGGCACAGATCCAGGGGGAACTCTGATGTTTCACCTCCTTCGCGTGCCAGCATTTTCCCCAGAGGCCTGCATCACAGCAGACTGACTCCAGAGCATCTTCCCATGCAGCGGGAGCTAGCCATTCTGGGGAGTGTTGCGTGGCTGTAGTTATGGGCATGGCGTAACTGGCCATCCCTAATGAATGTGTCTCACGAGATTCAGGTGTCTGTGTGTGAGACAAGGGCAGAGGCAGCATGGTCGAGTGGTTGGAGCAGAAGACAGCGTGAAGAGAGCTGAGCCCTAACTGCTGCTGACTTGCTATGTGACCTTGGACAAGTCACTTTCCAGCTGGAATCCAGCCAGGCTTCTTGTGTGGAGTGTTATCCACTGGTTTTGTTCCCATGCTCTGCGTGGTCTTTCATTGCTAACCCATCCCCTGGCTCTGTTAGGGCAGTGTTGGGGTCGCTCTTGAGCTGACATGGTTGTAAGAATCCCTTTGTATGCCAGTCTTGGCTGGACGCTGAATAACCCTGGCTCTGAGTTGAAAGGTGAGCAGTTAATCTTCCAGCCAGTGCTCCAACCAGCAATTTGCTGGCTCAGTCCCTCTACTGTGACTTCCAAAGCGGGCAGAGCCAGTAGCACCTCGGCAGGAGCGTCAGGGCAGTTCGGTTGAACTCAGGATCATAAAATTTGTCAACTCAGTTTAGAGCATTGGTTATGCCCAGGATGCATGTGGGCAATCTCTGTAGTGCAGTAGGTGAAGATACCTCTTGGACGAACCACCCCAGAATGAGAACACCCTGCGAGCCTTGAAGAGGAGCTGGTTTATCTGAGCAGGGGATGTTGGAAACGCTTCGATCGTGGCCTTGTTCCCAGTGATGATCCTCGGCTCAAACTTCAGCTGTTTCTACTTCAGTCAGGAGAGAGCAAAGCCCCCGTGTTTTAAGGCACTTTGTCCCTCCCCCTCCTGCCATAACTCAGCAAGTTGCAGGAGCTGCTTCCGGTCCAGCAGCAGTTTAGAATCAAGTTGGTTTTATGGCCCTGCAAATTGGGACGTGCTATGAAGATGTAATTCTGCCCCTAAAACCCTATCAGTGGGAGGTTGCAAGTCACTCAGCCATGCTGTGTATTAACTCTTTTGAAATTCCGTTATGGTAACACTTGGACTGTAAAGTTCAAAGGTCAGGAAATTAAAATGCGGGTTCTCGTGGTAATATCACTCCTGGCTGCACTGCACATCGTGCATATTTCATGTTATATCCTGGTGTACGTACCAGCAGCCTGGGGACCGAAAACATCTGCCATCTCCATTGGAGCAGGGTGTATATGGCTAGGAGAACTTTTTCTTGACTTTCGATTATTTAAATTGGTAAATTGATTTCCCTGGAAGTTTTTTTAACCAAGAAAGACGATCACAGCTGTTCAGTTTGCAAACACCTCCAGTAAGAGCTCGTTAGAGGTTGGTGGAATTCCCAGCTCTGGCAGTGTACACAGGAATATCCCCGGCTCATTCCAGCACCGCTTTGAAAGTTGTTAAAGCCTCTGCAGGGTCATAAAGAATCTTTTTGTGCTGATAGCTGTGCACGGAGACACTTGTGTACCTTGTGGGTTTTCCAGACAGACGACAGCTCTGATACTGACTTGGCGTCACAGCTGGCAAACACTGTAACGCCCAAAGGCATAAAGATTGCCACTGGCTGTGCACTAACCTGCACCGTGACTCTGTTTTAGTTCTGCAAAGAATGATGAGGCCTTTTCCTCAGCAAGTGTGAACGCCATCAGTGCTAAAGAGCAGCCATTCTTGAGCTGGGTGGGAGCTGCAGGAAACCAGCAGCTAGAATGGTATTATCCTACCCAGTGACATCAACCAATGGTGATTGTTACAGAGACTTGACTCAGCAGACAACCACCCAGTCGACAGAACTCGCCAAACAGGGAGCGTCTTCCCTCCCCTGACAGCTGTGCAGTGGGGCCTCAGTGGCCCCTTTTGGGAAGCTGCCAAGGCTGAGGAACCCACTGCCAGGATCTTCAGTAGAACCAGAACCTTCCGACTCTGGGTGTTGGCCCGTCACATAGCCCTGCCCTCGGGAGCTCTGAAGCTGAGTGTGGCTTTTGGAACTGAAAGATGGTCCAGCAGTCACAGTGCCCTAGTTTGACACCAGCTTCAGCTCCACCATGGGCCTGGTCCACACTAGGAAGTGAGGTCAGTATAACTGCGGTGCTCAGGGGTGTGGACAATCAGACCCTCGAGTGACACAGTTAACTCCACCAGGGCTAGGTCAATGGGAATTCTCCTGTCTCTCGGGGAGGTGGAGGACCTGCGCCGACCAGCGATCCCCCTCCCGGAGGCGTAGGCAACATCTTCAGCTGCAGTGTTTTAAGTGTAGACAAGCCCCCAGCCTTATTGTGTGACCTTGGCGAGTCATTAAGACTCCATTCCCACTCTGTACAGTGGGGCTAGTAACCCTGCCCAGTCTCCCGTGGGGGTGGAGGTGAAGATGGGACCAGTAAAGATTGCAGGGTGCACAGATACTACAGCGCTGCTAGAAATTCCTTAGCTAGAGTGAGATGTTGCTGTGTGAGCCCAAGGAAAGATTTGCCTCTCTTTCCGGAGGATGTGTAAACCGAACCTGGAGCTCCATGTAGAACCTCAGTCCAGCACCATAAAGTGATGAAGATCCATACTAGGAGAGAACTGGCAGAGCCTGGTCAAATCAAAGCCACAGACAGGGCCTGTGTGGAAAGTGTCAGCCTGGAGCAGCTCCCACTGTAAACCTCGGTGGTTATTTCCTGACACACCAGAGAAAAGCTTCTCCCCACTTTCCTGGCTGATGTCAGCTTTGCAGAGGGAGCCCCTCCAGCTTCTTAGAGCTCACAAGCAACTGACTGCCAGGTATTGTTAGATGGCGCCTTTGGGCTCGTCTGCACAAACACTGACTGCGCAGCAAGCCGGGCTGGGACTCTACCCCGCACTAGCAGGCCGTGCACAACGTGGACCCTGCTGCTGCACCTCCCAGCTCCCTGTCATGCTTGGTCTACCCTGTGTTGAACCAGGATGGGAATAACGCGCACTAAGCAGGAGCACAGTCCACTGGTCAGTTGGTGCGTGACAGGCTGCTGCAGGGTAGACCTAGGCCCTGGCTTGTCCTGAATTACATGTTTATGCAGACAAGTCCTTTTACATCCTGCCCTGTCTCCATAGCAGAGCGCGCCAGATGGGAGACCTAGGGCCCAAGACCTAAGGGGCCAGAGCCCTGGCCAAGAAAAGCTTGCTCTTTATAGCAGGTAGTAGCAAAAATATGATGCCCTTTTAACAACACAAACCAGCTGCTGCCTTAACTAACCCATCAGGCTTTGTGTGTGTGTGTGTGTGTGTGTGTGTGTGTGTGTGTGTGTGTGTGTGTGTGTGTGTACCGCTCCCCATTACTGGATGCAATCAGAACCGCTCTGCTGTGTCTCATATACCCTGTACTGCTGATAGCTGAAAAAGATTCTCCTTTGGAACCAGGGAGCTCTAAGTTCTATCCTGTCTGTAGTGTGCAGTTCGGGGTGGCCATGGCAGGCGACACAGTGACCACCATGCAGTTCTTGGGGCAGCACATATGTTACAGGGATCCTTGAAACATAAATGCTGCTTAGAAAATACCCAGCTATTTCCCTGGGAAATAGTCTGGAAGCAAAATCTAAACCAAGGAGCAGCTCTGCCTACAGGCTTCAGCTGTCTCGGCCTGCTGGCTCCAGTGAGCCCATGGGGAGCTGCTTGGTTCAGATTGTATCTGATGCACAGATCCCTTGGTTGTGAGGCCATGGCCCAGTGAGCGTGTCCAGTAGCTGGGTAATGCTTTGAGTGTCCGGCGCTGGGAGCATACCCATCTTATTGTTAACAGGCTCCAGCACCGGCTCTGTGGCCCCCAGTGGGGGTTTATCTCACAGTGGGATGTAAAAACCCTGGGCTGGAGGTTGATCCCGACTCTCTGCTCAGGGCTCCCATTCAGCACAGGACTTGCACATCCCACTGACGCATGGAGCTCAGGAGCAGGTGCTGGTGCCTGTGCTGAAGGGAGGCCTGAGTGACAGGCGGATGGCTTGTGGAACACACCCACCTTCCCGCCTTAGCCGGCTGGCTCCCAGCCCTTAGCATGTCTAGGAAAGCAGCTGGAAGGAGTCGGGCTCCCACTTCCAGCTGCTCCACGGGGCGGGGATGCAGGTACATTGGCCACAGTGTATTGCTGTATTCCTCATTTACTAGCCTCTCTTGTCTTCTCGCTCTTTAGGACAGTAAACGGCTTTGACCAAGGCCCCCCTCCGGGCATAGGATCCTCCAGACCCTCATCAGCGCCAGGCATGCTTCCTCTGAGCGTATGAACAGCCAGGAGGCCTTTGAACCAGCCCTTTTCTCAAACAGAAGCCCCCCAAGAAAAGAACTGCTTCTGAGTCCTTCCCATTAGCACCCCCTGCTGGAACTCAGCCTGCATTGCGGTGTGGAGCAGCATTGGAGCCGGCCCGCTGCCTGGAGGAGTCCCAGCCACGCACAATCCTTCACTCAATGTCAATACAGTTTATTTTCTCCTATTGCCGTAGTGGACGTTCTCTAACATGGTCGCGCTCTGTTGTGGGTCACACAAGCTGATATGTGTGTTCTGTCTCCCAGGATGCAGGAGTCTCACTAGCAAACAACTGATCCTCAGCCTTCACCTTGTACCTGTCTTAACTTAGGTTGGGTAGGATGCAACCGCTGGCTGAATCTGTATTTACAACCCCTCTTTCCCTACAGCCTGGCACTTAAGCACACACAGCCACCACCCTTTCAGTATGGAGGGAACTATTTTTGAGGGATGCCAGGTACAGTTTAGATGTGTTAATCCTGTTGGACAAATGCCCTGGGAAGGAGACACCTGGCCTCAAACAACTTTAGCTCTCCTTGAACATTAATGAAATGTTCATGCAGGTAAAGTCTTGCTTTTGCTACTCTGAGAAGCCACTGCCTGTGTTGGCAATGCTGCCAATGCAACAGGCCCCTAAAAATGTGTGAGCATCAGCCAGTGTTCAGATCTGTGTAATATAGAACAACTAGACGTTACAGTGCCAGCAATGGGCTTCTGTGACAGTTCTGGGCCACTTTGTACCTTGTGGGTCTGCAAAGCGATATGTTTGTGCGATTCGCCATCTCTCTCTGTGCCTCAGTTGTTGGATTTTAAAAAGGACACACAAACCTGCCAGTGGTTTGGTCCGTGGGTTTAAAACTCTCCAGTCTAGTCCATCCCACTTCATTTGGCTTTGTGGATTTCACTTGTAAATAAATCAGTTGGCGCCTACAACTGCAAAGTAAAACCAGTTGCCCAAATGGAAGGGAAAAGGGGGGAGGAGAATCACCACTTAATGTTGGGGTTTGTACGGCCCTTTTTCCTGTGCATCCTTCGCTGCATTTGACTGTTTACATTTGTTTTATTGTATATAGGTTTGTAAACATAATATCTTTGCCTGAGATATTTGTACATAACTTGGGCACTGTAGCTTTATTTATTCAGACTCTATATGGCATGTTTCAATAGGACAGTATCATAAGACAGTGGCGATAAAGATCATGTGGTTTAAAGAAACAAAAAGCGACTTCCAAAAAATAAAGCTCTTTTAATGTGGAACCAGTGGATTTTGCAGAAAAGAAGGTGGAGGTTGTTTTGTGGGTGATTTTGGGGGGGGCAGGTTTCTCACAGAGACGCCTGCTGCAGGACGTGAAGATGGATGAGCTGGGCTGCCATTTCAGGTGGGGTTTTGTTCATGCCACAACACACTGCATTCATGCACTCTTAGAGACGCCTGTCACCACAATTGTATGTGAAGTGTCTTTTCAGCAGTGTCTGAGCGACCCATTGGGTGTCCTGCCCTGGGCCCTCCTCGTGGCTGCTTAAGGGAGGTGGCCTGCTCTGACCAGGCAAGGTGACTAAGCTCAGTGCTGGGCTCTTATGATAGGAAGGTGCCCAGGACCAGTGAGCTCTTGGATGAGGGGCACGTGTGTATGGGATGAGGTAGATCAGGCTTAGCTAAACAATAGGCTTGGGCCTTTAGTAAATCTGTGCCTCTGCTCACTTTCCCAGTGCACTAGCACATTGCTCTAGCTGCAAGCTGAGTGCCCTCTTTGCTCACACAGCAGTCTGCATCTAGGAGCAGAGAACAAGATGTCCCCCCTGGGAGCCCGCTGCTGCTCTTGGCTCCCTGTGGGGGTGGAAGCAGTGCAGAGAAGCAGAGCTGCTCCTGGATGGGGAGCAGAGCATCATTCACTCTCACTGTGAGGCTAACAGGGCAGGAATCTGCAACAGAGTCCTGCTTGGGGGGGTGCAAGTGGCCACATGCTGCTACTGCAGCTGATCATCTGCCCCTGAAGTGACCAGGTGACACAAATCCAGCCCCTGGGACCTCAGGCTTCTGCTGTTAGGGCTGGGCAGCTGTGTGTGACTTGAGGGGGTTCACTGGACTGGCTGGTGCTCTGTAGCAGTTTACAATTGGAGGCTGCCTATCCCCCTGGCAGCCTGCAGGGAGGAGCCGTTGCACTGTTTTTGCTGCTGAAAGCAGAGGGGAAACTAGCCAGCAAGCATCTTTATGCTCAGAGCACTTCCCAAAGCCATGCCCCTGATCTCAGTGCTGAGGGAGACATTTCTGAGGGTGCCTGGCTTTGCCTGCAGCAATTATGGCTGGGCATGTAGTCCCTGGCCCTGGCCCCACCAGCCCTGGTCTCTCTGCCCAAGCAGTGCAGGTCGCTGCCTGTGTAGCTGCTACTTCATGGCAGCCAGTAGAACTGGCCTGGAAGACAGACAGACTCAGCCTGGCTCCATGGATGCTTCAGGCAGGACAAGGCCCAGCCCAGGGAGAGGGTGATTTTCATCCTGCTGCTAGTTCCCAGCTTCCACCAGGGCTTTGCCTTGCAAGGCAGCATGCAGCAGCCCTTGCTCCAAGAGCCCAGCTCCTGCCACCACCGTGGAGCCAGACTCTGGCTGAAGCCCACAGCATTTCCTGCCCGTGGGGTTTGCTGAGGAGGCACTTGGGGAAAGTCTCCAACTCTCACACATCCCACTCTGAGCCCCAGCCTTTGGTCCTTCTGATAGGAGGGGCTGCTCTGCTCCCACCCCCCAAAAGCCTTGGGCTTACCTGGTCCAGAAGGGGGGGATGCCCATCCAGCTCAGTGCTCTGGCAGGCAAGAGGCTGTTACCCCTTAGCTGACTGTAGGGCAGGCTGTTCTCCCAGCACAGGTCCTGGGGCCATGTAAACAGACCTCTGCAGTATGCTGCCCAGGGCAACCCAACAGGCTGGTGCCAGTGGGCCCCCTGCCCTTAGATCAATGCTCTGTTCAGTGCATGGGGGCTTTCCCACCAGCAGGTTCATTATGGCACTAAACTCTGACCTGGGCTGTTTCCTTCACACCAGGGCAGGGCTACGAGGGATCAGCACCAGGCCCGGCAGCAATAGCAGCTGCTTCTCCCATCCCTTGCAGTAACAGGCGTTGTCCTTTGAGAGCACACAGACCCCAGCTTCATCTCTCTCTAGAGCCTGGGATTTTGGAAAGGGCCAGTTTGAGGTGGCAGCGGAGATGCTACAGCTCCCGGGACACTCAAGAGAACAAAAGGTGATAGATTCGCTGTTCCATGCTGGGCTTTACCTTGCACCCAGCAGCTCTGCTACTGTTCCCTTACACAGCAGTTCTGCTGCCCTCTTCTGGCATGTTTTAGCTACTACAGCACTCCAGGACCAGCAACAACTTTCTACCAGCTGAAGGAGACTAGAAAACCCTTAGCACAGGGATTGCCAGACTGCCTCAGCGCCATACCCTGTCTTTTCTCTAAAGCAGCTGGCACTGGCTGTCAAGGTACAAGGACCCTGCTGCTGGTAGCTGTAGGATAAGCCTGTCTCACAAGAATATTTCCATGTGAGCCTCTCTCTAATTAAGCAAGCTGTACCTGGAAGTTGTGCTCACCTGTGCAGGCTGCCATACACATTGAATGAGCCCTGAAGATTAACTGTCAGCTGCAGCTAGTCCCTGTGAGGTGTGGATTTTAATACCCACCACTGAGCCCCATGGTAGCTCTGCTTCCCACAGCCTGCCCCAGGGAGTGCTTGGTTTCCCAGGAGCAGGGCAGGATCAGGGGGCTCCCATGCTGATAGAAGCAGAGTACAGCTGCAGGCAGCACCTCTGTTCTCTCACAGTGTAAATGTTTATAGGCTCAGTGCCACAGAGCAGGTGAGAGAGGGAAGGAATCTGCATATGACCTGGGTACTTGGCCTGAGCACCTGCTGTAAGAGTTCAGTTCCAGGTCACCGCCTCACAGCCTGGGCCAGCCCACTTGAGGGTAAGTGCTGCTGTTCTGCGCTGGGTGCACAGTGCAGGGTGAAGCTGAGGCAGGAGCTCTCTAGGCACACCGGGCCACGCTTGTGAGGTGCAGGGTGCCCCTGGCTCTGCTAGGGGTTAAGAACCTAATGCCTGGGAGATGCTGAGCCCCTTAGTCCACAGCCTTGGGCCTGATAAGGTGATAACTTTATTCCACACGTGGGATCTGGGTGGGGAAAGGACAGCACTGCTCTTTGATCGAAGTATTATCAGTGACTAGAAGAAAAAGGTTGCTGAGAAAGCTTGTCCATGACAAAGATCCGGCTGGTGCAAGCAACCAAGATGCAGTTTAACATGGCCAAGATCGAGCCTGGGAAGCAGAGACTGACCATGAATTCACAATGTGATGCTGTAGCTGAGCAGGCTGATGCAATCCTTGGTTGTACAAACGGGAATCTCAAGGAGTATGGAGATTTATCATCTCTGGAGCTGGCACTGCTGTGACTACTGGAATACTGTGGCCACCTCTGCTGTCCACAAGTGAAGACTGTTGATAAATTGGACAAGGCTCAGGGACCACCATGAGAATGGACGGATTGGGGAAAACATGCCTTAGATTGAGCTCCTTGAGTCTCTCACTATGTTTGGTTAAGGAGTTATTTGATCAGTCAGCCAGTACCGACTGTGGAGGGTTCATCAGTCTAACAGACAAGGTACAACAAAGACCAAATGTCTGGAAGTTGAAGCTAGACTAATTCAGACTAGATAGAAGCTGCATTGCTAGTTAAATAGGGATGGTGATTTGCCATTGGAATAGTTCACCAAAGCTTGTGGTGGATTCTTCATCGCTGGTGATATTTCAATCATATCTTTTAGAAAAACAAAATCACAGCTATTGGACTTGAAGCAGGAATTAATTGTAGGAAGTCCTATGGCCTGTGTTATGCTGGTCAGGCTAGATGATCACAATGGTCCCTTCTGGCCTTAAGAGGCAAGAATCCCCTCCAGACAGAATGATGCCACTTGCTGTACCTGGGATGGGAAGTCACTCAAACACCAGCTTGTGCAACAGGCAGGATGCCATGTTTGGAGTAAGGAAGACCTACAAAATCACCACTACAGAGCTCTGTCGTAGCCATTATCTCCCCAGGCAACTCCAGATCCAATTCAGAGTCCATGGCTGGCTAGCAAGGTTTCTGAGCACAGGAATCAGTGCTCAGCTCAGTTTTTGGTCCACGCATCGCCTTTAAATCAGCAGGCTCTTCAGTCTTTGGCATTTGCAGCATGGAGCCAAATGTTCTCTACATTAAGAGCAATTTTGTTCTCCACCTCTTGCTGTGCTTGTAACTCGTACTTATGAATCACTGTGTATACTGGCCAGGGCTTCAACTGCTAATGAAAATGTTATACAGGCCACATCCCATCAGGTGCCCTGTAGGAACAGGAAAGGTTTTGAATTAAAGCCATCCACCTGCACTGTGGTTAGGGAACAGGGCTTTGATATATAACAGACATTACAGGCCAGTCCTTTCAAAGGCTAATTTGCATCTGATAAGACATGGGCCAGCTACAGAAATTTGTGGGGTGGTTTGTTTTTTTGGGGTTTGTTTTGGGGGGTGGGGGTGAAGAGGAGACCCTGAGCTGTGTCTTCCCTGTATGAATTAGTATGTTGATGGCCATTATCTTTGAGGACTTCAGTTTATCTACAAAGGATTTGTATAGGAACATTTATTTCCAAACGACACCAGCTGAAGTCAATAGAAGAATCCAAGGTCTATTTTGGGTAGACTAAGCAGATCAACCACACTTCCATCCAGTAGGGTAAAGGCAAACTTTTCCTTCAGAAGCCCTCCTCCAAAGCTTAGCTCACCTCCTCCCCTATAAAGTATGCAGCCAGCAGTTCAGGACTCCAGTGGGAATTGCCAATGGATATTAACATGGAGTTCTTACACTGGAAATCTGAACTTCACCATCCAGAAAGACCTCAGCTTCAGTTAAAGGCCAGAATGGAGACAAATCACCACAAGTAGTGCACGGATGGTCATTTATAGAACAGATCCAGGTGGCTGCAGAATACCATGCATCTTCCCACTTGTGGATTTCTATTAAGTCCAAGGATTGGGCGTGCAATGAAAAGAACCTGCTAAAACTGGACTGGTAACCATGTCAAAAGCATAGAGCACCGGACAGGCCCTTTATACAAATCAAAGCAGACTAGCTAACAGGAAGAAGGGAGACAGCAGCTGCCAAAGTCATATTCTTGTTTATTAAATCTATGGAGGCCTCAGGAGCTAACTTTTCTTGTAAGTAAATGGAGCAGGCATCAGTATCTATAATGAATAAATTTATTGTCTTACAAAAATCATCGTCTAGAAATATGGGTATACAAGAAAACAAGATATTTGCAGTCAGATGCCTGGTGGTCAACAGCCAGTTCAATTAAAAAATATCCAAACGCACAACAAAACCTTCGTAACAGATGTTAAAGCTTTTAACCCAAAGGAAAATCATGTTTTCAAGCACATTGCAGAGGGATGAGATTTCATACTTAACACTGATTCATTATCACTGAATATCAATACCACCACTTTGACTAGAGAGGTACATGATATGAAGCACAGTCAAAAATTAATACAGTAAATCATTGTTATATAGGCAAATTATATATGTAACATGGTCTTAGTACTGTAGTGTCTAAGGCACTTTCTGTAATGTCAGTTTTTCAGCTATTTAAACAAAAAGAATGTAGCTACTTGGTGTAACACTGTTCAAAATAAAAACCAAAGAAAGAATTCACATCCACTGGCGTGTCAACTCTCAGGCAGGCAATATCCATCTTTTAACCTCTAAACTACAGAGACTCCAAACAAGCCAAAAACATAGTACAGTACAGAACAGATGGTCCTGCTGCTTTAGGCTCAACAGCTGGTACATGAGCCTGCTCTGTGTTACACAAGGCTGACTTGGGTATTTCTTAAACCTGCATCTCATGGCTGTGAAACTCCCTCACATCAAAAGGAGCAGCAGCTATTCAGCTCCATGTTCTGAAGACTAATCAGCCAGCAGTTAAGTAAATTCCTATCCTGAGCATCTGTTCCATGTTTATTTTTTCCATGTTACTGGTGTTCATATTTTACTAGCCTTACTATGTACAGATGCCTTCGGACTGATATAGCAGGTCTGTACAGATGCGAGGTATTGTACAAATTAACGGTGATACTATTCAATTTACCTGTAGTGCACAAGCACTAATTGATGAAGCAGATGCCAAGAACACTTCAAAATGATATGGCAGGTTAAAAATGGATACTATTCATTCAACTCTAGATTTCCCTCTGAACACTTCCAAGGCCTTTTCACAGTTTACTTGCTGATTGTGTGTTGCTCACAATAATTAGGAGAAAAAGAGGAGATACGGGAGCAGTTTGGTCTTCACAGTGTGCCAACAGATGTGTTACAGCTGAGGGCCATGTGAGCACAATAGAAATGGAAGGGTGTTATCTGTACAACAAAGCATGCATAGTAATAACAATGGGTCTGCCCCAACCAACTACTGCTTGGGAATGAAGTTTCTGAATTGATAAAAAAGTTGTATCCTTCACATGATGCTTTATAAAATGGCTTTACAAGGAATATCTGGAAAAGAGATGCACTGAACAGAGACAGTTTACTATATATAAAAAAGCAGTTGTACCTATATTGAAGCAGGGTACAGTATGGTGAGGCTACAGAGCCTTAAGACATAGTCGACCTGTGATAAGTGACCTTGTAGCATGCCAATATTACATAAGGCAGGTTCACGGCCACAAGGCAGTTTGCTGGTCAGGTAAGTCCTTTGCATTCCACTATGTGTAAAAGGTCTCTGCATGCTAATGGTGTGACACGGCTCTACTCGGTTTGGGCGGGCTGCGTTTCATTGATGTCACTGCCTTTGCTTTCTGCATCGTCATCAGAAAGTTCCAGAGAAGCACCTTCAATATGCAGCTGGCGTCTACCAGATCGACTTGAAGGGAAGGTGATCGGGCCACCCCTCCTAGAAAAAACCACCAAATGATTGCTGAATGCAGGCCTGTGCTCACTCTCTAGCCTGTGGGGTGAATGGGTCACCTGGAAAGCCACCAAGAGGTATAGGGTGGAACCCAGAAGTCCTACCAAGTCATCCATCCTTCTAGTCACTAAATGCCTGGGCATCCTACACTAAGGAGGGTCCTGAAACCTTCACTAGGGCCAGTCCCTCTAAAGACACTTTGTAACGAAGGTGTTTATTTCAATGCAGACCACCTTCCCAAATGTCATGCCCTGCTTCTGGCTTACAAGGAATGGAGTTTAGTACATTTGTGGACATTTAATGGCCCCAGATGCAGGAACATCTAACAGTAGCAGGAAATGGGCTCAGTACTACAGCACATTAATAGTGAGAAACACTGACTGCTAGCTAATGTTTGAGTTGGGGACAACAAATGCCGTACAGCCCTGCAACCTGACTGGAGCCAGATGGGATGCAAAGTGTCAGGCTTGGATCGGGTCAGAAAAGGTTGGCTCTCCTCCCCTGCCCACAGGGTCGGTGCCGTGAGGCTGTGCACCTCACACTAGCCGGCCATCACTACCTCATGACACTGCCGCACACGCACAGCCCAGCAGAGGGTGGCGGGTGGCAGGGCATGCAGCCACCAATGCATGCAGTGAGGCCGACCCCATGGGCAGGAGGGGGGCAGCACTGATTCGGGGAGGGTGAGGGGAAGAGAAAAGGGGAAGGATTTAAAAAAATGAGGCCCGAGCAGATCTCCAAGATGCTATACGTTATAACGAGATCTGAGCTCCAAGCATTCCAGCATGACAAGCAGCAACTTTCGTCTGCACTGCGGCACTGCCACAGTCTTACAGCTGGCCAGTTCAGCTGCTCTGTGCCTTCCCCTCCCCCTGTACTTCAGACCACATGTCTTTCTTGATGTGCCAGAGAACCATTCCCAGAGAGGGCACTGAGCTGGATTCCAGCCAGGACAAGGCA
Organism: Gopherus flavomarginatus; assembly: GCF_025201925.1. Classification (NCBI taxonomy): domain Eukaryota; kingdom Metazoa; phylum Chordata; order Testudines; family Testudinidae; genus Gopherus; species Gopherus flavomarginatus. Next base: position 29,157,397 of record NC_066628.1, read on the forward strand.
GAAATAAATGGCTGTCTGTCACTTACATCAACAAGGAGCTGAGCCCCATCCCTGGCCCTTACAGCATTTCCACAGAGGTTGGAATCAAATCATATGGACCAAAACCAACCCACCTGTCAGAGCCAGAGCCCGGAAGGTTTGGAGCTGACCGAATACAAGGACCTTCATGAGGATTTACTGATATTTCCCAGTGTAGACCCTAGTACTCCAGATTCCAGCTTAAAGTTCCTGTAACATTACTGGCTCTGCTATGGCACTTCCAGACTGCTTCTAACAGACCCTGGCATCACGGAAGACTCCCACCGTGAGAGCGAGTTCCTGTAGCTACTTGAAAGCTTCACTGGGGTTTGTGAAGACCTCAGAGCTCCTTCCAGGGCCCAGGCCCGCAGACCAGCTCTGCTTACCTCAGCCTGTTTTTCAGAGTGCTGACTTCTCGGCTAAGGCCCTCATTGGCCTCCGTGGCATCGTCTAACTCACGCTGAAGTTTACGACGGGAGGCATTCACACGTGTCGCTTCCTCTTCAGCTTCCTCCAGCTGGCGTTTGAGCTGCTTCATCCTGGCATTAGCCTTCTCCATCTAGGGAAGAGAGCCAGGCTGTCAGCACAAAGCTCGACTAAGCAGAGAGCTGAGCAGCTGAATGAAGTTTTGGGGTAAGACAGAAAGGAAAGAGCTGAATTCTCGTCTTTCACGTTCAGCCTCGCTGGGGATTCTGATCGGGATGGGACAGAACGGGTTCATGTGTCAGAGTGGGACTGTCCTAGCCAGATGTCTCCTGAGTGAGTGAAGCTCCTCAAATGCATCTTGTGGAGCCCAGAGCTTAACTGACCAGACTATCATGCTATGCAAATCTCCAACTGAAGAGCTGCAATTCATTCTTGCAGAGACACTAGCTGTGTCCTACCTAGCAATGGGGTCTGCAGGATGTAAAGGAGAGGCCTGGAGCCCGTGGGCAGAGATCACCCACACCTGCCAGGTGCACAGTTCCCTCCACCTCCAGTCCTGGCAGACCCACAGTGCTGTACTGATTGCAGTGTGGGAGCCTAATGGGGTTGCTGATGCCCAGCTCCCCACCTCAAGCTGGTGGGAGCAACAGGCTACATCGTCGCGCCCATGCACAGAGGCTCCACCTGCCAGCAACTTGCCTGTAGCTGCTGCTGGTGAGGTGTTTGGAGGGGAGATAGGGCCACTGTGAAGGCCCCTCCGGTGGCTGGATAGACCACAGAAAACACCGCCTCAGGGGATGGAGGAAGGAGAAAGAAGGCCCACGAGTTCCCAGCAGAAGCAGACAGCATAAAAGCTGTGCAGCTGGAGACAGGAAGCGTGGAACTACCCAACAGCTCCACCTGGCTTTGCGGAGGGCCGCTGTGAGAACTTCGACCTTGGGCTATATTCTCATTGGGACTCATCAGCAAACATTTGAACAGGGTTTGTTTTATGTCTGGTGTGGGGGTTTTGCTGCAGGAGTTTCCAGGGAGTATTCTATCCTCCAGGCTGATTGTGGGGCAGCAGTTGTGCTCTGGGAAGAGCCTCAGATACATCTGCAGGAGTTTGGGTTTGGAGCATGGCTATGCACCTTTGCTTACCTGTTCTTTGTACTGGTCTGCATGCCGACGCTCATCTTCCACCTGCATGAAGACTTCTTTCAGTTTCTTCTCTGTACGACGTACCAGCTTGTTAGCAGCTGCTCTTTCCCTAAGAAAACAGAGCGTTAACATCAGGATCAATCAGCCTGGGAATTTTACACATTGGTTCACCTGTAGCAGCGTTCTCTTTCCAGAGCACAACTATAACACACGTGGAGTTTGGTGCTAGCACATCCAGATCTGAGTCACACTCTGGAGCACAAATGGGTTTGATTTCTAAGTACCTTTCTAAAATACTATCTTGTAATTGTGTTGGTTGTAAATGAAGGATCTAATCTGTCAGCACGGCAGCAGAGTGGGCTTGGCTGTCCCATGCTAAAACCAGGGGTGCTTGTTCACTGTGGTGGGGCTCAGTTGCGGTGCTTTAACAAGGGCATCTGCTAACCTTCTGCAGAAGAGAGATGGTTTATGGTCCTCCCCCACACCTAAAATACAACAGTGGATGGAGGGAAACAGACTGAAGATTTAGAGAGGATGGTCTTATCACAGGGAGAAATTATGGTCCTAAAAGAGAAGGCTGATTTTTTCCCTAGAGCCAGGCTGCCTTGTCCTTGGACAGGACATTAAAAGCCATCCTTACCTCAGAAAGATAACCACAATACCAAAAATAATGAGATGTTAATGGACTGCCCATTGCACACACTTCCTAATCCAGGTTGTCAGAGGGTTGTGGGGGTGGGTGCTATCAAATTTCCGAGGTCTGTGTCACTGGCTGTGCAAGATGCTTATATGGCTGCACCACACTGTGGGATCCACTGTATTACCGCAAACAGCATCACAAGGAGGCCCCACACCCAGCTAGTCTGGGGAAAGAATCAGTTCAACAGTTTCCTCTGTACAGGGAATTGACCTTGAAACCCAGATAAGGTGAACACAATGTAAAGCTTCCATCTTTTTATGCTGTTCAGTCCAAGAGTGTCCCTTCAGCAACTGAGTTCTAGCTAAGAAAATCCAGTGGCTGGGGCTGAGATGGGAACATTTAGTACCTATGAGAAGTCCTCCTAGCGCCAGGGAAGTTTCAAATAACCAGTGTTGCCTGTATTTACTTGGAATACCAAACAACCATCTCTTCTTACTTTGCTTCCTGCTCAAGCTGTTCCTCTAGCTGCCCAATCTTCGCTTCCAGAGCGGAAATGGTTGCCTTGAATTTAGACTTCACAGATCCCTCCAGCTCCTGCAGCTTGGCTTTCAGTTCTTTGTTCTGTCTCTCCAGCTGCTGGCGTGCGTTTTCACTCTTCTGGGCAGCACTCCGTTCTCCTGCCAGCTCAGAGTTGAGTGTATCAACCTTTGGGATGGCAAGAAGAGCCAGTCATCTGGCAACATTCAAAGCCTTCATTCATCATCTTTTATACTGTACACTTAAGGGAGATAAAAGTGCCCAAAGCAGCATGTGCCAAAGGTACTTCACCTGCAGTGTGGTCTTCCTGAACCGGTCATTGAGGAGTTCCATATTGCTCTGTTCCTCTTCCAGTTCTTCCTCCAGCTGTGCAATACGGGCTTCCAGACGGCGCTTTTCATCCAGCAAAGCTGATCTGGAGGGTGAAAGCAAGCATAGGGGACATTACATGGTCCAACCAAGTAATGCAGTAATTACCTCCACTTGCTTTTAATAACTCAGCAAACTCTCTCCCGATGCTGCAGTGCCTATGTTAGTCATTCCCTTCAATCAGGAAAACAGTGAACCAAGAGGTTAGTGTGGGGCATGCAAGTGCATTAGTAGAAGACACAGTCATTGCTGCTTATAAAGAGCCTTGGACAGGATGACAGTCCGTTTGGTGACTCACTTTCCAGAAGCACTGTTTGCAATCTCATCAGCCAGCTCATCCCTCTCTTGTTCAGCATGGCGACGAGCTCTTTCCGAGGCAGCAAGATCCTGCAAGGGGTCACGAGAAGATTCATTTGCTTATTTAATACGCAGACTAAAATAGCACTGGGGATTTCAGAGCTCTGCCAACATTAATTCAGCTCCCCAATACCATCAGGAGACAGTGAAGTGCTAGTATGTGACCTGCAGATAGTCACACCATCAGTCAGCAAAAAAACCAGGAACAGAACGCAGGAAGCCATGCTCCCTCCCTTGTTCCAACCACTAGCTCACACTCCCAGTCTGTCGCTAATGGCTTCTTCACAACTGCAGCGGATTTACATCCCTTAATCCTAAATGGAAAATACTGTAGTATCTTAGATTGATCTTTACTTATGTCAATTACCTTCCAGCTCTCTTGTTAATACATCGATATCTTGAATCAATTTTATTATTCATTATTATTATTAAATAATAATATTATTATTCATACTGCATTACTGGTTCTCTTTATGGAAAAAAGTCTTAATTTTTGAAGCTCATGAGAAATAAACACCCCCTAAACAGTCATTTACAAAGCTGCAGAAGAGTCTGTTTGCCAGATATTACAATAAGCATACGCAATCATGGCAAAACTAAAACTAAAAGGCACACGCTTCTCAGGTTCTCTCTGTGGCCCACAACATGGGGCTTGGCCACACTCGAAACTCCAAAGCGCTACCGTGGGAGCGCTCCCGCGGCAGCACTTTGAAGTGTGAGTGTGGTCATGGCACCAGCACTGGGAGAGAGCTCTCCCAGCGCTGCAGGTACTCCACCTCCCCGAGGGGATTTAGCTTACAGTGCTGGGAGCCATGCTCCCAGCACTGGGGCACTGTTTACATTGGCGCTTTACAGCGCTGTAACTTGCAGCGCTCAGGGGGTGTTTTTTCACACCCCGAGCGAGAAAGTTGCAGTGCTGTAAAGCTCCAGTGTAGCCAAAGCCTTAGTAGTTAGCACAACCAGTGTCAGGAAACTTCAAATATATTCTACAATGCTGCATTAGTATATTTTCTGTATCCATGTTATGAGGCATTAAAAGATTCCTGTGCATTTACCAAACTAATTCTCTATTAGTAATACTGACGTTCTGCATTTCAAGCACCTGCCATCACAGAAACATCTGAGCACTTTGAAATCAATACAGCCTCATGTCCCCTCACGGGGTAGGACAGTATCTTTGTTACACATGTGGGGAAATGAAGCATGGAAAGATTAAATGACAGCCAAGGTCACACAGGCTACTCACAGCAGAGCTGAAAGAGAACCCAGATCTCCTGCTTCCCAATCCAGTGTTCTAATCACCAGACAGGTGTACAGAACATACATGCCGCTCACAAAGGCAACTAAATCATACCTCTTGGAGTTGGAGTATTTCTGCTTCAAGGCCTTTCAACTTCTTTTCGTTCTCCTTGGACTGAGCAAAGATCTCATCTCTGGATGCACGGGCCTCTTCCAGCTCCCGCTGATAGTCTTTCATCTGAGCCTGGAATTTAAGAGAGGGAAAAACCATCATCTGTAAGAGGACAAGTGCAGGAATTTGCTATAATCCCTTTGGGAGTTCAGCATTTAGTAAATGAGAGTACACACGCAGAAGGGGCCTAGTCCTACTTACTGTTTGAGATCACTGTTCATTGTAACCCCAAAACACACATTTTTGTTCTCATACTCCACCACTGGATTCTATCCAACTTTTCGTGTTTATTTTTAATAAAGAAATAGGGCTACAGAAAAAAAAAGCCTGCTTAAACTTGAATGATAAAAATTGGCAGGAATTCTATTGAGATCTCATGCTTTCAAATGGCTTGGGGAGAAAAAAGGTTTGATTTACCTAAATTGACTGAAAAATGTTGTTATGAACATTGTAACAGAAAATGTTCTCAGGTCTGTAGATGCACAAAAAGATTCATTAGTCTGAATGTGTGACATTAAATTTAGCAAAATATAGTTTTAAAGTGTGTACTTAATGTTCTGAACATTACAGCTACTGATCAGATTTTCCATAAACTTGGCTTGACTGTGGATATTGTTAGATCCCAAAAAACAACTCAAACTTCAATTTCCTTTAAGAAAAATGGCACTAAGTTGTTTTAAAGTGATGGATGCAAGCCAAAATCTGCAAGCCATGGGACCACTTAGTTTATACATACCTAAAAGAATACACAGCAGTACATGTTAGGGTATAGAACTGCACATTTGGCTTGCCCTACTAAAATCTAGTCCAACTTTGATGCTGTCATGTACCTGGTTTTGTGTGTGATATAAAGAGATGTCAAATTTTACACAGTTGGGGGGTTCTGAAATTAGGAATCTAATCCTTAAACACTCAGGTAAGAAAAGTTGTGTCTCACTGTAAAACCTTAGGTTGCACTTCATGCTTCCTCTGTATACTGGAACCATGCATAAAATGCTCAGAGATTAGGAGTCAATAGCTATATTACAAATAAAAATACATTAAAGATATTAAGATTGCGAATCACTCCATTACCAGAATTGAGATTGCTCATCCAGTCTCAGTTCCCTTCTCAGCTCTTTATCTGAGATGTCTTCCCCACAGCCTCCAAGCACCCCTACGCCCACATTCCCTGCCCTGACTAGCTCCCTGTCCTAGTCTTTGTCCAGTGTGTTTCCCCACCAATCCAGCTCTCTGCCCAGCCACTCCCAGGTCTCCCCTCCATTCCCACATCCCGGCTCTTTGTCAGAGCCATTTCCCCTTCCCCCTCCAACCACAGGATCCCAGTCCTCCCCCCTACCCAAACTCCCAGTATCTTCTCCTCCCACCCAGTCTGACAATTGTCCCCTCTGCATTTAGAGGAAGAAGCTGCCTGAACCACATGAGGGCTACGTCTACACTACAGCATAAAATCGAAATTACTAAAACCGGTTTTATAAAACCGATATTATAAAATCGATTTTATGCGTCCACACTAGGGCACATTAATTCGGTGGTGTGCGTCCATGGTCCTAGTCTACCATCGATTTCCGGAGCGGTGCACTCTGGGTAGCTACACTAAAGGAATGAGACCAATAACTTCGATTTCCGTCCACACTAACCCTAAATCGATATAGTAATATCGATTTTAGAGTTACTCCTCTCGTTGGGGAGGAGTACAGAAATCAATTTTAAGAGTCCTTAAAATCGATTTAAAGTGCCTTGTAGTGTGGACAGGTACAGAGTTAAATCGATTTAACGCTGTTTAAATCAATTTAACTGTGTAGTGTGGACCAGGCCTGCCTGGGTGCAGCAGTGGAGCACTGAGAGCACAGGAGAGATAGGCTACTTGCTCTCAGTTCCGGTGCCTAGATCCGGACCCAGACCCAGACCAAAGCAGCCGGGAACTGCAATTGCAGAGGAAGTCCTGTTTATGTCCCTACAGCCCAAGACTGGAGCATGTTCAGTGTGGACAGAATCTTCAGGGAATTTAAGCTGCAATGCTCCAGCTAGTCTCTACTGAGAATGCGAGACCTGTGATGTTTCAAAGGTTTACCACTTGGCCAAATTTAGGCAGATTTTCACAGGGATGGGAAAGGCACATCCCTGATAAAAAAAAAAAAAAATAGTCATTTCTGCCCTTCCTTCTCCAAATTTCAAACCTTGTTCCAAAGCATGAGGGCACTAGAGCTTTTCAAAGAAAAGGTCACCAGAATTATTACTACTTAAAAAAAAAGACAACAAAAAACACAAACACACCACCATGGACAAAGCTATGCATCTTCTCCCAGTCTCATTTTTGGAAATGCCTGAACAGTTTCAGCCAAAACTTTCCAAAAATGGTTCAGCTTGAGACAGACACCCAGCCTGGAAAATTTCAGGCCAAATAGTTGGACAAAGTGATAAGCAACTCAGAACAGGGCAGTATAATGAGAAGTGCTGGGCAACCTTAATATGCAGTGTTACCAGCCCCACCTAGCACATTTGAACACACATTCTCAAGTCACTGCTCAGCTATTAATCAGTTATTTTGATCTGGTTGTTTTATGAGGTCCTTGGGTGGGGAGAAGAGATATTTAACTGAGTCCTTTACACAAAATACTGAAATAAGGCAATTTTAACCATGCTCATTGACAAACACACTGATGAACTGAAATTACAGACACTGTTGCAATATGCTGAAGGAAGCGGCCTCCAGGGGCAAGAATGAAGCTTGAGAATAGGGAGCTGTTCTCACCCTCAGACTGCAAGGAAACTTGATCAAAAGTAGCACTCTAAAGCAAGAAAGACTCCAAATTCATTCATGGATTGACTTCACACACCTGCAGTTTGCGCAGCTGTTTGATTGCTTCATCTCGAGCCTTATTTCCAGCTTCTATCTGAGCTTCAAGGTCTTTGAGATCCATCTCCATTTTTTTCTTGGAAGCTACGGCAAGAGCCTTCTGTTTGCGCTCATCCTCCAATTCTGTTTCAAGCTCCCGCACCTGTGAAGTGACAGAGGCTCTGTTACTGAAATGGGAAAACCCAAGGAGATCTCGGAATGAATCTAAAAGGATAAGAACCAAGGAAGGTCTTGATAACACACAGAGTGACATGAGAAAAGCTCAGCTCTTGATCATTATCCGGTTGACAATACTACAAAAGGTAAGTTTGAGGGAGAAAGCCCATACACAACTTATGGAAATCTTGACAGCTTGTGATCTCTGCAGAAGTTTTTGCAACAAGAAGCAAAGCAAGATCTCAAAGCAAACATGACCTCCAGGGAATTTCTGAAGTACTTCTGAAAATTCATACGCTAAACATCCTATGGACTAAAAAAAAAAAAAAAAAAAACAGTTCTACCCGTTCAACTACTTCATGATCAATTTTCTGATCAGTGTTTGTCTACCTTCTTTGTGCCAGCGCAGAAACTAATATTTCAGCTTATTAAACTGCTCTTACACAAAACAATAGAATAACCTGAACATTTTTAATACAGAATTATAATTAAATGGTTACTTCAGGCACATCTGTCACCAACACATACAGTAAGACATTGTACCCCACCATAATTATTCAAAGCAAAAACGAAGAGCAATTTAGGTAGTATCAAATATATGAGCAACCAGCCAACAGTAAGACAAAACAGATTAACCAGTTATGCAACAATGTTAAAATTGAGCCAGAAAACTTGGTTGTTACAGAGGATAGTGAAAGGAAACACACAAAACTGACTTTGTTGTGTATTGAATCGAATTTACTATTTTGTATTAGAATGTCAAGAGCTCTTTTCCAGTGGTAATACAGCAATTTGCATGCTTACAGCAGAATGAGGTAAGGAGCCTAAAAAGAGAGACCTCTCTGTCCATTGTTTATAACGTTCCTATAGAAGCTGGAATCGGGCCAGTGTTTCCAATTCTCACAATTTTATCAAGAGTTTGGGGATATCTGATGCTTTTCTTCAAGACCCAGCTCCTTGAGTCATGTGATTATGGGACTGCTTTAATTTTAAAGGAAAAAAAAAGCAAGTTTCTAGCCCTCACTGTTCTGGAGAAAAGCTTGAGAATGAATTCAAAAGCCTGTTACATTAGAAGACAAATATGAACCTAAAAACTTCTTTAAAAATCTCATTATTTTTAAGACATCAGTGTTTTGGGGCCTGACATCATAGTTCAATGCTAGGGGTTGGCAATCCTGTGATTCCTTCTCCAATTTTCATTAAGGGAATAGTTTGTTTTAGTAAGATCACACCAAAAAGTGCATTTTTGTAAGTGACTTGTTAGTAGTTTTGGATTTATAAAGACATTTCCAGTCATTTCCATTTTAAAAAATAGACAAAATGGAAAGAACAGCCAAGTAGAAAAAGTGTCCCCTTAAGAAATTCAAATCAAACATGCTACACTACATGTACTGGAGGTTTTGTGCTAATCTGTCATGCAGACTGTGTAAAGATCAGTGCTTAAGAGCTCCGTAGGGCAGGAACATTGCACAAACCTTGAGGGACATCCCAACTTTTAGGTAATAAGAAAATCAATTAACCATGTTTGCTTAGTTTGCTTGCTACAGTTGCTCTCAAAAGCGTGTTTAGTAGAGGATACCTGTTTAACCAGCATCCGCTTCTTCTCTTCATTCTGTTCATCTCTGGCCTGTAGGTCTCTCTCAAACTGGGCCTTCATAGCTTGCATGTTCACTTCCAGGCGAAGCTTGGCATCTTCTGTGGCCTGAAGCTCATCTTCCAGTTCTTCTAGCTGGGTCCTCATCTCTTCAACCTGCTGCTCTAAGGTTCGCTTGGACTTTTCCAGTTCATGGACCTAAAACACAAGCATGAAGCAGACACCATCTGTGTTATTCTGACAATAGTAATGGTATGACTGCAAAATAGAGGATTATATGAAATCAATAAGATATTTAGTCCTTTGTTAGCACTCATTTAACTCTGGTTGTCCTACACTAACCCAGAATAAACTAAGAAACTCATTCTTAAATCTGTATTAAGAACAGCCCAGACCAGCAGATGAAGATTTAACTGTCTGATAAACAGAAGGAAACTAGCAGCTGCATAGTCAGCAATTCAGAGTATCCCAAAGAAAACAAAGCTAGTAAGGTAACAAGTTTTTAATCGAGCATAAGGATAACTCAATCATCTGATCCGTCTCTCCTACTTACCATGTCTGTGAATGTTGCAGAAATGCCTGGCATTGGTGAATACCGATTAGCTTCCAGAGTATTAAATTCTTTAGGTATTTTAAGGTACAGCTCTTAAATATCAAGGTTTCAGACTTGCAATTTTTACTATCTAGTATTAGTTTCTTTGTACAAAGGGGCTTTACTATTTTATCCCCTTCACGCAATGCAGCACACGAGAGGTGGAAAAATACTTACATTTTTGCCCACATCATCTTTGGAGCTCATTAAGTCCTCCATGTCTGCACGCAACTGCTTATTCTGCCTCTCAAATTCTTCTTTAGCCTCCAGGGCTTCTTCTAAAGCTCGCGCCAGAGACAGTGCCTTGGTCTCCTTCTCTCTAGCTTCTGCCTCTGCCCGGTCCCGCTCCTCTGCGTAGCGAGCAGAAATGTTCTTTTCTTCCGCCAGCATCTGAAACCGTCAATACAAGTTTCAAATATAAATCTATAAGAAAATTGATCAGAAGGACACTCACGGAAGTTTCAACGAACAGGTTAATGCTTTCGTGTTACCTGGCATCTTATTATTCTGTCTACAATGTCAACTCTTGGTCAAGGGGCTTTGGCATGAGATAGTCCCTATTTTATCACTCAAAACATAGCAGTCTGAAAATAAAGGGAGTTTGTATCTATGCTCTAGGAACTGGCTCAGAGCCTCAGTTTTATATTCCTCCTCAGTCTTCATGACTTTAACTGTCTTGGGGGATTCTGATGGATTTTTTGAGAAAGGACAAGTCAAACTCTAGCATGGCTATAAGCTCCTACTTAAAGAGACATTTCACTTTTTCACAGACCTATCTGACCAGAATGGAAAGCACCAAGATAGGTGCTCAGCTCACTGAAGCTATTACAAAAGTTGTCCCCTGTGAAAAGCTGACATTGTAATAGCCAACTGAATCCATACAAAATATTGTGTTTCTATTTAGCGGTCTCCCTTAAAAAGTCTTGGAGTAGTTAACACATGACTAAGGCTTTACATACTACCATTTCTTTGCCCTGGTCTACACAGAATTAGGTCGAAGCAAGACAGCTTACGTCAACTTAAGTGTCTACACTTAAAATTTAATTCCCACTAACAAAACTCGCCCACTATACTGACTTAACTCCACCTACACGAAAGGCAAAGTGCCAAGGTTGATGTAGTTAGGTCGACACAGCGTCAGTGTAGACGCTGCATTGCTGACTGTCACTGGCTTTCAGAAGCCGTCCCACAATGCCCCACACTAACAGTTCAATCCATACAAGCGCACCTGGGGAGGATGCTCACTGCCAAAACAAGGAGCAAAGTGTAGACACACACAAGTGATGTAATAACTGCGGCAACTATATACTGATGCAACTTAGTTCAACATAATTCTGTAAAGCAGCTGTGGCCTTAATGTTGAAGGCAGAAGTGAGACCAGGGTTAGAGTACCTGATCAAACTTCTTCTGTTTTTTCTCCAAGTTGGAGACAATTTGGCGCTGATGATCCAGGTCCACTATCAAGTCATCCAGCTCCTGCTGCAGGCGATTCTTGGTCTTTTCCAGTTTATCATAAGCTATTGCCTTCTCCTCTAGACGTTGGCTCAAAGCCTCTATATCCTTCAGCAATTTCTTCTTATTTTCCTCCAAACCTTCAATAGTTCCCATATCGTCATCTACCTTCTTCTTGGCATCAGCCAGCTAAAGTTTTACAGAATACAATAAAGTGGTTTCTTAGAACTTCTTAATGTTCAAAGCTATTAACAGGATAGAATAAAAATGCAGTTACTTTCTTTGCATTGTGGAGGCGTAACGTATATTACACTGGGGGAAACCCGCAAGAACAAAAACAGCTATTTCTGATTAAGCAAGGTACAAACAAAATGATGATTCAACAACGTATTAAAAAGGTATGAAGCCTTATATGCTGTGACAGTTAAATCTGCCCAAACTCACTCAGGTACTGAAATCTTACTTTATTACAAAATGTTTACACTTCAGTGGACAAAGATCAGTGAAAAATTATTTGACAATTCAGCCTAAGTTTTGTCCCAACTGAGAATGAAATACTGCCTGGCAGAAGTTGTAATACATTTCACTGTCATCACACTGAATTTGTGGGCCACACTAATGACCTACCGCTTCCAATAGCATCATACCTGCAATTGCAGGGCGAGCATCTGTTTCTCCAAATTCTTCCTGGCCTCCTCCTCCTCTTCCTGCTGCTCTTGTAGGTTGTTCTTCTCTTCCTCCAGCTGCCTAATCCTACTGCTCAAGTTCAATTTCTGGCGGGTTTCCTCCTGAAGAAGCTCCTGTTGGCATGAAAATAATTCATCTTGAATTTCACCCTTTGCTGATAGTATTTAAATCTGGCCTTAAGCTGAGCTGACGTCCAATACTGTTTTTAACAAGCCCTTTGTTTCGGGCTGGGGTGGGGGAATTAGAGGGCATGCTTGAAAGAAAATAGTATTTTAAGTCAGCTTTATTTTCCTGAATACTGTTTGATCTGAAGAGATTCAATACCCCTCTAATTTGCTAATATCAGGTCCATCACTCACAGCTCTAAGAAGTTTAATTAAAATCTAGTTTCATGGCCAAAAGGTCATCTTAAATTGGTACAGCTTAATAATACATAGTGGTATGCAGAACTAAGCCATCTTTCAAACAGAAAAAAAATTACATGAGATAAAAGGAGAACTGTTTTAAAATTGCAAGATCTGGTTATGCTGCTTAGCTGGCACTACCCAGCACCTGCTAGAATATCATTACATCTATAATGAATTTTAATCAGAACACACTGCTTTTCTTGTGGGGAGAGGTTTATTTGTGTCGTGCTCTTACACTTCTATACTTCTCTTCCTATTTTAAAAAAACAACACTTATCTGAACAGCAAAACTGGCTAAAGATTGAGACCTGAAAGGACAAGAAGTGGAGAAATCGCTTGATTGAGCAGGGTGGGAATCAATTCCACTAAGTGATAAAAACACTTACATGCTCCACAGGCAGCGTTTAAGATCGTAACAGCCTAGTGAAGCCACCTGCCCTCGGACACATCACAACCTTATCTTCACAAGCCCCATGGTGAGGCCAGTAAGTGGCTGGGTTAGAAAAGCTTCCTGATGTCAGATGGCCTTAACGAAGACATGGCCCTATTGGGTCAGACCATCAGTCTCTCTAGTCCTGCATCTGTCAGTGGCAAGTCCCAAGACACTTCAGAGGGAGGTGCAAGGAACTCCACCGTAGAGAATTCTAGAACAGCGTACCCACACAGGCAGGGTCTTCCTAATACCCATTAAACAGTGAAGTCTGAGGACTAACAGCACTGACATTACATGGGGTTAAAAATGCAACTGTGTATGTTCTCATTTATGTAAATGCTCACTTTTCGTTTAAATCCTACTTAATCTAATCTGCCATAATGGTCCCCCTTAAGTCATAGAATATCAGGGTTTGAAGGGACCTCAGGCGGTCATCTAGTCCAACCCCCTGCTCAAAGCAGGACCAATTCCCAACTAAATCATCCCTACCAGGGCTTTGTCAAGCCTGACCTTACAAACCTCTAAGGAAAGAGATTCTACTACCTCCCTAGGTATCCCATTCCAGTGCTTCACCACTCTGAGTGAAAAAGTTTTTCCTAGTATCCAACCTAAACCTTCCAACTGCAACTTGAGACCATTACTCCTTGTTCTGTCCTCTGTTATCACTGAGAACAGTCTAGCTCCATCCTCTTTGGAACCCCCTTTCAGGTAGCTGAAAGCAGCTATCAAATCCCCCCTCATTTTTCTCTTCTGAAGACTAAACAATCCCAGTTCCCTCAGCCTCTCCTCATAAGTCATGTGCTCCAGCCCCCTAATCATTTTTGTTGCCCTCCGCTGGACTCTTTCCAATTTTTCCACATCCTTCTTGTAGTATGGGGCCCAAAACTGGACACAGTACTCCAGATGAGGTCTCACCAATGTCGAATAGAGGGGAATGATCACGTCCCTCGATCTGCTGGCAATGCCCCTATTTATACAGGCTAAAATGCCGTTAGCCTTCTTGGCAACAAGGGCACACTGTTGACTCATATCCAGCTTCTCATCCACTGTAACCCCTAGGTCCTTTTCTGCAGAACTGCTTCCTAGTCATTCAGTCCCTAGTCTGTAACAGTGAATGGGATTCCTTCTGATTTTCCTCAGTTGTCTCTGGTCTTGGCTAACAAATTGTGTCATTGGCAAATTCAGTCACCTCATTTCTGACCTTTTCCAGATCACTCAGTCAAATTCCTTATTAAAGTTTTACTACAATTATAAGTGGCCATTTCTGTTTTCTGTCTCAACCTGTTTGTAATCTATGACAACACTTCACATCTTGTCTTCAAGGCCCATGACTTAACTTTCCTTGTCAGTTTTTCATGAGGGATTTTTGACAAAAGATTTTTTGAAAGTTCAAGTTCTAAAGAGGTTTTTCTTAATAGTTTATTTTGGGGAAATGTACAGCACAATTCTGCATTATAGAGGCCATGCTGTCTTGTCTCTTGAGCTAATGGAATTATGACAATTTTCACCTGCTGAGGATTTGCACCAATAGTATGTCTATCTGTGGGACAAGAGTAACGGGAGAAAAGACTAGGGAGGCAGGAAAGAAGGCAACAAAATCCTGTTGATTTCAGCATGTTTCAAAGTTTTGTTACATTCCACAAATTTAAGTTTCAAAATTGTCAGGGGCTGACTATGCCCTCTCCCCCAATTCAGCTCAAAATTTCAAGTCTAACTGCAATCATTTAAATGCTAACGTTTTTACATATATTTTCCCTATTTTCCTTTATTCAAGGGGAAATTAAATGCGCACAAATTCTTTATTGACAATGGCTGTAAAGAATGTACATAACCTTTCATGGTTTATTTGTATATTAACCCAAAACAAACACCAGGGCTAGGTAATTTTAAGATCTCAAGTTATTGGGGTGGGGTGGGGGGGAGGAGGAGAAAGACACTCTCCTTTATGCCTTACAGATGCCGAAGGACCTGGTTTACATGAGCATTTTACGTCCTGGCTTAGTAAAACTTATGGACTCATCCTTGGTAGAACATAAAACACTAAGTAAACCTTACTGAGAGGGCAAAATCTAGTAAGTAGCAACTCTAGTCTGCCATGAAAAGTCAGTTTTTTCCCCAGACATTCAAAGGCCAGAAGGGATCTCTGATCATCTAGTCAGAGCGCCTGCATAACACAGGTCATTGGACTTCCCAAAAATAATTTCTTTTGAACTGGAGAATTCCCTTTGAACTAGAGCTCCCAATGTAGATGAACAGTCAGCAAAATAGTACATATTTCAGTGCACAGTGGCTCATCTGAGCCAGTGCAGGGATTATTTGCGTAGACCAAGGATTTCTGGCCCACAGGGAAAGTTATTGATGGGAGGGGAAACAAAGAGTGATACCAGTGCCATACCCAATTCAAAAAGCTAAGCAAATGTGGATACTGAGGTTCCTCACAAAGCCTTCTAGAGTGAGCTCTGAGTGGTGCTGGAAGAGGAGACAGACCCTGAGTTTTCAGTTGCACAGCTGAACGTTTCTACTGATGAACACACGTTGAGTGTTAAAAACTGGGTTCTTACTACAACTGAAAAACACACCTGTGTATCTTGAAGCTGAGACTCCAGACCTGCCGCATCTTTGGCAAACTTTATGCCTTTCTTCTCTGCTTCCTCCAGGAGACTTGAGACATTGTCCAGCTCATTCTGCAAAGCAAGCAATCTAAAGGTAACACAAGCAGCTGGTCTGCTGTAGCAGCTGTACCCTGCTGAGAGCTGTGAGTGCAAAAGACAACACCACTCAAAATATACCAAGCATGAAAGCTAAGGCAATGAGAGCTCCAGGTACAAAGATGTCCTCAGGTAATAATTTTAACCAAATTTTACATTTTTAAGTTGAATGTCAATTATGACTTTAAACAATAAATCTCTTAAATGCATGCTTACATCCCACTGCTGTTGAGAGAACAATCCCATAACCACTTTTGTATTCACATTTTACTTTTGGTAATATTGCGATTAGTATTTTAAATGATATTACAGGGCTACCTTATGGGATCTACCACTGTCCATGGATTCCCAAGTGACAGCAGGGTCCAGAGGCTGCAACCTTTCCACGTAGATTCCTGGAAACTGTCAACACTTGTTATTTCCAGGATGTGCTACCATAATGCACCCTACTTGGGGCTACTCAAGGACTACTTTGGAGTTTATAGTATGAAATGGAGCCACTCACCTTTGAGAAAGATTAAGGTGTTTTACCTAAATAAAAGACCCTGCATTGTACTGGCTCTGAAACAATTACAAATGCAATTCAGGGCACTAGCTTTTGTATACAGAGCTGTAAATTGCTTGGAAGCTTCTCTCTCAAAGACCATCTCTTTCCTTTGTCCTATTTGATAGCTGTGATGAGCCAGACTTAAAATCCTGGTAACTGCGTACTCTCACTACAGACATTTCTGCTTTGGACTTCACTCTTTTGATGTTCAGTAGAGACCAAGGCTGGGGCTTTTAAGATACGGCGCAAAACAACTGTTTGATGGAGCTTTTTGCACATTTAAATCAACAGCTTAATCTATATTTACAATCACTGTGCAAGAGATGGCAAGTGCGAGATTTATTGGCCAGCTGCTAATGATAGTTAATTTTGTAACCAACCGCAGATAACAACAATATGAATAAAAAAAAAGTTCAGACCTGTAATTAACTGAATAAAGATAAAGTTTTATATTGGTAAAATGTTCCATATTTTTAATATTTAGGAAGTGCCTAACAATTTTTAAAAAACTGTCTTGGGTTGTTTGCCCAATTTTTACATAAACTTCTCTTGTACTCTGCAGAAAAGCTTTACATACTTTTCATCTATTTCCATTTTACAGAAGTCAATGGAGTTTTATTAGGAGAAATTCCAAGTCTGGATTTAAAAAAAAAAATAAAAACAGTTTCAAAGTTTTGTAAACTACACTGTGACTAAGCAGAATCATTTCAAGAGTCTATTTGTAGATTCAGGTTTCACACTGACCGTATACCATACACAGATCTCAGTCATTGCAAGGTTTGTTTTTGCAGAGTCCTTTGATTTTAGCAGGTGATGCAAGCCTAAATTCAATGGGGTGTTTTGAAAGTTTATCTATGTTTTCCAATTAAGAGGTTGGGATTTTGTGGTTGTAAGAACATGCCAGAGAAGAGACCAATTTCAATCTTACCTGCAGTTTGTTAGCCTTTTCTGCCAGCTCTGCCCTAATCCTCTCTCCTTCTGACACTTTGGCATGTAGTTCCTGTACCTGAGCATCTAGCTTCTTCCTCTTGTGCTCAGACTCTGCTTTGACCTGCTGCAATACCTTCACCTCACAGGCTAGCTCTTTGTTGTCAGTCTCTAGGCCTTGCTTGTTCTTTTCAAGATTTGCTTTGAACTAGGAAAGCACAAAAAATAAAAGTGCATCACTAAATATAGCATTTCACATTATTCTCCGTCAGGCACTTTCCTACAAAACATTTGACCTCAAAAAACATTTTTAAACTCAAGTGGCAACTGAGCCCAATGCGAGTGTTAGCAGCTTCACACATCAGCGCAGGACTCTTTGGTAAGACTGCAGGTATTTTCCCATCCTTGATATTTGCTTATCCAAAAAGAGTTTTAAATTAACGAAGTATATTAAGCATTAAAGTTGTTCAGGTGGATCAACTACATTTCCACCACATTACTTAATGCTGTAGTTCCCACTCGCAAGAATTTTGCCTTTCCAAAGAGAAATTGCTGCAGTATTCCCTAGGTTTAACATAGAAAAAAAATACAGTAATGTTAATTATTTGCAAAGGAATTAGTGAATTATGACTGTAGTTACACAGACTTTGGCATACTAGACTTGGCAGCATTTGGAACAATTTCACTTTTGAACAAGATACTGTAGCTGCTACTAGAAGACATTGTTATGCAAATGTAATTAACAAGAGTGAGTCCTCATCCTGGCTGCTAGGGTGACAGTTATCATAAAAATGGTCACAGTTCAAGGTAACTGCACATGTATTCCCTGTGTATGGCCCAGCAATGGCACCCAGTCCAGACTTCTGGTTCCCAGTTATTACCTCTTGCGTGGAAATCTAAATCCCTCCCCCTTCTGACCAGTTCCCGAACTATACCGTGACGTGACATCCCGAGCAAAGACAGACCGCTTAAGCAGGCCTGCATTGCTTCTTTTCTTTGCGTAATTGCCACTTAAGCTACCACACAGCTCTTTCTAAGCAAACTCATTTATTCTTAATGTAAAAGCGTTAGAGAAAAACATACTACTAAACCAATAACAGAACCTACATGCATGATAGATTACCAGAGATCATCCCCTCACTCCAGCAATGGCTCTGGTTGGGGGTTATTTTTGTCCACCAAACCCCATTCAGGGTTTTTCCTCTGGTCACAAGTTCAACACAGCTTCAGCTAAGAACCAGCCCACTCATGACTCTTAGAGTCACTCCTTTAACCCATCTGAGTATTTGAAGCCACCATAAATAGGTAATCAGTCAGACAATGCTCAAGACAGCTTCAAAAAGGATGAAGCAGAGGTAGGTCAGGAAACCCCCTTATTTCTTTGTCTAGCCCATTGTTTCAAACTGTCATTTGAAGCATAATACTGTCCTAGGCTTTATATTAGCCATGCCTTCCCCTTAAAGAAGTCACATAAAATCCCATATCAAATACTTGAATACATACAATGAACTCATAATATACTTACCTAATTCAACAACATTAAATTAGGATATTGCAGAATATTGTCATAAAAGTCACAACACCGCTGCACAATTTGGCAGTGTGTATTAAAAAAAAAAAAAAAGACACCTGGGACTAGAACAAAAGGGGCATTATGAGTCACAACTCAAGTACATTGTCAGAACTGAATGCGGAAGCATTTACAATACCTTGATTTAGCCAATATGATTTTTTTTTTGTATAAGCCCCAAATTATCACCACTTTCTCTGGAAACATTCTGTAATCTACACATTCTGAGAAGTGCTTCTCATCAAATGAGCTTGCAGACTGCTGTACCAAGTAAGCAGCTAATAATACCTGGTACAATACTTTGTCTCTAGATGCATCACTTCAAAGTCTGTCAGGGAGATGGATCCTGGGAGTGTTGAATAGTAACAGGTTGGTATTTGAGTTAGAATTCTAGCATCTTGGTCATTTTGTAGCAGATATATACAATCAGTGAAGATCTATTAGCTCCATGAGCAAGTATGAGACAAAGGGACAAGACTAGCAGTGTTATTTGACAGAAGTGTCTACAATCGCAAACCAAGAAAATTTCAGCTATCACATGAAGTAGCCTGCAATTCCCACTCACCCTTTTGGCCTGTTCAAGTTGTTCAGAGAGCTCCTCCAGCGCAGTAGCATGTCTTTGTCTGATTTCCTGTATTTGAGCTTCATGGTTCTTGGTTTCTTCTTCAATAGCTTTCTTCAATTCAGCCACTTCCTGCTCACGTTTTGTCCTGGAGAAAGCATCACACAGTAGAACCTGAGAGTTACGAACATCTTGGGAATGCCGGTTGTTCTTTCAAAAGTCTACAACTGAACAGACTTAAAACAGCTTTGAAACTTTATATGCAGAAGAAAAATGCTGCTTTCATTTTTTTTAGTAGTTTATATTTGCTTTTTTTGGTCTCTGCTGCCATCTAATTGTGTACTTTCACTTCCAAATGAGGTGTGTAGTTGACTGGTCAGTTTGCAACTCTGGTGTTCATAACTCTGATGTTCTACTGTAGATTATTAGAGCTCAACATTTTACAGTCTAGTTTATTCCTCATTCAAGCAAATTTTCTTTTTGAACTTTTGTCTCTTGCTGTCTACCTGAAGTGTTACAGTGGTTTCAACAGCAGCAGAATACAGCACTGTTCACAATCCACACTTGGGATGAGGTGGGAGGGAGGGCAGAGGGAGATGAAGAATGGTTTCACAATTAAATGATCTAGAGTTGGTAGACCTGGATTTTATTCCCAACTCTACCACGCTCCCTGTAGGACCTCGGCATGTCACTTCACCTCTCAGTTTCCCCATCTGTATTTTTTTGCAATTAATAATTTTCCTTCCTCAAAAAGGTACTGAGGTGTAATTCATTAGTTTTGGTAAAATACTTTGCAATTGTCAGATGGAAAGAGCTATATGGGGAAATTATTAAAGACAAAAATCTTTAATGAAATTAGTTTCAAACTAAGGTTACATGAAACATCTTTATGAAATAATGTTTTTCTCTTTAAATTAAACCTGGACTTTAAACTGTATCTTTTAAAATGTGCTGGTCACCCCACCTCAATTCTTGCTGTGCTGCAGTGGTATCCAAGGTGTCTTCCAGCTCAGTCTTCAGTGCCTCCAGCTCCTCACTTAGGTCTCTCTTCTGCTTTTCAGCCTTGTTGCGTGATGCCTTCTCAGATTCAAGGTCCTCCTGGAGTTCTGCAATCTGAGCTTGCAACTCTCGTATTAGTTTCAGGGCATTGTTCTTCTGAACTGCTTCTTCATCACCTCTGTTAAATATGGACACAGGATAAGGAATGGGCAAGAATAAGATCTGATATTAAAGATGGAATAAGACTTATTCACTACCAGTTCTCATAACGGAATCTGAGTTACTGGAACAGAAACAGATTTTACTTAAAACATCAACAATCAAAATGCACCTTTAAACAAACATGTACATTTTTCGTGTATTGAAACTAGCACCTCAGTTATTAAGAGACACTTAGGGATGTTGGGCATTAAAGTTGTCTTACTTCCAGTCTTCCAATTCTCTAACACCTGTATTAAATTCTCCCCAAAATTCCTCTCATCGGTATATTAAGACTTCTAAATCATGAGTCATGAAAACTGACATGTCTTTTGCAGTCATGTCTCTATTGCACGTTATATTTTTTAATAGTGTGACTAAGTTGTGGATTTTTGGTAAGAAACCTAAGTACAGCAGCAAGATTATTTTAAAATAGTGACCAGAGTCTGATTTTAAAGGCCCAACAGCCAGGAAGGTGAAAAAGCAGTTCTATTACCAGCTCTTCTGGCACATTTAATATCACAGGCAACTGAATGGAAAATTGGCAGAGTTGCCCAAGTACATCAATTGTTTTAACAGATTGTTTTACACCAAACAATCAGTTAAAAATAAAGTAACTGTAGTACATTTTGGTGCTGCCAAACCCATATCAATAACCAGAAATTAAGTTTAAAATGTAGTCAGCCACCCCCAAACCAAGGCTTATTAACATAGCTCTCACACACACATACACACACACTCTCACAGCCCAATTTCTTACTGTGCAGAATTTTATGTGGTTGGTGTCAGAGAGAAAACGCAAATTCTTGAATATTTCTTGAGGAATGGCAAAGCCACTGACTGACATGATTAAGTGGTCTTGCTCTCTTGATGCTGAATTGTAATATGCCAACTGCAGTCCTTTTAAAGTGAAGTGGGTTGGTAAGTTAAAGGCTCTTTTGCAGAGTAATCCTAGCATACAAACACAAAACCTCTTTCTTTTTACTACAAACTGCAAAAAGGAACATACTGATATGGCCAGATTCTCATTTATGCCAAAGCTCCTTTACACTACTCTGGCAGTCTAATCTTGAAAATGGATTAAAAATAAATCTGAAATGAAAATCCCATTGATTTTATCTAACCACAAACCACCAGTATCTTACCTGGCAAGAGCAGCCTGCAGCTCCTCTTCTTTCTTGGCTAGTTGGATCTTTAGCTCTTCAATCTGGGCTTGCAGCTCAGCTATTTGGTCCTGAAGGTCTGTTGTTTCTCCGTCAAGTTTTCTTTTAGCTTTTTCCAGTTCTTGACGGGTCTTCTCTTCCTTTTTCAAACGCTCTTTAGAAGGATGAGAACATACTCAATACAACTCTTTCAGTACATTGTATAAAAAGGATGGCAAAAAGTCTGCAGATAGCAATTTTATTGGTTGTGGACAACTGAATGATAAACTACTAAATTCTTTTAATATCAGTAGGGGGATCGTTTTAATCCTCTTTTCCTGAAAGTCTGCTTTGCATAACTAGGTCAAGACAGCAGAGCACCTAGGTTTCTCCTTTTTCTCTGGAACAATCAGATGGAAGGATTTTAGTGCCTCTCCATTTCCAATTTCATTGCTTCTTGGTTAGCAGCATCTGTCAAGCTTTCAGGCAAGTATGATTAAAATTTGTCCTTTTGCAATATCTACAACAGATTGTCTGGTCTCTAATGGCAGGACTACAGGAAACACTTTAAGGGACAAAAGAGGACGTATACCCCAGGGTCCTAGTAATCAGTCACCTGTTGGCGGTGAAGAGGAGAGAAAGATTTTCTCCCTTTTTTGTATTTCCAGAGAAAGCTCTCTGACAGAAGTCCTAGTACTCCAATGAAAGAAGCCAAAGCCTGCGTGTTTAGCCTACATTTACTTAAGTGAATGTATGGAGAGTGCTACATACACAGGGCTTATCCACTGTTGATGCTTCTTCCCTCTCTACTGACAATATGGGGATTGCGGTGGGCTTTGATTATAGCTAGTCAAGAGATCTCTACTGTTCTGTATGCTTCCTGAATGCAAGCTTTGATCCATTTTCCAATGGCATATCCAGATGTTTTAAAGTCCTTTGAACACAATGACTAGGGTGTACATCTCAAGTGGCTCTGTTCTGAACAGGTAGTATTTCAAAGCCCTTCTGAAGTCTAACTTATGCCACAGCTTTTCTTTCCCAGCCTGCAGTTGGAGGACAGAAGAAGAGAAGGGCTATGATTTAAATGGAAGGGCAAAAGGACTTAGTTTCTTTCTCAAAGTCATAACAAAAAGGACAACCTTACCCTGATGGAAAACCAGGAACAGGGTCAGATGCAAGACGACTGCAATTTCCCCAGCTCTGCTGGAAAAGGTGATCAACAGAATGCATCTAAGATCCAGGAAATGAAGGTCAACTGATGACAGGGGGGTCAAAAGATGGTTTGTGTTGCTTTTGGAAGACTAGGCCAAAGCTCTGCTGGAGAATGATATTGCTTTAAGAAATCTGAGGTAGTTTTCGCAAGCACTAATGTCACTTGAGTCAATGAGACTTTTGAAAATTTTACTGCAGAAACTAGCAGAGTTGATGCCATTATCCTCCCATCCACAAACACCCTTAAAGCAGTGAGGAACGAGGTTTGGACCATTAAGGAACTGTGAGCCAACCTAGATTTTCTCCAAGAGGAGTTAACTACTATATTTGCTCTGCTAGTTGAGATCTTGTCCTGCACCATGCTGTGAAAATTGAACAAACCCAGTAATAGGCAAAGAAGGTGCTTTTGCAAAAGTGCAATGTAGTCTATGCTACCTTAAAGGAGATACCCCTCCAGTTCTTACAGTGTTCTGTCACAAACCAGGCAAAGAGTCTGGATGTGTTAAGGCATGGGTGTACCACTGAGCCCTGATAGAGAAGATCTGGCATACAGGCAGGTTAAGTCAGTTCCCCTATGACAAGAAATCTGCACACCGGGCCCTCTGAAGCCTGGGGAACTTGTAAGTAAGGTGGGACTCCCACCATATGGTGGTCATCATGAGCTGGAGCTTCCTGCTTTGGGTACTTGCTGCAGAACTGGTAATGCTGCTTTTCTGTGGCACGGAGAATTCCCCAGTTGGCATACCACACAAACTAGTGTCAGGTGGGAATACTCCTCTCTTTCAGGAATTATTTCTCATGGGGCATTTGTATTTGCTGACCCACCAGCCCTGTCTGATGTGCAAGGCTCTCAAGACAAAGTCCTCCTGTTCAGATGGGCAGAGAAGAAAAGTTTAGGAGCTTAAGTACCTCCTCGTTGGTTTCAATACATGAACTCAAACGTCTTGATAAGGTTTGTCATTACCTTGCAGAAGGCTACTCTGACAGCATTTGTGAGAAGTGCCATTCTTTGGACGCTCCCTGAGCTAACTTGTGTGGAATTCTCACAATGGAATACAGGTCTTCTCCCTGAGGGCCTCAAGGGGAGCCTTTCAAAAAGATACAAATAAAAGTCTGAAATTCTTCCCTTCCACACCTCCCTGCTCCCACAGTGCCATTCTGCCTGCAGAAGCAGATGGTAGCAGGGTAACACTGAATCAGGACTAATAAGACTGCTTTTCAAGATGTTAGGTGAAACTGTAGGATCAGATTGAGCATCTGAAGGCTCTCCAATGAAGACAACTCTGCCTTGCTTGGTGGCGGTCTATGCATCCGGATGAGTAGCACTTGCACTGGTCAAAGGCTCTCTCTCTCTCATGACTGACTACCAGTCCTCAAAGTCTCAGGTGCTGCCCCCAAGTCACTGCCAAGACATCTTATTACTTTGTCCTGCTGCAGAAAGATGAGCTGCACTGAGGTAATCCCCGCCCCCCCCTCCACTCCTCCCATCCTCATAAATGCTTCACTTTTGCCCACTTAAGGGGGTCCCTCTGGTGAGAGACAGAATTTCACAGAGACTGGCTTTTCTTGGGGCAGGACATGACTGAACCCACATGAAGGGACACATGCTCTATGTCAGTAAAGCCGTTTGATAGTCTGTATAATTTTCCAGGCAGCCTTGAGAAGACAGGTTTACTATCAGAAGATGAGCAAGCAGTCTCTATGATCTTTCTGCAATGAAGGGTTAAACAAGGCGGGATCTCCTCCAGGAATAAGGGAAGATCTTTGGAGTTCAAAAATTCTCAGGAAATAGTGAACTTCATTGATGAAAGGCATTTTTGGTAAGACGACCAATCCCGCTAGAACACCAATTTAGTAGTTTCCAAAGGACAACAACATTTTAGTTCCAAGTCAGAGGAAATATTTCACTTCCAGATAAGTTATGGAACAAAAGGAAGCAGTGGAGCCCAGGGCAGATCTGGAAATTACCTGAATCACAGAGTTATTTCCTGGGGAGGGAGTGATTGCTATGGCAAGTTGTTACCTTGAAGTGACAGACCCAGAGTAATATGAAACCTCTGGAGACAGCTTCAGAAATATCTTAGAAGGGGTCTTGAGTTTTTTATGCCTGGACTTCCAGGAAGATTTGGTTAATTCACTTGAGTATCTCAGGAGATGGATAAAGTTCAGAGAGACTGAAAAATCCCTTCCCTTACAGAGCTCAAAGTCCTTATCCCCCTCATTCTATGCCATCCTTCTTTGGATGACAGCTCTCTCCTTATACTGCTCCCAGCTGAGTGGGCTGGTTCCATCAGACCCTCCTCCACCCCACTGTCTGGCCCAATGACATAGGCCTGAAGAGGTCACAGCATGAGTAGAATGTACTGAGTGCAGCAGCTTACAAACCTCTGTGGCAAGAAGCATAGTGACTAGGGATTTTATACTTAGAAAATAGTTCTCAGGCTCTGATTTCATGCTGTACTGCATTCAGGCTAGGGTCTTGAAGTCAGCTGCAGGAAAATGACTTGAGGACACTCTTGAGAAGCAAGAATAAGCATAAGGAGTCCTCCCTGGAGGATACCGAAATCCTTAAACCAAATTGTTCATTGGTTTAGTTGGGAAGGAGAACTCCAAGGTCTGTGCTACAAGATGATTCAATCATTATATTAAAAATAACGGAAATGGACTTGGGCTGAAGTGTTTAAGTGACACCCATTTTGTAATTAGGGAACCTAAATGAGTCATCTGAATTATATGAGCCTTCTTAAATCATCTGCAGTATTGCTCTAATAAAATATAGACTGTAGGCGATTTGGACTGAAGCTATTTGAGAGGAAATATTTATACTTTCCTTGGGCAAGGAGGGCAAGACTGTGTACTGCATATCAACTTCAGCTTTCCATTTTAAAAAATGGTCCTCACGTTGCCCCCTAATATCCACCAGTTTGTTGAGGCAAATGGCCAAAGCTGATTTACTCAGATGTTTAAACAAGCATTCCTTTTCCAGTGAGTAACTAGTCCACTTACGTCCATTCTAAGGCCTCTGAGCATCTCAAAACTGGTACAAAAGTCAGTGCTACCCATATTAGTTCCATTTTTGGTCAACTGGAAAAGATTCAAATGTTTCAATTCTTCCATAATCAAGTCAGTTGTAAAATATGAAGCAAAACTTCCCATAGTACGGAAGATGAGAAATTTCAAAATTAGGGGGCAGAGAGCAACACAGATTTTAAATATTGCACATTAAAGTGCCAAGTCAGAGTTGCACAATAACCAGACATTATACAAAATGGTTCTGGCTGTAAAATCAACTCTAAGAGAAGATAACACAAAGTTTACTTAGCAAGTGGCTGCTTAGAAAACATTTTATGGTATTTCTTATAAAAACATGATAAGAAACAAGAGTTAAGAGCAGATAGGGAACCATTTTAGATAAACAGAGCATCAAGACAACCAAAAAAGTTATTTAGAATTAGTTATTCATGAATGATTTCTGCTAGTCAGAACAACAAATATATAGTTAGCCTATAACATTACTAGGGCTGTCAACTGCAGGTAACTCGTGCGATTAGCTCAAAAAAATAAATCGCGATTAATTGCACTGTTTAACAATACAATACCAACTGAAATTTATTAAATATTTTGGACGTTTTTCTAAATTTTCATATATATTGTAGTTTATGTTGTAACTGACATTGAAGTGTGTACTTATTACAAATATTTGCACTAAAAATGATAAAAAAATTATTTTTCAATTCACCTCATATAAATACTGTAGTGCAATCTTTGTCATGAACGTGCAATTTACAAATGTAGATTTTTTTTATTACATAACTGCACTCAAAAACAAAAATGTAAAACTTCTGAGCCTACAGGTCCACTCAGTCCTACTTCTTGTTCAGCCAAGTGCTAAGACAAACAAGTTTGTTTACATTTACAAGAGATAAATGCTGCCCTCTTCCTCTTTACAATGTCACTAGAAAGTGAGAACAGGTATTTGCATGGCACTTTTGTAGCTGGCATTGCAAGATATTTACATTCCAGACATGCTAAACATTCGTATGCCCCTTCATGCTTCAGCCATCATTCCAGAGGACATGTTTACATGCTGATGATGCTCGTTAAAAAAAAATGCATTAATTAAATTTGTGACTGAACTCCTTGGAGAGAATTGTATGTCCCTTGCTGTTTTACATGCATTCAGCCATATATTTCATGTTATGGCAGCCTCGGATGATGACCCAACACATGTTCATTTTAAGAACACTTTCATTGCAGATTTCGCAAAACACAAAGAAGGTACCAATGTGAGATTTCTGAAGATAGCTACAGCACTTAATCCAAGGTTTAAGAATGTGAAGTGCCTTTCAAAATCTGAGGGGGACAAGGTGTGTAGAATACTTTCAGAAGTCTTAAAAGGGCAACACTCCAATGCATAAAATACAGAACCCAAATCACCAGTGCGGAAACTGCAGAACCCAAGCCACCAAAAAAGAAAAATCAGCCTTCTGCTAGTGGCATCTGACTCAGATGATTAAAATGAACATGTGTTGGCGCACACTGCTTTGGATTGTTATCGAGCAGAACCCATCATCAGCATGGACGCATGTCCCCTGGAATAGTAACTGAAGCATGAAGGGACATACGAATCTTTAGTGCATCTGGCACCTAAATATCTTGCAATGCCCGCTACAACAGTGCCATGCAAATGCCTGTTCTCACTTTCAGGTGACATTGTAAACAAGAAGTGGGCACCAGTGTTTCCTGCAAATGTAAACAAACTTGTTTGTCTGAACAACTGGCTAAATAAGAAGTAGGACTGAGTAGACTTGCAGCCTCTATAATTTCGCATAGTTTTATTTTTGAATGCAGGCTTTTTTGCACGAGTCTACATTTGTAAGTTCAATTTTCATGATAAAGAGATTGCACTACAGTACTTGTATTAGGTGAATTGAAAAATACTATTTGTTTTTTTACAGTGCAAATACTTGTAATCAAAAATAAAGTGAGCACTGTACACTGTATTCTGTGTTGTAATTGAAATCAATATATTTGAAAAATGTAAAAACATCAAAAAATATTTAAATAAATGGTATTCTATTATTGACCGTGTGATTAATCATGATTAAAAAAATTAAATCACTTGATACCCTAAACATTATTTTAGAAAAATGTCATTTGACTGTTTTTATCATATGAAATTGTGATTACCATCTGGAAAAAGGCAAGCACCTTTTGCTATTACTAAAAAGATGCATCTAGCACCTTGAATTTTTAAAGTAGTGTTTGTAAATTAAATGGATTTCCAAAAGTGAGGAACTAATAGCAAAGACCAGCAATAGGTTAGTGTGGCCATATGTGACACCAAAATTGGTGTGGCCAAATGCTATGCCAAAATAGAAGAAGTCTGATGCAAGTGGAACACATAGATAAAGAAGGGCTGCATGGACAATAAATAGCAGCTACTGAGGTATACAAGCCCTCACAAAAAAAATGCACATTTTGGCACATCTCCGACATTTGTCATACTTGAGACTAGTGAACACAGCACCTCCATTTTACAAAACACTAATCTTACAACTGACCAAGTTATACAAACCATTGTTTCCCACTGGGGGGGAAGACAAACACACACACACACACACACACAGAAAGTGGTGTTGAAGAAGAACAAGTCAACATTAATTCACATTCCAAAACCTTCAATACACTAGAAATCAATTTGCAGCAGCTTGAAAGACAAGAGAAACATGAAGTATGCTGTACAACAACTTATGCAATGTATCCACTCTAAGATGGATGTTCAATCTCTGAGATGTTCAATTTTACGAATTTTTATTTTATGAATGCCTCAATCCCTAATTAGTTCATAAAACAGGGGTTCTACTGTACTCACATTTACTTTAAGTGACCTATTACTTTCTATCATACATGCCAAGTTGTTAGAAGGCATATTCAAAAAGATCTCTAACCTTCCAAATCTGTGATCATCATTTCCTGTTTGTTCTTGAGTTTGGCCAAGTTTTTGGCCTTTTCTTCTTCTTCAGCCAGCTGAGAGGTGCATTCAGCAATTCTGTCCTCCATTAGTTTCTTTTCCTAGTTGATAAAAAGATTGACTGTTAGAGTATATAAAATACCCCAAGGCACCAATAGAGTGTGACTGTAGGAATTCTGTACAGAAATCTTATACCTTAGTACAAGCTTTATTTCAACTGGCTGCAAGTTGGCATTACTGCTTAGTTTGACTAGTTGCCAAATAACGAAAGCCCTCATTTAACAGTGATCGCTTTTTGGGATGCCACACCTGAGATATAACTTTTAGATAGTGTCTGCTCAACACTTTTCCGAAAGCGCTGAGAACAAACCACTTGAAAGTAGAGCCCCCTTAAAGGTGCCTCAAGTTGGGTACTCAAAAATTGAGGCACTCCAAATCCTTAGCCATTGTCGACAATTTAGGCCTAAGAATATATATTGTATTTGCTACTGAACACTGCATGAGACTAAGTGTGATAAATACTCCCAAAGATTCTTACTAAAACTTTGCATCTTGTATTTCAGCTGTAGAAAGCAGCTCAGGCCTGCCCCCCGAATAAGATCATAGTACAAGGATAGTCTTGGAAGGATTGAGAATACATTGAAAAAACATGTTGACACTACCAGAAAGCCTGAAGTGTCCACTGAAAGCTGCCACCTCCCATGTTTTTGTCTAACATGAGAGGTTTTATTTACATCACATACAGGTTTCTCACCTTCAAAAATTTGGAATTTTGGTCCTCCAGAAGTAGGATCTCTTCTTCCATCTTCTTGATTTTAGCTTCAGCAGTTACCTTTTCAAGCTGCAACTTCTGTCGAGCTCCTTCTTCCTCATCAAGTTGCTCTTCTAGGTCCTAAGAAAGCAAGCACAATTGCTTGTTTTCATGTTTTCCATATCTCCCATCTGTTCCAAGTCAACATAAGCACAACACTCCTCGCTATTTCTTAAGACGCCCCCATTGCTTTCCAGAGTAAAGCGCTAACAATGAAAAGTGGCTTCGATTGTAAGAGCCTTAACCTAGTATAAGGCAACTTTATACTAGTCAGTCATGATCTGGTACACTACCCTAAGTGCAAAGTTGTGCTTATAAATCTCAATTATACGACAAGTCAGGAAGATCAAGTGTATGCTTTCCAAAGCAGCTAACATAGCCATGTTGCGCACATTTGGTACTGCTGTATGGTATATTAACTTTAACAGATGTACACTCAGTGGGGCAGAGTATATGGCCCATTGGTCTGTGAAATGGCACTGTTTTTTTCACATTTAATTTCCTTTTACGGCCCCCATCATATTAAGCTTTATTTATATCAAAGCTTCCCCAGAGAGCACTGCACACAAGCAAGCGTGTAAAGCTTGACACTGCTCATATGTGGCGAACAGCAGAAATGCCACTTGACAAACATTTAAATCTAAGTTTGAGTGTGGGAGGAGGATGAGGAGAGGGATCCATTGAAAGGAGCTTGCTGGAGATCACAAAGGATCTAGATCCCTAAGAGGGTTTCTGAGATTGGTATGGCCATCTAAATATACATGTAAGTGAGCTGATATTAACAGCACTTTACAACACTTCAGTTGCAGCCATGGTAACATCATACTATTTTCCATTCATTTACAGTTGTTTCTCAATCAAATCAGTTTCTCCCACAAAACTTGGAAGACCACCTGAGTTCTTATGGAAGAATGTGAAAGATTTTTAGGAGCACTTCCTGGCTTTCAGATGGCTGCGTGATCCTTTACACCTGAGACTTTTTTGGAAGTCCCTCCCAACTCAAGTCTGAAACAGAAGACCTAACCCACATCAAGATGCAGCCATGAGTGTGCAAAAGAAAATGTGAGCAACTTGGAGTGGACGAAACAGTCTTTGCACGCTTTGGTAAGGCCTAGTGAATGGATTTCATTATGGTCACGAACTAGCATGAAACATTTCACTTCCATCTCTGCAGAAGTCACATGGATCTTAGTTCCCCCCAGGGAAGCACCTAGGCCCTGTGCAATATATTCCCAATATCCACCCCACTTCAAACGGTATTAATGTTCCCTCAAAAGCCATGCTGCCATCAACTCTCCACCTGCACTTGGTACAACTCCCAAGAAAGCCTTTTTACTATGAGTCTGCATACATATACTCAGGGAAAATCCATGCTTATTTCAAGAAGGATGATGTTGCAAACATTACCTACTCCTTTCTCCATTTTTTGACCAAGTATTCATACCCATGAAGACCACAGAATTTGTACAAGATGCTAGGATATCGCTTTTCACTCCCCCTGCCTTTGCCCCAAAGGAGTGATGGTCTCCACTCCTTTCATTCCTTCCAGGCGAAGTTACTGGAGGTGACAATATAGCCCTCACTATTTAGCATTCTTATCATATGTCCTTCCAATTGCAGTGTACTGAGAGAAGTACCTGAATATGTGCCTGCATCTTTTTCTTTTCATTTTGCAAGACTTGGTTCCTTTCCTCTTCCTCCTCAACCCTTGATTCCAGATCATGCAGAATTTCTTCTAACTCTTGTTTTTTGGCAGCCAGACGGGCTCTCATCTCCTCAGCTTCAGCGAACAGCTCTGTCTCTGCCTGCAGCTGCTCCGCAAGAATATTCTTTTCTTCTACAATCTGCAAATGTTACAGAACAGTGAACCCTCAAGCTTCTCTACTATGTTGCCAAAAGGCCTCACATGAGATTAAAGACATGATAATTATAGACGTTGAAAACTAACATGTACCCTTTTCCAATAAGTCACAAAAGTTAAAAGCATAAGACCTATTCTTTATCTGGTCCACCTTCTGCCTCACAGCACTAGACTGTCTCCTAGGGGGTATTTTCTAAATCTTTGTCCAGTTCAGCTTTTAGTAATTCATGTAATGGAGCTTCCCACTACACTTCCCCTGAGGAGACAACATCTTGTCTACCAGGAAGGAATGGTCTAAGATAGTAAAATAGGCTAGTCAGACTTTACTCTTAATTTCAACTCATTACTTCTAGTTATTCCGTCCTACATCTTAAACAATTGCTCTCCTTCCTTGGCATTTACATCCTTTCAATACTTTTAGACAGTTTGACTTAAATCTCTGTTTAGCCAAATTATCCACATTTAGTCCTTTTGACAGTTTCTGCAATCAGTCTGTCCAGACTCTTGTCATTTGTTTGCTCCTCTCTGAATTTCTTCTTATTTTTCCAAAACACTGCAGTTTTTTTTTCTACTTTCTTTTTACACTGTATTCACTACCTTGAGGTGAGGGATAGCTCAGTGGTTTGAGCATTGGCATGCTAAACCCAGGGTTGTGAGTTCAAACCGCGAGGGAGCCACTTAGGGATCTGGGGCAAAATCAGTACTTGATCCTGCTAGTGAAGGCAGGAGGCTTGACTCAATGACCTTTCAGGGTCCCTTCCAGTTCTAGGAGATAGGTATATCTCCATAGATTAGCACACGTTCCTTATTTTGGGCACTTCAGCATCATGGGTGATGTCTTAGGCCCATATGAAGAGGAACTATCATCTTCCTCTTCTATGATAGGATTCATCTACTTAGGCCACCCAAATTCTCTTTTGCATTTTTTGCTACTGTATCAAAGAGCAAGCTCAAGTCTAATTTGATGTCCACTATTTCCTCTGGCTCCCTTGGAATTACTGCTCTTATCTGATTTTGGATTATTTTCCCTAGATTGAAATTAATTTTATTTCCTGTTCTGTAGAGTCTGAAGTATTAACTCTTGTCTTCACCAATCAATAACCAAGATTTTAAATGACTGGACCAAACACCCATCAGTAATGACATATGACATTTCTGTTCAATATGACACACTGACATTCAACATTACTTTGATCCAGTTTCAGTTAGAAACAACCATAAAAACGTTACACAAATCTGTTTCCTCACACTGGTGCCACAGAAAGTTCCCCGGCCTGAAAATTACACTTACATTGTTATTGTCACCAATTTTTTTTTTTTTTTTGGTAACACAGAAAAAAGAAAGTTGTCTGTCAAAATACCTGCCCCTCTGTTCTGAAACAAGATGATTTGTCAGGTTTGGATCCATAGATAAAGGAGTGAAATCAACAAGTGCTCTTGTCTCACATAGTAGAGTTAATCACTTGCTGTATAATGCCCTCTGTCCACAGATCTCAAAAGGAGTTCTTCACACAAGAATCTAGGGTCAGTACCTGGCCATTAGAGACTGATCTTTAGCACAACAAACCTGTTGATGTTTTCTCTCCATCTCCTCAAGTTCTGCCTCCACTTTTGTCTGTTTTTCCTTCACCTTCAGCAGCTCCTCATCCTTGGCCTGAAGTTCTTCTTCCTGTCGAGTAACCTGCAGAAGAGGTTTCACCTGCAATAGAATTAGAAAGTGAGCTGTGTGTATGGAGGAAAACATGTAGCATAGTGTGCTACTTGCTTAACACAAGTTAAAGAAAGTGACAGAAAACAGCCAACCTTTGTGAAGACTCTCCACCACTGCCAGTGCCTTAGTTTTAGATATGCTGCACAATTCCTCTGCAGGACTTTTAATGCACTTAACTGCTGCTGCTTTTTTGCAAAGGCCCTACAGGCAAAAACACAAAAAACATTTTCCACACTCAGTAAGGCCAAGCATAAAGTAGATTTGTATTTGTAGTTGTTAGGTGATCCTCTCTGGAACACTTTTAAAGCACAACAGGCTGACTAACCCAAGTTATGGGCAACAGAACTCTAAAGTGATCATTACTCATCTAATGAACAAGTTAATACCTGAGTTCAGCATTCGCATTACAAAGAGCCTTTGTGATAGGCTGACCCTCTGTGCTAAAAGTCCCACAAATGGCTTCAAAGATCCAACTCTCCCTTGAATCCTAGAGGTGGCCCTCCAGGACAGGTTTCAGACATACTGGTGGGGCTGGAGAGTTTCTGCTGCTCCTGCCCATGCTATTACTTAAAATAATTGCATTTTTAAAGCCATCAATACATCACTACCCAAGCAATAGTTAAGACATTCAATGGTAATGAAAATAAAATTACAATTTCATACTAATCACATAACCAACTTAGGGCTGAGCATTTGACTGGTCCAAAAATAAACTAGTCAACTGACCAAATATTGGTCAGATATTTTAAAACATGAATATATTAGAACAGTAACAGTAACAAAAAGGAATAAGACACTATTGTCTCCAGTAGGCTTAGCTTTATCTAGATAAAAACGTACCTGAGTTATTTCAACTCAAAATGTGTAACAATTAAATGAAAT
Organism: Gopherus flavomarginatus; assembly: GCF_025201925.1. Lineage (NCBI taxonomy): Eukaryota > Metazoa > Chordata > Testudines > Testudinidae > Gopherus > Gopherus flavomarginatus. Next base: position 29,191,580 of record NC_066628.1, read on the forward strand.
ACTTAAAAAAAAAAAAAAAAGAGCAAGAATGGCACCACAATGCAGTCAAAAAAAGGTAGGCTGCCACCTCTGTCAGGACATTCTTGCTGGACTATATAACTATGATAAGTCACATGATCTTCAGAAAGTCAGTTTAGGCTTGCAAGCTTGTCAATAGACATTATTTGACCTGTTAATTGACCAGCTTGTCAAACCTAAACCAACTATTACTGAAGATCGTACAATTTACCATGAACACACTTCTTTGGGTTAAGCCAAGTCTTCTTATAAGAAAGTATGTATTAGAACTTTAAACGGATTAAGTTTAGACAGCCATTTAAGTTACTCATTCACTCACTTTCTAGCCAGGTATCCTCTGCAGACGGCTTGGAAGAAGATAATGATGTCTGTGATCTTCAGATCCCGTTCTTCTTCTAAATGTGCCAAGACACCAGCGCGGAAAAAAATCTTGCTCTGCCCAATTCTGTACAAATTGGGATCCAATTCCAATGCTCTGATCTAAGTGGGAGACAAATTAATTATTTACAACAAAGAGCACCAAACAACGTACTTTTGGCTGCAAATGTTAAATGATTTACATCTAAATATTACTAAATGCTTACCATTCGTTCACAAGCCTGCTTGCCATCCATAAACCCCTTCGGGATTGCATTAGGAGTAAGGATCTCATACCTGTAAGTCAAAGAACAAACCATTGGACCCAGTAATGAATTGCCACCAGCACAACCATACCAGCAAACTGACATTGCTTTTCTCTATTTCTAAACTATAAGTCTGAGACTTTTCTCACAAAGAATGGAAACAAATGAACTGGCAGCCTCAATGTTTTCACCAGCACCATGCAACAAGTGAATCCTCACTGCCATGCACACACATTGGAGATGAGATACTGTTCGGAGGAGGAAAGGTTAATGTCTAGAAGCCAACTCAAGGAAATTTGGCATTTTAGACATTTAGGTACCTTATTCCTAATACCTGTGAATACCCAAGAAGTGTTTCAGAACTGACACACAAATACACTAAGAATAGAGGTGTGGGAAGTCTTTCCCTACACATTAAAAGAAAAAAAAAAAAAGGTGTGTTTGAAGTACTGGTTTTTGGAAGGAAAACTAAAATAGGCTGTTTACCCTGGGAAGCTCTGAATATTCAAACCTAGTAGGGGAGGGGGTGAGGACCTACTTCAAAAAGAGTTTCTCCGGAAAGTATTTTAAATGGCCCATTAGGAAATATTTTTACACCACTGAAAAAGGAAGCTAAACCAAGGGCAAGATTTTCAAAAAATGTGTTAAAAAAAGCTTTAAAGTTTAAGTTCCATTTTCAAAAGTAGCCTAGGCACCAGAAGACCCACGTCACTTTTGAAAAATGGGACTCTAGCGCTTTATAATTTTGCCACAAAAGGACAAGATGTACTATTGCCAGCATTCCAGTTACTCTGTTTCTAAAATATAATCAGTATATTTTCTTAACACCACCTACTTAAAAGTAAAGAGAGTCTTTGCACTCACACACAACTGTGCTTAACAGCACCAGGCAAAGTCACAAAAGTGTGACCAACTCGTGTTCACCTTCCTACTCTAAAAATAAGGAAAAAGAAGAAAACAAAAAAAAAAAAAAAAACAACTTTTCCTCCATGAGACCTGAATGACACTACTCTGGCTTACTTTAAATATAATCAACACCTAAAAGAAGTTTCGGGAAAAACAAGGTCTTTGCTGTTATTTTTGGAAGTCTGGAATTTTGGGTGCCTGTGTGCAGAATGGTTTGGAACCATGTGGGAAGAGACATGAGATGGCAAAAGAAAGATGACTGGTGTTGGAAAGGGAAAATAGGAAGTATCAAACACCCTCCCCTCAACACTTCAGCCTCAAACCACCTCCAGATCTCTTAAAAAAAACAAAACACTAACACCAAAAATCCCACACCACCCCAAACCCTTATGTAAGTTAAAAACAGTTTTAACAGGGGATGGGGGGAATGGACGTAAACCCAAGCTGTCCATACTGGTACCTCTGTCTGAATTCCTGGAACACTATCCTGTTTGGAAAGCCTTGTCGACAAATCCTTATTCCTTCCAGGACACCATTACAGCGAAGCTGATCTAAAACCAGGTGTGGATCCAGTTTTCCAGCCTGGACAAGGAGACAAAGAATACCTTTATACTCTGAACTCCCATGAAGGAAAGACAGTTGTTATAATTTTTCACGACTTCACCTTTGTTCCATGTACACATGGAACAGACGAGTTATTCTGCCTGCATGAATATCTGAAATACTCTCCCTATTTTGAAAGGAGGAATACAGCGAGCATCATTTTGAGGTCTCCATTCAAAAACACAGACAGTGATTTTTAGTGCAAAAATTGCTAAGAGTACAACACTGGTGTTCAATCCATACCCTCTTCTCGTGGTTTGGAATGATGCAGCGAACAAAGTTGGGATTAGTGTTTCGGAGAGTTGCCATCAGTTTGGTAAGAGATTCCTTGTACAGTTGCCCAACAGTACGAAACATGCCCTTCTTGGTCTTGTATGCAGAGCCAAAAGCAGTCTCTGTCATACCAGTGACTTGATCCAGGCCCACAATACGGTCCACTGGTAATGACAAAAAAATAAAATTAAGCAGATCTTAACATTAGTCAGATATAAAAATATGCAGTGCACAGGAGTGACAGTGCAGTAGCAAAAGCTTTGTGGAACAAATGGTAGAAGATGTCATCAGTAGACAAGGCAGTCACAGCATATGTTTGGGACACTGTGCAGAAGCAGTGGAATTGAAAGCCACAAACTTATATGGCAGAATACTGTAGCTTTGACAACTATTTACGAAAACATTCAGCTTTTTATTTTAAAGTTCTATATGCACCAATAAAGCCATTGTCTCTATTTTAAGTGAACTCTTGACTGATGAGCAAAAGAGAATTACTTGGAAACTGCAAGTGATGAATGATGTGGAAAAAAGCTTATAAATAAGGCAAAATAATTCGAGGCTGAAAATTTTAAACTTTGAACTGCACAAACTCTGCACATCTTCTTAAATTAGAATAATCACATATATGTTCTATACAGATTAATATAATTAAATAAAAGCCCTGATGTATACTGGAGACTAGTTGAAAAGACGTTTCCTTTTAGCTCCTTTATAGATGGTTATGCTTTCAGTGAAAGAAATGGGAGATAAATATGCTGGAGTTTTGCAAGGCTTTAGTTATTTTAACAGTTTTTTATGTCAAACTGCACATATTTCCTCAGCCAAAAATGCAATAGGTTTAAAGTATAAAAACTGCAGAACAAAATTGCACAGAGGTGTTCCAAAGCGGCAATAAAGCATCAGGAGAGACTTCAGAAGAGAAAAAAAATATCAAACATTTTGTGACTTAAATTTCTACCAGGTTTCTCTACAGCTTTTTCTTCATGAAGTGCAAGAGTCTAAATGCAACTCAAAAGCCAAAATTTCCAAAGTGAACTAACTCTAGCCCCCTTTTTAATCTTTCCTTTCTTATCGAAAAAGGCAGCTCAATACCTTGATGCTGGGATCTGGCATTTCTTGTTATTGAGCTTTTATACAGTGTGCACTCTTAATTCATCACTTCCAAGCTAGCCAACTAGAAACAAGTAGGTTATACTTACGTTAAACCTACAAGTCTATTTTTAAATAGATTCATTCGAACAAAACAATGCCATCAGAATTGGTTCTGGCTATATATTTCATATACAATATTTCATAAATGATGATGTTTTATATTTCAAATTGGAACCAGTTTCTCATATTTTCATAATTCATACATTCCAAGGTCAGAAGGGAACACTGATCATCTATTTGACTTCCTGTAGATCACAGGCCACAGAACTTCCCCAAAATAATTTTTAGAGCTGAAATTTTAGAAAAGCATTCAATCTTGAATTTAAAAAATTGCCAATGTTAGAATCCATCATGCCCTCTTGTAAATTGTTCCAATGGTTAATTACTTTCTGTTAAAAATGTATGACTTATTTCCAGTCTGAATTTGTCTATCTTCAACTTCCAGACATTGGATTAGGTTATGCATCTAAGAGACTGAAGAGCCCAATATCAAATATGTATTCCCCATGCAGTACTTGTAGCCTTGTAGATCAAGTCATCCCTTACTCATCTCTTTGTTAAGCTAAATATAGAGATGTCCTAGAGTTTATCACTCTCACTATGGTAGGTTTTCTAACTCTTTAGACATTCTTGTGGTTCTTCTCTGAACCCTTTCCAATTTATCCTTCTTGAATTGTGGACACCAGAACTGGACAAAGTATTCCAGCAGCAGTTGCACCAGTGCAAAATACAAAGGTAAAATAACCTCTCTACTCTTATTTATGCATCCCAAGATTGCATTAGCCCTTTTGGCCACACTGCAAGCTTATGTTCAGCTGATTATCCTAGGAAGCAGTGACTCTGCAAAAGGTCTAGGGATCATGATGGATAGAGTGCCCCACCCTGAAAGCATGATTTACATCATTCTGTTGCTGAAGCTGAGATTAGAATCTAAATGTATATGGCGTAATGAGTTTGGAGAGTATGGTCACCCTTTAGTAGGTGTAGCTTAGTGACAAGTGAACAAAATAAGTGGAAATTAGAGCCCAAATCTTACAAATTTTTAGATAATGTTTTCACCTCTTAGCTCAGTTTCAACCACATGCTTAATTTTAAGCAGCTCAGTAGTTCCACTAGTGTCAACGGGACTACTCCTATACATGAGCTAATGTGTTTATAGGCTCATGTCCTAAAGGTTTAACTGAAAGCAGAATGCAAATCTAAACCAGAAGTGGGATTTAAAGACATCTTTAACCACACTACAGAGTATGCAATAAACCAGCAGTTTGTAAAATATTAGAAAGATACTGTATGCAAACAGACAACAGCAACAACTAAAACACACAAACTTGCATTTTACATCTCCATGGTAACTGAAATATTAAACTGTGTGGGTACATCCCAAGTTAGACATCTAGTTATATCTGAAAACTACAAAAATAGAAAACCTGTTCAATTTTTTTTTTTTAAACAAACAAAGGTAAATGACAATGTCAGCTTTTCCTTAAAGGTGGCCGGTGAAATACAGTGGTAACTTAAAAACCTTTCAGCTGCCTTGGATAACTGTACAACATCACTTCAGTACTTATTTTTAGGAAATTAATAGGAATACTACTAGTTTACAGAAGTATAGGAAATACTCCAAGTAATGAGAGGTAATATAAAGCAAAACTTAAGTTTAAGGGTGCCCATTATAAATTATTGTTTGTTGTTGGGTTTTTTGGTTTGTTTTTAAACTTTCACAAACTTTTGGGGTGTGGGGGTGGGAAGTAGAAATTAAGTGTTCTGGATGAACTTTCAAACAACAACAAATATCCATTCAATTCCTCACTCCCACCTCCCAAAATAAATAAAGAATTAATAAATAAAATAGGGAGAGTTTGTGGAAACAGCAAACAACATTAGAGAGCTCTTAAGAGAAAGCAAGTTTACAGGAGTTTGAAACGAGCCACTGTCCAACTGCATTTGTACCACTAACTTAAAATGTTCACAAGTGAAATTACTTTAAAAAAAAGCACATAAGTGTTAAAATGCTTCATTATTTTTCTTAAAAGTTGGACTGTGAACAAAGATGAGAATCCTGAAAAGCCTACAAGCGATTTCAAATACCTGTAGCTATTGGAGAAGCAATCTGGAATCTCAAAATAGAAGTAGGAAGCAGTAATAAACCTTTTAATCTGCAATGCTTTAAGTGCAGAGCATAAAATAAGATGCTGTATGTATGCAGTAGCAATTGAATAGGTATGCACTCAAAGTCACTTCCCTTGTGGAGATATCTAAATTTAGCATGAAATGAACAGGTCGTGCAAGCCTATAAGCAAAAATGGTTTTCCTGTAGGTACAGTCCTGCCTATGATTTTATATACATTCACCTGGTGCATCATGAAGACCAGTAATATTGTCATAGAAAGATGCTCTCTGAATATTCTGAATCTCTAAGATAGAGAAACAGCAAAAACAGAAAGACAGAAGAGCAGATACACAAGACACTTCTGTTAGTACACAGAACACATTTTAACAATCGCAAACTTTAAATTGTGCTACAAAAGCAATTAGACCACACATATTCCATGCACATTTCAGTAATTCTTAGATTCAAGTTTTGCGTATTAAACACTGATGTGTGTTTATGGGGAAGTGGATTTTCTTGAAAGGAAAAAGGGGGTTGGTTTTTTTTAAAAAGACAGATTTCAGAGTAATATATACTTCATAAAACTCTCTGTAGCTGAATCACAAACCATTAAGTGTTCTTCATCCAATAAATCAAATGGAAAACTCAATACTAAGCCTATTGCTCAGATGTCTTCTGTATCATAAAACAAACAATGGTTTGCTCTCAAATATGAAAATGTAGTGTAATACACTCTAGTGTGTGTGAATGAGAGCGAGAGTGAGGAGAATCAGAACCACAGTTCTTGCAAAGTGTTTCTGTGGTAAACTGTGCTTTTTAAATTATTTTAGTGGGAGTTGTGAAAGATGTGTTAGCTGATGTGCAGATAATTAGCTAAACAGCAATGCCAAGTCCATGGGAATAATACTGCTTACAATGTTTTGTTATGCTAATTAACTGTAATGTGCTTGAAAGAGCTTCAGACATATTGCACACGATTATAGACATGAAGCCCAGTAAGAGGTGTTTTCATCAAAATAGCATTGTTAAGCAGCAGCATCACCAGAAGTGGCACCACCTGCCGCTCCTTATAGCGAGCCTGAAACTGACTAACTCCAAAGACTTTTAGATAGGAGCAATAGTCAATACATGGCAATGAGCTGAAAAAGCAGCTAAATTAAGAGATGGTGTATGTGCAAGGGACTGAATTCAGAGTCTAGGGAACAAACCAGCTCCCTCTGCTTATAGTTTTGGCTGCTTAATCAGGGCTAGCCTGTTGGGATTAAGCTGCTATTATTTTCAACTATGGACCAGGAAAGAGTATAAAAAAAAGACTCATCCAAACAAGATTAAATCTCAGATTATTATGAAATTTCATTTAGACACAGTATATTCTCTTACCATCCTTCCAAAGCTCTGCAACAAATTTGTCAGAAGACTGATGCAAAAGGGTAGCCACATTGTCATTCAGAGGGTCCATGTTCTTCATCAGCCACTCATCTGCCTTGTAGTCTACCTGTAAAGAAGCAAGCAAAGGTACATGTGGTGAGTTATTGGGACACTGCTAACTTGGGTTTTGTTTTCTGTTTTAACTAGTGTTTTCAAAAAGCTATTTCCCAGGAAAACGCCGTTTAAAACAATGCTCTCTGAATTTTCCTCTTCTATTCTTTCAAGAAAGCGTTAAACATCAATAGGAGAAAAAAGGTTTTATGTGGCTGAGAGTTAGTCTGTTTCTCCTTTGCTAGAACAAAGAGCTGTCAAATGCAGTTTTAAACTTTTTTGTGAAATTTAAGGAGTTTTGCTTCCCCCCACCCCCCTTTTATTTATCTTGTTTGCTGGCTAGAGACACAAGGTGGGTGAGGTAGTATCTTTCACAGGATCAACTTCTGCCGATAGGAGAGCCAAGCTCTGCTGCTTGTAACAATGATAAGTAAAACATTTTCAAAACAAGTTATTTTCAAACAGAAGCTTTACTGTGGAAATGTCAAAAACGCATGTAAAATAAGATGATTCTAACTAATGCAGCTAATTACAAAGATGAGAAAATTAAGGATCTGTTGCAAATAATTGATACTTTTAGCTTTAGATGATTACTGCAATTAGACAAACTGTTACTTAACAATACTGAAAATAAACAAAACTTCTATTTTGATAGTCTTGCAGAATACTGTGGGGTGATATTAGAAGTACAGCTCAGCAGCTGAATAAAGAATTTTTCCACAATTAGTATTTCAAGCCCAGAAGTTCAGAAATATTTACTTTATAATGGTAGCTAAGTGCCTAGACACCTTTAAAAACGTGGACATCAGCTCAAAGGGAGATAGTCTCCTACAAAAGACTTAATACCTCAAAGATTTTGCCAACTATGAGGATGACAGATACAAATTCACTGCCCTTAAGCTTTTCATAGTGTGTACACTCCATTTTAATAAAGAGATTGTTTAGTTGTCCACCCCATCCCATCACTTAACATCACTGTAGGTAAATAACAAAAAACGGACATTGAAAAATACTTTTCAGTTATGTTAGAATACTCAACTGCATCTAGAAACAAACAACAGCCAGCACCCATGTGAGCAGCCAGCTCTCAGAAGAGCACACAACGCAGGTTGGAAACCTCTGATCTAACTCACAGTTAGACAGCAAGTGAAGTTAACAGGAACCTGACCAGTAGGGCTGTGCAGAGAATAGAAATACTGTTTTGTGAAGGATTTTGAGGTTTTTGTTTTGATTTGGAATGGAATGGAACCTGAAAGTTTTGAAATTATCCAAAAAAATATGAAAAAAATATTTATATCAAAATATTCTGACAGAATTGTAAAGGTTTTAACTTTTTATTTTATACATTATAATATAAAATAAAGAGTTTCAAAACAAAAAGTTCTTTAAAAAGGGAAAAAACAAAAAGTCCCCCGATAGTGCTGAAAGAGGACATTGACAATGTCAGACTTTTCTCCTCTTCTTTTCCTCCAAAATGAAATTTTGCTGAAAATGACATGATTTCATAAAGTGTTTCAATTTGGTGGAACTTCCTGACAAAAACACATTTCCTAAGTTTTTCTAAGCAGCTCCACCTGCCACAAAAATTTGCACAACACAATGCCAGTATCATAGAAGTGGCCAATCCAGTCTAAATTGGATTGCTCTTCTCCATAAGGCAAGTGACAACTCCTCACAGCAAGAAATATTGGACTGCCTCCTGCCATGAAGGCAGACACTAAATTATTCCAAATTTTCTCTATTTACATTGTTTTCTTTATCATACTGGCCCTCCTACTGTGAAGTATCAGTAAAATGTCAGTGCTCAGACACACTACTGCCATTCAGTTGTGGGAAATGTGAAAAAAAAAGTGACAGGTGTCAGTATTTCTAAGTTACTCATTTAAAATTTCACTTTATATTTTGATACGATAAGATATATGTTTGTTTATATATACACAAGGTAACAGCTAAGCATTGCAGTTTTAATGGGTATGGAAATACACTAATTTTTTAAAATTTTGTTTTGGGGCACACTCTCTTAGAAGGGAATTTTTAAAGTGAAACAGAGGGAGAAGACAGGATATCTGATTCTATGTCAAACTTACGCCCACTTCCTGGGACATTTACTAGTCCACAATTTAAAAAACAAAAACAAAACAGTATGTTATTTAAATTTCCTTGTCCACATGAGCAGGGAGTTTCTTGTGCAAATACGAATGTAAAATCCATCCAGAGGTTGATCGTAGTTACTGTGTGTGCCATATATAGGAGAATAACCATTAAAAACAGTTGAATCACTGGTCATGGTAATGGGAAGGAAAAAAAGTCATCGAGAGCATCATTTACATAAGAAGAATGCTTTCATTTACCCCTAGGAGCCCAAATCCAGTAGAAGCATGAATTTCAGAACAGTTAAGTAAAAACAGAAAAATTCAATGGCACTGATTCAAGTCTGGACCACAGAAGGTCCAGTAAGTAACAGATCCGGACAAAAAAAGCCACTTCCTGATTAACAACTGTCCACATCATGACTGGGCCAGTTAGCAGTCTCAGCAGGGAAAGCAAAGATGGAATGACTAATGATGACTGAAATACATTCTTAGTTCTAAAAGGATTATTCCAAAAGATATACTCCTATCAAAGGAACAAGGTGGAGGAAGCTGGAGAGGTGCTGGTACTGCCACTGCCCTGCTGAACCTATTCTAAAATAGAGGGCTGATTTCAAGAGCTGTCAAATCTGAAACCTTTTAAGAGTGCCAATTTTAATAATTAGGTTCTTTTAAATCAGTAACCCGGGGGGGGGGGGGGGGGGGGAGGGAATACCTACTATGCAATCAGCTTTACTACAAATGGAAATGATGCAATCATAAAGCATTTCTGAACCAAAAACCTTTTATTCTATTATTTGGAAAGCTTAAATCTCTTTCAAGTCTGTTTAATATCTTTTTACAGTTCTGCCACTGTAGATTCTGATCCAGCAATAGGGATTTCAATAATGCTCTCTCAAATATCTTTTTAACAAAAAGAAAACGAAACTGTTCCTATGTCTGAGTTCTCATGCATCTAGCTGAATAATATCGTTAACTTTAGCGGATTTAGCTAAAACTAGTCTATTTACAACACAATAGTACAAGTTGTTCAACATACAACCCATACCTTCCCTGCATAATGAATAATGCAGAAGTCAGCCTTGTCCTTTAGCTGCCGTGGTTTTTGGAATTTGGAGTGGGTTCCTTGTTCTTGGACCAATTTTTCCACAAATGTCTTGTCAGTGGCTTTAGGGAACCAACATTCTTCATCCAGCAAAGCCAGTACACCAGGTGGGTTTGCCTAATAAAATAAACAGTTGGTGGATTGAAACAAGAATTTTCTCAATTAAAAAATATAAACCACATATTAAGTCTTTTTAAAAATCTTGTACACCAACCCATCATACTCCAGAAAAAAAAGTGTTTCTGGAGGGAAAGTGTGACATTTGAGATTTCATTTGCTTCAAGTCCCATTTTATTTAAATATACTTCATCAATGACAAACGTAAGAGATTAATGAGTTTGAGGAAGTTCATTCCATTTTAGACCATGTATGTCCTGTATATCCTGAAAAACATCCTCAGGTTCTACAGTAATCTCATAGTTTTTTGGGTAGAACAACAGTAGAGTTACAGAACTCAAATGCTTGTCAATAAAAGCCTTACGTGAATGGCAAAGTTCTACCTAGCTATCTAAGGATTTTATACATCCCCTCTCCCTTACCACAGTATCTGAATACCTCACAATGTTTAGTGTATTTATCCTCAACATCCATATGAGGTAGGGAACAACTATTTTCATTTTACAGGTGGGGATTGGTTTGAGGGCATCAGTTATCTTTTCCAGGGGAAACAGATTCCTACATACAAGTCTTGGAAAAAAACTAACAGTAGAGGAACTGATTTATAAAGATTTACACTTTAAAACAATTAATTGTGAATTTGAAAGTCTCCACATTTTACAAGATATGGCTATCTGAGCCCATTCTATGACATCATGTGCCCATGCTAATTCATTTACAGGAAGACTGAGGAGGTACCAATGTTTGATTCTTAAAACACACTGAACATAAGAAGTCTTAGAATATTTCATGCTAAATATTTTGTATAGTGAAAACATGAACATTTCTTCCCTCAGACTTTATGGCAGACAAAACTCTTTATTCCAAGGACACAGAATTTGGATCCTCTTTCTGGATCTGCACATTCAAAGTGAAGATCTTTGCTAAGATTTCTCTCCCCGCAAACTAACTTAAAGAAAGAACTGGTTTGCTGCTCTGCGTACAAGTATAGCATTACATGCAGCAATAGTGTCTTAAATGTGTGAAAGAATGTAACTTCACAACAATTACAGCTCAAATTTGGGGGGAAAATGTAAGAAAACTGACTCCAATGAAAATAACTAATTATGTCACCGATCTTTTATTTTTTTTTGGTGTGCATCTGTCGTAGCCTGCAAAACTGGGTTCTGGGGCAAAATAAATATTTTCTTAAACTGAGGGGAGGAACCCTTTAAGCTCTGTTTTGCATTTCCTGTAAGGATGATGCTATAGAGATGTTACATAATGATGCCATAACACAAAAGAAGCATATGCTGTCACATCTTAATTATCTGTCCTACAGAGGACTTCAGGATAAACTTCAGCCCAGATCCGGGGGGGGGGGGGGGGGGGGGGGGGGCGGAGAGGGGGGGAGTGGAGAAGCAGGAATACAGGAATAGCCACTCAAGATTGGTGCTCTTTTCCTGGTCTCTTAAGCTGCTCCTCATGCTATCTGTAGTTGATTGGAGTGGTCTACTGTTCCCAGAGATTGGGCAACAGACAGGATCCTTTAGCCAAGTGCAGTGAGAAAAAACAAACAGTTTCCCAAAAGGCTACAGTCCTGGAAGACCCACTCAAACACAAGGCAGATTTATAGGGTGAAATTCTGGTCTCACTGAAGTTGATGGGAATTTTACCATTGACTTCAAAAGAGGCCAGGATTTCACCCTAAATCTTCAAGAGCTTTCTGGTTGAGCTACCACATTAAGCACCCATAATACCATCACATGGTTAGGCTTGAAGACGAGAGCAATGAAGTATTTAGTCTCATACAACTAAAACAGTGCACTATATTTATGCAGATAGACTCTCACACAAATGGACGCAGGATTCTCCAATGGGCACAGGATACTTAGACTAAAATTAATATAAAAATAATGGGATTCAGTCCTCAGTGGTCACTATTCAAATTAATCCAGTTCCTGGGACTGTTCCACAAAAGGGCCTGTACCTAGTCCAGAAATCGACAAGAAATGAAAGAAACTTACAGGCCTTTCTATTAAATCAATGCAGGGTTGCAGATCCAGTCCAAAATCAATGAAGTTCCATTCTATGCCCTCCCGCTGGTACTCTTCTTGTTCCAGGATAAACATGGTGTGGTTGAACAACTGCTGCAACTTCTCATTGGTGTAGTTGATACAAAGTTGCTCAAAAGAGTTCAGCTACAAAATATTTAGTGAGTTAGAAAAATAACTCAATGGCAGAATTTATAATCTTACAAAATGTCATCTGTTACATTTGCAAGCAGTATATGTAGGGCAAATTTCTGATTTTATTAAGGGATAGTTTCCTAACATCCAATAAATGATAGATACGATTTGGTGTTAAATCAGTATACTTCTACCCCGATATAACACAGTCCTCACGTGACACAAAAAAAAAAAAAAACAAACAACTCACCGCATTATGGATGAGACCATGTTATATCAAACTTGCTTTGGCCCCCCTTGTTCCCTGACTGCCCCCTCCAGAGACCCCTGTCCATAATCACCCCCAGGACCTCACCCCCTACCCAACCCTCTATCCCTTGACTGCTCAGACCTCTATCCATCCCCTTGCCCCCTGACAGGCACTCACCAGCAGTGGCGGGAAGTGGGAACGACGTGGACACATCCCCAGCCCGCTCTACTTACTCTGCCACCTCCCAGCCACAGCATTCTGCTTCCTGCTGCCAGTGAGTGTGGCTCTGGGAAGCGGAGTGCTGTGGCTGGGAGCTGGTAGAGTGGAGCGGGCTGAGGCTGGGCTGCTCTGCTTCTGCTGGTGAGTGCGGGGGTATCCCTTCCCCCAAGCGCCCTCCCCCGGAGCAACACGGCTAGGGCGGGGGCGAGGGAAGCAGAGCAGGCTGCTCCCAGCCCCCCGCTAATTCCCCAGGCCACTCTGGGACTGTGTGGACCCCAAAAGTGTCCTCTCACAGCTCCTGCCCCCCAGACTCCGGGGGAGGGAGGGGAGCCCCTGACCACCACCGAGACCCTCTGCTCCTTATCGAACTCCTCAGCTCCGGCCTGGCCTGGCACCCTTAACACACTGCTCAGAGCAGCGTGTCAGAGCTTTACCGCCTTCTATGCAAACCTATCTTATATCAGGTCACGTTATATCGGAGTAGAGGTGTATATAAAACATGAGTTCAATTCACCCACAAGATGTTATTCTTATCTGTAATACACTCTAGTCCAGGGGTGGGCAAACTTTTTGGCCCAAGGGCCACATTGAGGTTACAAAACAGTATGGATGGCCAGGTAGGGAAGACTGTGCCTCCCCAAACAGCCTGGCCCCTGCCCCCTATCTGCCCCCTCCCACTCTCTGACTGCCCCCCTCACAGCTCCCAACCCATCCATCTACCCCCGCTCCTTGTTCCCGACCACCCCATCGTGGGACCGCCCCCAATTCAATCCCTCTCCCCCCTGCTCCCTGATTGCCTCGACCCCTATCCACACCCCCACCCCCTGGGACTCCCACACCTATCCAACCCCCCCCATTCCCCATCTCCTGACTGCTCCCCCCAAACCTTCACCCCACCCAACCTCCCCCTGTTCCGTGTCACCTGACTGCCCCCCAGGACCCCCTACCCCTTATCCAAAACCACCACTCCACACCCCCTTACCATGCTGCTCAGAGCGGCAAGGCTGGCTTATTGGAAAGCCTGGGAGGTGGGCGGTTGCAAGCCGCACAGCCTAGCACAAGCGACGGGCCAGAGTGCTCCCCACATGGCAGCAGGGTTGGCGGGGCGAGGAAGGGCCAGGCGCTAGCGTCCCTGGCTCAGAGCTCAGGGACCAGGCGGCACAGTCCCGCGGGCCAGATGTGGCCTGTGGGCCACAGTCTTTCCACCTCTGCTCTCGACTGTTATATTATACGAGAAATCCACAACAACTGCAGAATGAATGGTTATGCATGGGTGTGTAACTCTGATCAGAACAGAGACAGAATGTAAAGTCATAAGTTCGTTTCCCGTAACTGGCTCTTTAGCATACCTCAAAGATTTCAAACCCAGCGATATCCAGAATGCCAATGAAAGAAGCTCCCTGTCGTTTGGTCCTATCCAGAGCTTTATTAATGCGGTGAACAAGCCAGCGGAAGAGGCGTTCATAAGTGGCTTTTGCCAAGGCTTCCACTGCAAAGTCTGCCTGAAAATCAAAACATATTAAACATTTACTTATTCTCGAGGAGTCCTCAAAAGAACAAAGAGACGGACGTTATCACAAGTCACTGCTAAGGGAACTGAGCAGGTTTAACGCAGTTAATACCACTGAGGAAAGACAACAACTGGCAGAAATACTGCATGGTTTGATTAAAAATAACAAAGTTTAACCCTATCGTCAACAAAAATTAAGACTGCTTTTCTATATTTGATATGTCAAACGACGTGAGAATCAAGAGGGGAAGGGAAAGGGAAAAAGTTCTTACTTTCTATACAGTCTTGTTTTTTGCCATGCAAGAAAATACAAACACACAAGGATGTTTTGTAAGATGTAACAAAGATTTAAACAGGAACTAGCATCAACACAGTTTTACTATGGATGAACTGGAGCTTCATTTTATTTTTATACATCAGAACTTACTTGTTCTTTGGTTTGGGCTTTCTGAACGTAGTCTCTGCCAACTTTAATGCGGGGCGTAAGTATAGCTCGAGTAAATTCCATTACATTCATTCCCAGTAGATGGCAGAGTTTCTGTGCAACTGAGGTTGAAAGTAATAAAGTTATTCACTTAAATATCCTAAAGTCTCCAGACTAGCCAGAACATTAATGGAACAAGCCCTTGAGAACTTGTATCAATAGCTGTTTCAATGACTTTTAGCAACTACTCAATACAGAACTCAGAAGTAGCGCTCAACCTTGTGAAAAATAAAATAAACCTATTACAACAACTAATGTCTATAAGGAACCCCAAACCTGCGATAATGCATATAAACACATTAGTGAATCCCTGTTAATTTAGTACAGCAAATACCTGGTTAGTTCAGGAAATTACTAGGAAGCACTGGAGCTGAAAATGGTTGGTTTTCAATAAAAGCTCATTTATTCTTTTGATACAATATGCCAGATGTCAATAAGGATATGCTTACTCTAGCTAGGAAAGTGCATCCCAGTTTGGGGGAGACAGACACATGCTGGACTACAAGCCTGCCCAGAGCCCCTGGGCATACACTTTGGTGGCTAGCCCAAGGTGCCACTCACACTACCCTTGGCTACACTGCTATTTTTAGTGCACTAGCTCAAGCAGAGCTAGGATGCTCTAGTGTAGACATATGGCTGCTTAGAGAAATTGCTGTGCTGCAGTGCAGGCAGGTATGCCAATGCATTGCTATGGGATTTCGGTCCTATGCCACATGACAGCAGTCTCTGAAACAATGTCAGAGTGCTTTCACGTAAAGCAACTGGTATAAGAATGCTGGAAGCAGAATATCAAACTGAGTGGCCCACTGACCTTTCCTGGTTTAGCAACACCTACATTAGTTCTACTTTATTTTCTTTCAGTATCAATCCTCTT
This sequence comes from Gopherus flavomarginatus, assembly GCF_025201925.1. NCBI lineage: Eukaryota > Metazoa > Chordata > Testudines > Testudinidae > Gopherus > Gopherus flavomarginatus. Next base: position 29,207,561 of record NC_066628.1, read on the forward strand.
TCCTACACATATTTTCTATTATTAGATTGGGTGGTTTTTGTGACTTAAGATTTCTAAAAATGAATCTGACACACAGATATTCTTAGCTTAGTTTTTTTCCTTAAGTGTGCCAGCTTCTAAGCTTTCTCAGAAGGACATCTAAAATATTCATTTGCTAGTCCCTCTCATCTTTCCAATATGATGATTTGGCATCCCCCCAACTTAGTCTTTTAAAAAGAAAGGGGAACCCTCTTTCTGGGGCAATTTAGTACTGAAGATATCATTTCCCAGCCCCAAAGCCACGGATTCTGTGCTTGGTCATGTACTCCTCTATGTGGGTTCACTATGCAGTCAGTGAAACAGTGGTAACAGCAAAAATTCAGCATTATGCTTTCACTCTACTGTTAACACAGGAGGAAATGGACTTGGAGTACAACATACTAAACAATTTTTAGAAAACACAAACATGGATGTCTAGAGCTAGACACCCATGAGTCCATATTTAGGCATTTTACAGAAGAGTCTTGCTCTCCCAAAACTGAGTCGCCACAACTCCCTTTGGCTTGATATTTTTATGGCATGAAAGTCACTCAAACTTTAAAATAAAAACTAAATGAAATTGGTATTTAAGAGACAAGATTTATTGTTTCATAAATCCTCCCTGCCAATATCTCAAGTGTCAAATTCGTCTATTCTCTCACATATCCACGGATTTCCCCAAACAAAGGAACAGCTACAATCACCAGTAATTTGCATTTTACAGCATGTTCATCTGGCATCTGTGGAAAGGATGGCTTATAAAAACAGTTAGACTCTTTCACCTCTCCCGCACTTATTTCTCCTTTGTCATTACTCAGATCCCAAGAGTTAGCAGAAGCATTATCCATCTAGAAGTCTAAATGCATTGCTCACTTTGCAGGGATGTTCTTGACATTTTCTCCCCTTCTCATAAGCTCCATTCCTGCCCAAAATACCTAAAGTTTGCTTTTTTAGTTGTCTAGCTTGTAATAAAATACCATACCTGGAGACAACATGATGAGTAACTAATACCAAGCTAGCACTAGAATCACATGGACAGTTTGGATTGTGAAGAGAGGTTAATCTCAATGGTTTAGAGGGTTTGGGTTATATTTCTGAGAGGACGTATGTATTGACACTTCTAGTACTATGCAAGGAAGAAGCTGTGGTTGTAAGCTTCATGAATAGATTCTTGTCAATTGACAGAACTGTTCTACCATATTTTCACCCCGAAAGAAAAGGAAATGTAACCAGTGGGGGTGGGTTAAAACATACCCATAGTACTTGTCCTGAGCAATCTACTTCCTAAAGAAAATGAAAGTTAGTTTTCCTCCTCCTCAGTCTTATTTTAAGAATTCTCTTAATCCTTTAAGATTCCTCTAAGGGGGTATGAGGGTGGGGTGGGGTGTTTTTAAAATCCCCTGCACCTTCAAAGGACCCATTCCTTTCAGCTGAACAGGTTTAGACGGGACAACGCCTTCTCTCTGAAGCCAGTATGAAGTGCAGGAAGGCTGAGTATGATAACTGGACATACGCAAACCTGTGGATTGTACTGTTCCCCACCCCACTCCCATGCCGTTTCCCACGCAGTTGCGTCTCTTTTCAATAAGTGATTTTTCTTTCCAATAAATGGATTTTTTGGCTTTGAACACATTCTTTATTATTGCATAAAGTAAAAGATATCTTAGCCCAGGAAAGCTACAGGCACTGCAAGTCAGCATAGCTAAAACAGATTCCTATTATCATTGGAACCACTGCACTTCATGCCCGTGCAGGGCACCAGACATTACTGGTGGCTTTCAGCCTCAAATTGCTCGCTCAAGGCATCTCTAATCTTTGCAGCCCCACACAGGGGCTCTCTAATAGCCCTGCTCTCTGGCTGTTCAAATTCAGCCTCCAGGTGTTGAACCTCCGAGGTCTCTGCCTGAGTGAAGCTTTCACCATTCCCTTCACAAATGTTATGGAGGGTATGGCACATGGATATAACCGTGGGGATGCTGTCATCGGCCAGGTCCAGCTTCCCATACCGAGAGTGCCAGCGTCCCTTTAAATGGCCAAAAGCACACTCCACAGTCTTTCTGCACCGGCTCAGCCTGTTGTTGAAACCCTAAACAGGGAGCCTTGACAGCACCAAGGAGCTGTTCATGAACCACGGCATAAAATGGTAAGCGGAGTCTCCAAGGATCCCAATGGGCATTTCGACTTCACCTACAGTGAACTTCTGGTCTGGGGAAAAATGTCCTGGCTTGCAGCTTCCTGAACAGGCCAGTGTTCCAAATGATGCGTGCGTCACGCACCTTTCCGGGTCAGCCTGTGTTAATATCAATGAAACGCCCACAGTGATCCACAAGCACCTGGAGAACCATACAGAAATACTCCTTTCAATTAACGTACTCAGAGGCTAGGTGGGCTGGTGCCAGAATTGGAATACACATCCCATTTATCACCCCTCCACGGTTAGGGGAAGCCAGTTTGTGCAAAGCCAGCCACAATGTCATGCATGTTACCAAGAGTCATGGTTCTTCTGGGCAGGATGCAACTAATGGCCCTACAAACTTGCATCAACACAATTCCAACGGTAAACTTTCCCATTCCAAACTGGTTCGCGACCAATTGGTAGCTGTCTGGAGTTGCCAGCTTCCAGATTGCAGTAGCCACCTCTTTTCCACCATCAGGGCAGCTCTCAATCTTGTGTCCTTGCGCTGCAGGGTTGGGGGGAGCTCACCACACAGTCCCATGAAAGTGGCTTCTCTCATCTGAAAGTTCTACAGCCACTGCTTGTCATCCCAGACTTGCATGACATGATCCTACCACTCAGTGCTTGGTTTCCCGAGCCCAAAAGCGGAGTTCCATGATGGTGAGCAAGTCCATGAATGTCATGAGCAATCTCGTATCATATACGTTACTCAAGTTAATATCATTGTCGGATCCTCCCTGTCAGTTTGGATCTTAAGGAATAACTCTACTGCCAAACTTGACTTGCTGGTGAGACTCGTCAGCATATTCCTCAGCAGTTCGAACTCCATTCCTGCAGACTGAAAGGGAAGACAGAGTGCGCAGCACAAAAAACACTGAAAGATGGCGCCAAATGTGGATGGAAGCAGAGGGATTTCTGGGATGATAACCAATGCATCACAAGGCATTGGGACAGTACCCATAATGCCCTGCACCCCACCCCCTTCCCATAATACTGCCCATAATGCACCGCTCCAAATGCCTCTGCAAGTGCCGCAAATGTGGCCATGTCAGTGCGCTTGCAGCTGTCAGTGTGGATAGACTGCAGTGCTCTCCCTATTGTGCTCTCCAAAGGCTGGTTTAACTCAAAGCGCTCTACATCTGCAAGTGTAGACATGCCCATAGATAACCTCTGCGCAGCACACTGAAAGCAACCAATTAATTGTACCCAAATAAAAAGGTTTTGCTGGAAGATCCACATGAAGGAACAGAATCTATCTTGACTTTACAGAGCCAGTACAGCTATTTGTCACTAAAACAAACAACTATGACCAGTTTTACAGAATACAGTCACTGTCAGGACAGACCTGCATTCTCAGTTGGCTGGAGAAATCTGTCAACCAATGCAATCAATTTTTTCACCTCCAGGAACTGATGCTTTCCAGGATATCAAGCCTCTGCTAGCACATAGAGCAAAAGGATGGACAAGGTTAAAGCTTGGGTCACCCACATAGCAGTGTCTAGCACAAGCCATTGGACCACCAAGTTAATAGACTCATTTATTAAAGGGGGACAATACAGAGGACTTTTCTCCAGTGTCCGAAAACTGCAAAATAATTGAGACTTTTGCCACTTTTGGGGGGGGGGGGGGGGGAAGGAATGTGCATTGTATTGGGGAGCACAAAAGTGGATATTGGTCTTGCTCACCATCCTCCTACTTGAAAACTTCCTGCTTTGCCCAAGAGCAAAACATGGCCTTTCAGGTTTGGAATCTTATCTGCTAAGTGTCCCTCTCATAGAGCTAGGCATATTATGATTCTGTTTTACATGTGAAATATTTGAGATGCTGCATACAAAGTGCATCTCTAGGGGCAATTTATGATAGTTTTATATGTTGCATCTGCTGGATGCAACATATAAACGTTGGCTGTTTAATTGTATTTAGCTTGTATTTTTATAATCTATTGGTGACTATTAATGTACAGCTGCCACATTTTTATTGTGCATAGCTATACATAGAGACACAAGAACAGCTTTGTTCTGTAGTGAGATATTAGTGTACACTAGAAATAGATAATCTGATGCCCAAATTAAAACACCTATGTCTTAAACTTTTCCCTTATAACAACTATCAAATTGTCATCAGATCTACAAAGCATTGTTTTAATCCCCAAGTTCTGAGGATATATTTGTTACCTGTCTCAGTACCAGTCACTACAACCTCTGAGTTGTTAGAGCTATTAGGCTTCCTGAACCAAAAAAGGCTGTTAATTTTCAGTACAACTATGTTGCTTAGGGATATGAAAAATCCACCAGTTAATAAAAAACAGACCTAACCCCCAGTGTAGACAGCATTAAGTCAAGAGGAGAACTACCACCTCTACAGAAGGTGGAGTACCTACACCAACGGTGGGAGAATCCCGAAGCACTTCAGCTGCAGCATTTTAACTGTAGACAAGCCTTAAGAGACCATGTTGATGTTTCTGGATAGGATTTTATTACTTTATGCCACTGCATAATAAGTCAATCATGAATATTCTTCATATAAAGCTTCATTTGTTCTTCAGAGCCTATGAAGTTCTCAGCAAATTTCAGAACTCTCCCACTTCCACTTTCTCCCTCAAAGAATGTTAGGGCACTAAATATAAACCTCGATAAAAAGCAAGGAAAATGAGCAACAGCAGCAAGATGCTCAAGCTATGAAACAAATTTTAAATTTGAGCCAGCCTTTCTGCAGTATTTGTTTTATCAGTCAACACTTTTGATATCCAGAAAGAGGAGAGGTGATACAAGTTAATTGAAGATATTGCTAGTATGGAGGTAAGAAGTGCCCATCTATAATCACAAACTGCAACACATCATGACTTATGCAAGAAGCCGCAGTTGCTTCTGTGTCTTGCTAACTGCTTTATAGAAATCAAAGCTAGTTTTTAAATATGAAAACAGCCAACACTTTGCAGTTAACCAAAGCTGAGTTCTAAACTACTGCAAAGATGTTACTTTTAAGAGAGGATTTAGAATGACAGAACACTGGGTAAACTAGAAGTCTGAAAATTCTTAGAAGTGCCTAAGGGACTGTGTCCATTTTTAAGCATGTCTACCAAATAATGACTGCACTCTGAAGAATTAAAATGAAAACAGTCACACTACCCTGTCATTTCAGAAATAAATGTCTAAATACAGTGTTTCTTAAATTCAGTCATTTACTAAGTAAGTTGTGCTTGGCTCCAGGATTCTTTTCATTGGCAATGTAATCACTGTCAAGAACCAAAGAAAATACACTGATTTAAGCACACTTGTTTTCCCCCCTGATATTTAAGTCTCTGCTGAGGAGCAATTAATGAGGTTACAGCTGAAATGCTTGTTCAAAAAAGTTTAGGAACAGTATAAACAGCTTCAATAATTTATGGAATTCTGTAGACAGCAGTTTTAATGTCTGTGTGGAAGAGAGTATAAGATAGGGAGAGTTTTATTAGTTTCATACTGGCTGTTAGTGTTACAAATTATGGCCTCTCTCTGGAAGAGGAGAACTTTATAGAGGAACTTCAGAGAGGGAAAAACACACACACACACCCCACTACCAGACTTTCTAACTTTACAGGATATCTGATGAACAAATTATGATCAGAAAACCACAACTAATGTCATTAAAAGCCACACAATGTGACCAATTTACCTGTATTTTCTGGCATAGAGGCCTGATCAGTGTTTCTTTCCTTCTTGAAAGAAATGTTACCAAATTGTAGTACTGATGACACCACCTTCAGCATTGCTGTGTTAACAGAAAGATACAAACATTTTCTTCTCAAATGTGTCTCAATAAAATTCACCCCCTCCCCAATCCTAGGCACATGTTCAAGCTCATTGCAAAAAGGAATTTATAATTGTTATTGCACTATGTAGCACTGTCTGTCTTACCTCTAGGTCAATTTTAGCTTAAAATCAGAAGATTGCTTTAAGTTTTTGAAGTGGTGCAATCTTTGCCACAGGCTTCCAATGCATCAAAACTCCATTAGATTTAAGTTTGGTTGTGAACATTTGTTTCATTTAGTTTTTGTAATTTTACATAAAAAGCAAGTAAACTACAGAAATCAAGACGACTTAACTTACACAAGATTTCCTCATGAGAAAAGCCCATGATGTGCATAGCTTCCATAGTCTCTTGAAAGTTATCCTTGTCTTGCTGCCCAGGAATGGGGATATAGCCATTAGACAAAAATCTGTAATTATTAAATCCTTCAAGCAGCAAGTCAGCTGTAGTGGAGGGAAAAAAATAAAAGCTTTGTGTACAAGTCTAATACAAAACAAATAAACAAACAGCTATATCAGCATTTAAATAAACTGGATTACAAGCTGTTACCCCAAGTCTTCCGTAACTCTAGAAATATGAGTTAAAGTGCTGAACCCAGCTAGGAATATAAGAATGGCCACACCAGGTCAGACCAAAGGTCCGTTCAGCCCAGCTTCCCACAATCTTTAATATAAAAAGGCCCAGTTACCAACAGCTTCAAGCTGGTTTTGTAAAAAACTGGATTAGCTCCTTGCACTGGGCATGAACTGGATGCTGTTCTTAATAGGGGTTACTGCATTACTGTTGCAATCTTCTAGAGCAGTAGCTCTCAACCTGCGGCCCACAGGCTGCTTGCGGCCCAATCAGCACAGATGTGACATCCTCAGGGCCATACAGGCAGTATCGGATGTAACCCACAACAGTAAATAAGTTGAGAACCACTGCTCTAGAGGAGGTATTGACAGGGCATGCAGCAGCATCGATTTAGCGGGTCTGGTGAAGGTATGCTAAATTGATGGGAGAGCACTCTCCCGTCAATTTCTGTACTCATCCTGTTGAGGTGAAGTTGGCAGGAGAGTGTCTCCTGTCAACACAGCATGGTGTAGACACTGCGGTAAGTGAACCTAGCTATGTTGACTTCAGTTACGGTAACTCAAGTAGGGTAACTTAGAACAATTTACTGCCATAGTATAGACAAGGCCCCAGACATTTCTTCTGCCTATGGCTGATGGCTGTCCAAGCAGATTTTTATATACATTTAAAATGTTAGACAGCCCAGGAATCCTAACCACAGATTCCTCTTTAACATTAAAGGGAAACAGATACAGGACCAATTTTTCAAGTGTGTATAGTCACACACAGTTATGCATATCCATCTGCGCTCCCTGGAGTATTTGTGCACCTAAAGTGAGTATATGCTAAGCTGCATGCACATGTGACAGAAAATTTGGCCCATCACCTATATTAATCTTGACTGGCTAACTGGAAACCAATTGCCTGTTTTGGAATAGGCATGGTCAGCCACTGTTTAAAAGGCGCAAGGTTCAAGTAGTAGTTATACTTAAGACTACGATTTAGTCACAGAGGTTGCAGAACTCATGGAATCCATGACTTCCAGCGACGTCTGTGACTTCAGCCTGCAGGGGCAAGGAGCTGTGGGGTACCCCGCTGCCTCTGGAGCTCCGAGCCACTGCAGGTGGCAGGGGAACCCCTGAGCTCCCAGCTGACATGGGAGGTAGGGGCAGCCACAGCTCCCAGCCCCCATGGGCAACAGGGGACCCCCAGAGCTGCAGGCGGCAGGAGTACCCAGCAGCTCCGAGTTGCTGTAGGCAGCTCCTAACCCCTGCACAGCTTCTCTGCTTCAAGCAGTGTGGGAACCCGCAGATCCCCATTTTGTCAGATATTGTTAGGAAGTCACACACAGGTCACAGCTTCTACTAATATTTCTCTTTTTTGCCGTGATCTGTCCATGACTTTTACTAAAACTATCTGTGACAAAATCTTAGCCTTAGTTATTCTAGATACTAGCAGTTCTTTGTTTTAAGGATGGAGCTGTCCAGTATAACCACACTCTTCTAGTAATGGTGTATGCCACACATTTGGGTAAATATATGCAAGTTATTACATCAGATATACAGAGAAGAGGTGGAGCCCCACTGCTGGAGCCAATTGACATTCACCATGGAAGTGTAAACATTACACAGACACTCTTCTTCAGACTTTTATTGTATGTTGATTTGGCCAATGGTTTGGCATTCTGCCTAGTCTGAGTGTGGGGTCCAGGACAGATTTGGCACTTCCTGCCAGCATGCTCTGTGACTTGCTGAAACTGAAATACTGCCAGCCTACCTTACTGATTGCCAGCCAGGGACTCAGTTAAGGGGCTACAAAACCCTTGGCCAGCTCTGGTCCAGAGAGTTTGTGATCCAGAAATCATTCACCTGAAATACTGCGGTTATGCAACAGCTGCTGAACCAACAAGTCTGCTGCAATATGAAGAGTGATTTCAGAATAAAGCCAGCTGTTTTTTTTTTCATACCTCAGATCTCTGATCATTAATTACTTTTTCAAGCCCAAGGAGTAATGGAACTTCACTGCTCAAACACTAAAAATGGCAAATTCAGAATACATAAGAACTGAATAGGGTGCTAGGATTAGATTTGTAACTCACACTTTAGGTGTTCTCCTGCACCAGAGAGCAGCTGATAGAATATATGAAATGTTCGTTCATCTTTGGCCTGACGAACAGCACGAGACTTTTCCAACAAATCTGATCATGAATAGTCAAGGATCTTCAATTGCATTGTGAATCCTTTTCAAGAAAAATTCAAACATAAAATTGCACCAAGTGGGCTACATTAACAGCAGGATTATCATAAGATACGTTTGGTGCTTGCTGTGTTCGATTTACACCCTCAAGAAGTGACAATTATGATTCTTTTAACACATGTAATACAAAATCTCTCCCTTTCTATTCATTTTTTGCAGGAGACATATGAAAGCCTATTGCGAGGATCAGATACGGATTTTTTTAGGAAGCTCTTAAGTTCTCCCCCATGTGTTAATTTAGTAGTTTATTGGGGTTTGAGACCTCCACTGCCAGGTCCTTTGCTTTGCTTGTTGCACAATTACAAGAAATGTTCTAACATTACTCGCATGTACATAAAAGCAGGGCCGGCTCTAGGCACCAGCCGAGCAAGCTCGTGTTTGGGGCGGCAGAGTCTATGGGGCAGTATTCCGCCCAATCCTAGGGTGGCATGGCTGCTTTTTTTTTTTTGTTCGACGATCCGGTCGCTCTATAGGGGGTGGCGGCACGGAGGAGGGGAGCGCCCTGCTGGGAGCCGGCTGTGTGGTCTGTCTGCCCCAGCTAGTGCCAGGTCTGTAGCAAGCCCGGCAGGGCAGCCTGCATCCTTCCCTTCTCACCGACCGGAGTGGTGCGGAGCCCTCCCGGCAGGTGGCGCGGCGGGAGGGGCCACGTGGCGAGCGCCCCGCTGAAGCCCTGGCCGCCCCTCTTCTCTCCCCCCTGCTGCCCAGGGCATGTCTGCAGCACAGGGAGTTCCCTTGCACAGTATTTTCCACCCCCCCTGCTTTGCCACTCCGCAGGGTTTTTTTTTGTTTGGTTGGTTTTTTTGCTGGGGCAGCAAAAAAGCCAGAGCCAGCCCTGCATAAAAGGAACACTAAGAAACTAGAATTAATTTTCATTATACTTTCCTTACTCCCTCCTTCTATATTTGTTGTAAGGTCTTTTCAAGAGGGAAAAATCCTCTCTTGAAAATCTCTTAAATGACAAACTCTCATTGGAATCAGTCAATTTACGTGGTAGCTCTCAGGTTCTGGCAAAGTCTAACACTGTTGTCTTCTAAAACAAAAGATATACATAAAGGGGTAAAATAACTTAAAAAAAAAAAGACAGGAAAATGCAGCTTCTCTCTGGTGATTCAAGTTTAGTTGCTGGCAGATCATAGGCACAGCACATAATCCAGTTAGCCCCTCTTGAACCACGCTTTAATCCCCTTTACTCTGGAAAAGCGTGGCTGAGTTGCTCTGATTTCCCTGACCAGTCTGTTGAAGGCAAGGTTTTTACTTAGATCAGACTACTCTGGAAACTCTTTCTAGTTTATTATGAGCAAGTTTGGTAGAGAGTGTTAGGGTTAGATTTGTCCATCCACCTAAACCAGCCTCTTATTAGATAAAAGGAAAAGAGATGGGAAAACAGTAGGAGGAATAAGGCGGGGGGGGGGGGGAAGGGGGGAGGAGGCATTGACACTGCAGCAAGGAAAGGGGTCATCTGATGCTTCTTCCTTATATGATCTGTAAGAACACATTTGAGGATCCAAAAAGGCCAGAGTTATAAATCTCCAGGTACCAGAAAATGGCAAAAATGATCACCATGATGGTGATATTAGTTGAGAAAATGAAGATCCCAATACTGTCTAGCTTAATAAGTTACCAATTATTCCTCAGACATGTCCAAAAAGAGGGACAGGGAGAAGACACCATGAGAGGTGCTCAACCAATATCAATTTGATAGTTCACGTATACACTTATTCTCATCTTAAGAAAATTCTGGTGTCTCAACAATTTTGAAGTCTTGGGGTGAATTTACAAAAGTCTCAATCGGAAATTTAAGCTTTAATTTAAACCCACTCAGTTAAAACAGTTTTTGGGCTCCATTTTATAATCTCTCAGCAACTTTATTTAAACAGGTTTCAAAACACAGTCAAATTAAAAGTTTGAGTTTGTAATTCTAGCAAATTAACTTCTTTGGTGCTGGTTAGCTATACTTAATGTGAAAGCCACCACCACCACCACCTGCAATGGACAAGTTGGGATCCTAAAGAAACCATGCTTTCAATCAGTCTTTCAAAAAGGATACAGCTGAATCCTCAAATTCCATTATTAAAAAAAAAAAAAACCACACCAGACACACCTATATGGCACTTGTCATTTCAAAAATGTTTTTAAAAGTTGGTGTTTACACATGCTCTCACTTTAAAGAGTTTAATACTATTTAAACAGTTTCTAAATTTCAAAGTTTGTGAAAATGGAGAGGTTGCTTCATATAGCATGCTGCACATATATCAGATTAATTCCTTTCATTCTTCTATATTGAAACAAAGTGCAATACAACTTTGTTTTATAAAGGATACAGGAAACCTATCAAATTAGCCCAATAATGTACCATCTGGAACAAACCTAACTTCTCTCTACTGGACACTAAATCCTCCAATTTTCATGAAGCTAAGCAAAATAATTCCGCTCCGCTATTTAGACAATAAGCCTGGATTTGTACAGATACTTAGAATTGTAACACCTACCTGATTTAAGAGCCATACTGATTTAGGCACTTGAGCCTTAACCTCATTCCTCCAGAGAGCATACTCAACTCTGAGACTAACACCCTGACTTTTCTATTACAATGCAACGAGAGCAACTTTCAACAAAACAAAATGGACTACTACAGACAAGTGTTCATCTGGAAGTATGGAAGAAATAGGAATCAAGACCATTCAGCAAAAACTGAATCATTAGACTTCATACAACAAAAAACATTGCACAGATGTAGTTAAAAATGGGACAGAAGTTGGCCTTGCAGCCCGCCCCGGACGCGCTGCCTATGTAACCCAAACAAGACTAAAATCGTGCTTATGACAATGGGTACACATATGGCAGAGATCAATTGATTAAGGTGGTGCCATTTTCCACAGCATCACTTTATGGACTACTGGCTTACCTTAATCGTTTTTTCCAATAAACACCACATAGTCATAATCTAGCAGATTTCAAACAAAGTATTACATTTTCTGAAAACTTATTTCCGAGTAAAAAGGAAATTCTCAGACTACTTGATAGTATGATGAACTGTTTTGAAACATAGGGAGGATTTCGAGTCAAAGAAAGCATTCACACTATGATACCTTATGTCACTAAGTTCACCCAATGTTATTTCCTGCAAATGTGTTAATGCTGCATTACAAAGAATTCTAAGCAATACACAAAGTTGGAGACAAAAGGCTGAGTGAGTCACTTCATATTTTAACCAAAGTTGCACTGCTGAAACAGGATACAGGTTTCAATGTTGGCCCCAACAATATAACCCGTAACATCGAAGTTAATTCTAATGAACTTGCCCTGGAAAAGAAACAAAAAAAAAATATTTTTTTTAAGTTGCTAAAAATGAAGTTGTCCATATTAAAACAACTTTCCCATTTAAAAAGGCATATAGTAGAACCTCAGAGTAACGAACATCTCAGGAATGGAGAATGTTCGTGACTCTGAACAAAACATTGTAAACTTTTGAAAGAACAAATCAGAACTCAACATTTACTTAATACAGTTTTGAAACTTTACTAGGCAGAAGGAAAATGCTGCTTTCCTTTTATTTGAGTAGTCTGCATTTAACACTATACTCTAGTGTATTTACTTTCCCTCTTCCCCCGCCCCCACCCTTGCTGGTGCTTCATTGTGTACTTTTGGTTCCAAATGAGGTGTATGGTTGACTGGTCAGTTTGTAACTGATGTTCAGAATATTGAAATTCTATTGTATTAGGTAACATTTGCATCAGTCTTAATAGGCGATAAGTATTTAATACAGATAATAGTGGCAAGATACTCATTCACACCATTCATATATGTTCAGTTGTATTCCATTAAAATGTTGCAATCTACTATAAGGTGCGATGTACTGTAAAGAGACACTGCAGTTTTTCAGAGGCTCAAAATAAGGTCAGAGAGGCACTTTTTATATTGTTATGAAAGAAAGCTTTTACTAAAAGGTCATTTAATTTTAATGCTGATGAAAGGTGCTGAGTTCAAAGGTTGACAACAGCAGTATAAAAACTTTCTCCTGAATGAGTCTCCATCCTGACTTGAAGGCACACCTCCAGTGAAGTGAATTCATTCTCTGCACCCATTCAAGTCACTCTGACAAGGTCATATCTACACTAGGGAAAGAAAAAGGTGTAATTTTTAAAATGAGATGGCTTTTCATAAATCCTAAGTTTAGACAAGGTAGGTGATAGTTTGACCTCTGTGCAACTGTTCAAGATGAAACCACCACTTGCCTTGTCTACACTAGTTATACAATGAGATGTGCCATCTTGTTGGCAATAAAACATTTTCCTAGTATCAGGACATGTCTATAGTAAGTCAGTAGACTTAATGTAGAGTGCAATGTAGAAATGTGCCAAGTTGAAACTAGACTGAAGTGACCAAATCCTTTGATATCGCATCTGCCATTCACATAGCACATGCCACACTTGAATCAGTCTTTTAGAGATAAAAACCTCAGTGCATCACTTGAGCCATCCAGTACTCCTAACATTACGGATTGCTTAGAAAGCTGAAAGTATGCACAGACTGGCATGCTTATGTGCTTGGATATCTTATTGCTCTATTGTACAATTTAAGTGTTACAGGAAGAGTTATAGCACTGAGAGTAAACAATGCAACTCCAGTTAGGGACCTTATCTTCAAGCTGATTCCCTCAAATGGTGTCTAAATCGGAGTTCCGATGTCTAACTTTCAGACACACATGCATGAAAACTAGGCCTACAAGTACTACAGAACAATGTCCTATTCACATTTAAGTTTACTTCAAAGCTCCTAAAAAATATGCCACTGTGCTCTATTACTCATACAAAAAATTGTGGTTAAACTGGGCGAACTTCAGCCTCCACAACTGTGAATTTAGCACTGAAGCTTATTTTAAAATGTATGAAAGATGTGCTAGCTGTTAAGGGCCAGAGTGTGTTCTCAGACTTATCCCAGATATCATTGCACAGAAGATCAGAATACTCCATAAGCTCACTTTGAGACAGGTAACTGGCATGATGGATGGTGAACATATCTGTCTCTTTCATTAGGAAAAATATACAGCTTTCTGGAAATGGTAAGAATAAAAAGACAAACGAATTGACTTCTTGTTTAATTTATGTCAAAACAGGTTAGATAGTCTGTACCGCACTAGTACGTCTACAGTGACGGCTTTTTGAAACTGAAGAGTAGATTTCACACCATCTGCTATAAGAACAGAATATTCCAGATATGCCGCTTAAATTTGAAAACACAGAAATACTATGAGCAGACTCAAGTCACTGATATTTAAGCAATAATTGAAAACACAGAACCTTCAAACCAGTGACTGGATGATAGATTGTGCATTACTGAATTTATCAAAATCACCAAGTGAACAAATAAAGGCTATTGGATCACAACGTATTCTCCAATTTGACAACTAGCTTAGTTCTGTTTACTACATGCACAAGCAAAAAAGATGGCAAGAGACCTGTTTTGTGGTGTCTGCAATCCCAAATTTGATTAAAATTACAACAAAAAGACTAGAATGGGTAAAAGGATAGGGAAGTTGGGATTTTACTTCCTGGTATACTATCTAACATAAGAACTGTATATTTTGTAGGAGAGTAGACCCGACAACCTCACTACAGTACTGTCTGCTATTAAATTTCAGGAAGTTGGGAGAGGCTGCTAGTTTTTGTGCTAAGTAACAAGGCACTGCACTTCAAATCTAGGAGATAAGAGAGTTCATACTGCATTCTTCCCTTTGTGGGAGGATTGCTGTAATTTCCTTTTAAATCCTTATTATTGAAGACTATTGAAGGCACCAGCTGGAGTGCATTATACTTACTCCTTCATAAAAATAATGCCAGAGTCACTTGAGTGAATATGTTCACAATGGCAATGCAAAGGGGAAAAAAATGCAAAACAGATGCTCTACAGCTTTCATAAAAAAGTATTTTCATTAAATTAGTAGTCTTCAAGGAATCCAAGAAATAAATAAAATGGAATTACAGGGCAGCTGAAATCTGTTGATATTATAAAGTTTACATCCAACACATCTGAATACCAACCATTACTGTAAATAATGTGGCTTTAAGAATTCTCAAACTTGCATTTTTGTGGTGCCCTTCCTAGCTTTTGATTGATAGGAACTATTTAAAGGATCTAACCAAAACAGTAAAGGCCATAAAGCTGTTCAGACTGAATTCTTATTCTAAACTTCACCCCCGATTTTGTAAGACAGATATAAAAGTTCTATTTGCTCTGTAAAATTTAGTTTACACTTTAGCAAGAGCACAGCTTCTTTAATTTATCAAATCCAGTTTTATTTTATATATTAAGTTGAGTTACTATCCATGCCTCGAGTTGCTCTACCAGCTTGTAAAGTATAAGCGTAAAACCAAAGAAAGTGCTTTTCTTCTCCCCTATTGATATTTGAAAGACCTATAAAAACAGAGGTTGACATGGGAAACATTTTAAACTGACTACACGAGTGCTCTATGCATTTAACAAGACAACTTTCCAATCTTTCAAATCATAATCTTAGATTTTACTCAACAGCAAGTGAAAAGTCCACAGAGAAGTATGATTTTTGTTTAAGTTGATAACCCTTTAAGACTGACACAAACCCATAAAATTCTAAACCAAGGTGATAGCAAAGCTGGATATTCAGTCATAATCAATTGGTGTCATAGCTATCCCGCCACTTCTCTCACAACTTTAATGAGTTGCTATGGGCTCTCAAATGATATGCAGTTTGGTAATTTACCAACTACACTGTACACAACCACAGTTCAGGTCTATTGTGTAATTACTAACTTGGGTCATAGGCTACGTGCAGGACACACTGCCATCTGCGGAAAGTTCACCACTACGCATCTCATGTAAACAGCACAATTGTGTACTCATGGATAGATGAGCCTAGGAGTTTTGTATTAAAGGAAGTGTTTGCCTAACGTCACATTGTTACCATAGTATCTCTAGTAAATTAAATATGCTGGATACAGCATTGGAATAAGACTTCAAAATTTCAATGTACAAACTTCAGTTGAACTCAAGACGGTATAGTGAAAAGGAACCTTCCAATACCAATAAGGTAGGTTCTCACAGAGAGCTAGCCTACGAGCAGGTAAAATGTATATTTTTGTGAACCACCATCCAGATTTTGGATTTTTTTTTAAACTTACAAAACGGGAAGAGTTGTCATTTTTCACAGTCTTTGCATTCCCAAAGGATTCCAGAATGGGGTTCGCCTGCAGAAGCTGACGTTCCAGCTCCCCCTAAAAAAACCACACAAACACAAAGCAAACGTATATGAAACGTGTATGTCAGACTGTCCATGATTCTGTTTCCTTTCTAATCATTTTACCGCAGGTGCCTGACAAGATCTTCAAACACATTGCCTCTTATTTGTTTGATTCCTTGCTCTGTTGACACTCTTCACTGGAAAAGAGAAGATGGCATCTATTGTATAGAAAAGTGACTGAGCTTAGGTGGGCTGATGTTAAAAACACTCAACATAAGGTGAATTCAAGTTCAGGGCAAATGAATTAGGCACAGAATTCAGAATAAAGCCCATATGCTATTTTTGCAGGGGAAAAACAATTTGACAAAGTAATTAATAGTCTTTGGATTTCTGCGTAAGATATTTCTGCAAATTAGAGCTTTAGGATGGTTAATAATCAGTATCTAAACCAGGATCATATAGGACAGCAGCTGCTTAAGCATACACCACCAGTCAGCAAGCTCTTGAGTCTCATAGCTAACTGGAGATTTTGGACAGAATTTGTGGTATTTCAATATATTTTGAGCTGGAGTAAGTATGACACAAATGGCATAAGTGAAGTTGAATAATGCCAAACTGTAACATTAATTATTTTCAAACTTAAAAAGCAAGTCAACATATGCTGTACATAGCTGTATTATTATTTATGACATCCAATTGTTTTAAAGCATCCTGAAGTTTAAGATGGTGAATTTATAAATTTCTATGGAGCAAGTACCTTAAAGAACTTTTCAATTGCTGCCTATTAAAAGATCTGGCTAGTATAACCAGGTCTGTGCTGCATCCATGAGCCCATAAAAGTAGCAAGTGTGTGGGAAGATGTGATACTAATTCCTTGCCCAGAAGGATGGGAACAAAAAGTGGAATTATGCCTCTGGAATGTAATCACAAAATTAGTGTTCATAAATCTGCTTTTTCCAATCATTTACCATTTATAGCACATGGAGGAGTAAAACTCCTGGACTGAATGAACAACTGACAATGAGAGACATCACACACCTCTTAATCCTTACATAAGTCAGTGATTACACAAATTATTTTTTAAAACTCACTTTGATTAATGCCTGTTAGAGGCTTTTATTTTTAAGTTGTAACATATCAGATTTGCTGAAAACTGATATCTGTTACTTGACCTCAGGTAGACTGCTCAAAGTTTGATCCACTTCAAAAACAGATTTCCTTTCAAACTGTATATCCTTTGAATTCTAGAGTTCCTAAAAAAATTCAGAGTACTCTCCCAGACTAACCACTGAACATTTACAGAGGACCTGCACAAATATTGTACTCAGTTTCCAGTGTTTTAGAAAGAAGAAAAAAAATGTGTTCCTCAACACTGTACCAACAAAACAGAAACCAACTTGGAGAAAAATTTTTAGCACCTGCTCAGTGTAGTGGTTGTAATACTAGTCTATCTTTTTTACATACTGTCTAAATCGATTGTTCAGTATCTCTGATCCATACAAGGTAGTGGGCAGCATCTTGTTCATGTTTTTGCGCCTTCATTGTTAGCAGATGTCAGGGACAGTTAGACAGAGAAGCCTGCTCACCCTTTTGTACTCAGCATGAAACAGACTAAATTAAATACGTGAAATAAAGTAAGCCAACACCTTTCACAAAAGGATGCCCACAAGTTGTTAGTTCATTGAAGCTCACTGCTATTTCAGGTTCTACTTAGTCTGGAAACAACAGATATAGGTTTCAAAATTTTGGCCTAATGACAGCATACTGTGTTACCACTGAACAGACAGGTACTACAGACCTGTGCTGTACATACTTCAAAGTCTAAGAGAAACCATAGTAAAAATATTGGAAGCACAAAGAAATGGTTTGGTCTCATAAGGGGCAATATATATAATTTCAGAATGACATGAAATGCAATAGCCTCCAATTTGGTTTGAAGAGACTATATTGACACTTATTTATGGAGAGTAGTTGATCTTTGTTCAGGGGATTTGAATGTTTGAAGTACACAGATTTGGAAAACCGTTAAGTTCCAATTCTTTTTTCTACTGATTTGTCACTGTTCCTTAAGAATCAGATAGGAGTGGTGAGGAATGGTAAAGAGGAGAAACTTGATTCTATCTTTTTAGGCTGTAATGTTTTTTCCTAGTTGAAGTTTTTGGTATTCATGACTAGACAAGAAGGAATTTATCACAGATTACTAAACAACTAACTCATACTTAAGTATTCTCTTCAGTTTTATAACAGTTTTAAATTAGACTAATTTCATTTAATTTTATGAAATCAATTATCCTATTCAGAAACATTCCACAGAGATTTTAGAATGCAGGCAAGATTGGGCTAGATTCCCCTACTTATACAGTCAAATAGATCTTGGAAAAAGCAGCATCAAGATATTGTGAAAAGTGAAGTCATGCAATAATTCATGCAGATCAATAGAGCAAATGTAAGAGCAAGGACAAGAGATACTGTTATCTCAGTTTTAGAAAACCAGCATCCCAGTGATTTGGTTCATTGTGAAATCTGGGTGAGAGACAGGGAGCTACATGCTACTCACATACAACAGGGATCCACTCTGTAGTTCAAAATGACAGTGAAACAAAATGTTAATGGTTATGATTTATGCAATATACCAACAATTCCGGATTAGAATTTAAAATATTCCTATTGACACATTTAAAATATGAACATAATTGGACATTTTTTAATCCTGATGGGAAACAGGTCTATTGGCAAAAAAGCAATCCATCTAAACATGATTCAGTAGTTTCTGGTTTTACAACAAAGAAACACTGAGTAAAGACTTCAAGTAAAATTTTAGAATTGCTCATGTCCTGTTGATTTTCAATGAGATTTAGGCACTTAAATACCTATATATTTTGAAAGTGGACTTAGGTGCTTTTGAAAATGTTACTTTTATCTAACCCTGGTGACCATGATAGAGACACCCTGAAAGCAGTGATTAGAGTAGTAGTTCTCAAACTTTTGCATTGGTGACCCCTTTCACACAGCAAGCCTAAAAGTGTGACTCCTCTTATAAATTAAACCCTTTTTTACATTTAACACTATTATAAATGCTGGAGGCAAAGCAGGGTTTGGGGTGGAGGCTGACAGCTCACAACCCTCCAAATAATAACCTTGTGAACCTCTGAGGGGTAACAACCCCCAGTTTGAGAACCCCTGGATTAGAGCGTACACTTTGTTTGGTGTGCTTTTCCCTCTGCATTAGGGAGTCCTAATTTTACCCTTAACTCCCCATTTCCGCTAGTTAAAGCAGTAGAGGTCACAGCACTTTCTGTAGATAGGAGTCCGGACAGCCCCGCTGACAGCTCAGCAATGCTCCATCACATCATAAGAATGGGGAAGGGTTAGAACTCAATCATTATTGCTTCCCTACCCCTTCCTCTGTCAGGAATCAGAGAGCATCATCTTCACAATAATTCCAGATAGCCTGAGAAACAAGAGTAGCTCAAGCACACATTGAAGATTTCAACCCATACAGGACTGAGCAGCCACTAAGCTGTTGGGTCAGGTTATAGTAAGTCATGGCAGATTTTGCACTTTAGAGGAAGTCTTGATTTTTCCAAGCCCTGTACTGTTGTGAAGAATATCATATCAATGTTTGTGGCCGAGTAGCTATAAACCATTCAAGCACCAAAGTTTTTAGGATTAATGTGCATTTAAGTTTCCGTTAGTTTAAATTTAAATTTCTTTAGCACATCACTTAATAATGCCAAAGCATTCTGCATTAAAATCTCCACAGTGCATTTACCAAGGGCACACAGTAAGGTGGAGGATTTAAACTGGTGGTAACGATAGAGCTTTTGCTTCGGGACTGATTAGAGTTGCCAACCCTACAGAACTGGCCTGGAGTCTCCTGGAATCAGCATCTATCTCCCAGTGACTATTGAAAGCAATCCAGAAGATTTTAATGGGACATTTTAAGAAAGTGACATTATGTCATGTTGGGGGTGGGGGGAGAGAAGGAAATGTCCTGGAATAGTTTTATGCATTGTTGGCAACTCTAGGACAGATAGATACCAGATTTTATTCTGGAGCATTGCAAGCTAGTTTAATTCAAAGTCTGTTACCAGTCAGTGCTTTTATACAAAATGAATAAAACATTTTGCTAAGATTACTTAGCTGCATACCTGTACTAGTCTGTCACCATTTCATGATAAACATGCCACCATATTAGTAGTATACAGACGTATTTAAAATTGATCGTTCATCTCGTCATACAAAAATAGTTGGAAAAATATGAATTAATCCATATAAACTTAGAAGCATAAAGAAAAACACTTGCCTGATGTTTCACGGGTTTAGGTGATTCGGGCTGTTCATTGCAAACAAACAAATGCAAGTGTTAGCAAGTCTGCATTTTTCCAGCTGCAAGCTATACCCCATGTTAATTATACATGTTAGTTTAACCAAACACTCAGTTCATGGAAATGGTTTTACCCAGTTACTGTAGCTAGAAGCAGAGCTATTATATTTCATTTGTCATTTCCTACTAAATTTTCCTGTGCATATTCAAAGAACTAATGCCATACGAAGTACACTTGCCAGAGAGTAAGGGTATGGCTACACTTACAGTTGTACAGCACTGGGAGTTACAGCTGTCTTCGTACAGCTGTGTAGGGAAAGCGCTGCAGTGTGGCCACACTGACAGCTACCAGCGCTGCAGTGTGGCCACATTTGCAGCATTTACAGCACTGCTGGGAGTGGTGCATTGTGGGCAGCTATCCCAGCGTTCAAGTGGCTGCAACGTGCTTTTCAAAACAGGGGTGGGGTGGAGTGGAGTGTGACAGGGAGCGTGGGGGAGACAGAGAGAGTGGATTTTTGGAGCTGACACTGTGTCAGCTCCCTGCCTTGCAAGTTCTAAGGACTGGAAGATACACAGCACCAACTTTCAATCATTTAAAATGTTTTGAGCCCTTCCCCCACCCCTCTCTTACTCACTAAATGCAAATTATGCACTCCTAAATAGCCTTCAGACCACATAAGCAGCTGCTCAACACGGACTCCCCTCTCTCCTCAAGCAAACAGCTGTGAACATTCCAAAGCAATTCCCCTGCCTCTGCTCGCTCCGCTGGAGCAAAGAGCAGCTGAGTTTGTTTTTTAGATAAGTAGCTCCGGGAGCTTGGAGTTCAGCCATTCTTCCAGTTTCTTGTGGACAGGAATACTGGGATACCTCCTAATAACCTGGAGGCCAACAACAGCGCTTTTGGTGGCCACACTTGATGAGCAGCGCTGCATCACCGGCGCTGCAATCGTTACACCCCAAGCAGACCAGGTGTACAGCCAGCGCTGCAGCCAGGGAGTGGCAGTGCTGGATGTGCGTTGCAGGTGTGGACAGTTACTAAGTTGCAGCACTGTAAACCCACCACCAGCGCTGCAACTCTCCAGTGTAGCCAAGCCCTAAGTCTTCCCTCACACATACTGGTATTTATGGCCTAACAGGCTACTGCAGACGCAAGAATTTAAATTAGTTGTTGTATACATATACTCTCTCAGTAATGCCATCTAAAAATAACTGAAATAAAAATTAAGTTGTTCTCTCTCTGCAGGCTTAATCACTGGACATTGTATTTATTCAGCACTATGGCATTCAGCATCCTTCTAAAGAAACTAGCCTGGTACTAAGAGATACCAAGACAAAGGTGGTCTAAGCACTTGCTTCTCCCCTAACCTCCCCAGAAAGGATGTTTTTGCTGTGTAATTCCTTTTTAGAATTAAATGTGCAACTTCCTATCTTGGTCTTGCACTAGAAGAGCAGGGGGGTTTCAAGAGTGATTTTTCTTCTTAAGAGCAAGTAAATATTGTTGAAAGACGTTTAGTTGGACTTAGAGGGAGAAAATGCTGTCAAAATATGAGAGTATTGTGTAGATGTAGTAGAAATTTTCCAAAATTTTTATTTGACAGAAAACAAGATAGATTCTTGGGAAAATTTTTGCAAAATAAAAAAAAATAAAATCTAATTTTCCAGCCAGCTCTAGTACTATGTAAGGCCTGATTCTAAAACCTTTGCTCACAGAGGACACGAAAGGGCTGCAAGTTCAGGCCCTCAAAAGTCAAAAGACCATTTTAACTCTTACTGTAAAATACCCTTTAAAAAAAAACTAGTGTAATCAAAAATACCAAGCCAAATGCATGCTATGAAATCTACGTCCAAAATTTCCGAAGCACTGAAAAAGTTATTTCATAGCAAGGAAAAAATGTCTCTAAAGATGTTCTTAAGCAAGTAAGCAAGCTGCTCATTCAGTTTGAGGTTTTGTTCAACTTAAAACAAACAATCAGCAAGTCCTATTAACATGTCTCATGATGCAATAGTAACATTATAGGTTGGTCTACACAAGCTCTTGAACTGAAATACACTAACACCACTTTGCTCTTACATAGCTCTTTATCAGTAAATCGCAAAAGAATAAAATTAAACCATTTTAGTTGTTTAGCTACAAATCGAAGTGGACAATTATTTTAGAATAGAGGTGGCTAAAGTCTGTTTGTTACCATCTTTACGAACACTTTTATTCTGGAGCTGGTAACAAACTGACTTTAGCTAAGTCAACTTTAGCCATCTTTATTCCAAAGTGTCCACTGATCTGCACAAACAAAACTTATTTAGTTAAAACCACTGCAAGCCTATGTGTGGACCAGCCCTATGTTGAAGGCTTTAGATTCTTTAAAAAAAAACAATTAGTTTTGCATTCGGCAAAAACAAGTTTTGCCAATTTCTCTTTTCATTAATGCTTTCCACTTGAATTAGATTTATTGAAAGATGTTACTGTACTTAAGTAAAATATTACTGGTCAGGAAGGCCTCCTGCCCTTCTAGTCCCCACAAGACTCCCTGATCTGGTTAATTGTTGTAAACTTATATGGAGCCATGCTCCTAATTCTCCTCCATTTTCCTCCCTCTACCACAAGTTTATACCCTCTGCACTGGCTTTTTAAAATACCATAGAAGCACACAAACATTCTATAAATGTGTCTGTTCTCCAATTTTTGGAATTGTATATCAAAAAGCCACATTAAGAGAACATTAATGTTGCTAAATTAAGCCTTCCAAAAAAGTTAATCTGAATTCCGGCACTTCCTACTTATGATCATATAATGAAAGATTGCAGTTACTTTTCGTACAAGATCTCTGTTATTCGTTGCACAAAATGGACCTGTGCACCTTCTACCCAGCTAGTCCCAAGCAGGGCTGGCTTTATGAACTGCGGGGCCCGATTCAAATATCCAGCGGCAGTCCGGGGTTTCAGTGGCACTTCGGCAGTGGGGAGTCCGCTCCGGGTCTTCCACGGCACCGAAGGACTCCCCATCACCAAAATGCCGCCAAAGACCCCCAGAGAGGACAGCCACCGGGTGAGTTAAAAAAAAAAAAATTTAAAAGGCGCCTAAGGCGCGGGGCCCTGGTGCAGGACTCTCAGACATGGGGCCCGATTCCAGGGAATCGGCCAAAAGCTAGCCCTGGTCCCAGGTCCCCTTGCCCTCTTCCAACCAGCTCATTTATCTGTCCTGCCCCTCTCCCAGCCTCCTGTTATTCCTTCCACCAGCTCCCAGTCTAACCTCCTGTGTTCGCTGCTGGCGCACACACAATATAGAAAATAAATGTGCCTGATTTGAAGTCACAGACGGCAGAAGAGAAGTTCCCTGCTTTGAATTCTGGTGCCTGGCCTGGATACCATTTACAGGGAAAGTCCTGCTTTGCCCCTGCAGCTCTAGGCTGGAGCATAGAATCATAGAAATGTAGGGCTGGAAAGGACTTTAAGAGGTCATCTAGTCCAGTGCCCTGTGCTGAGACAGGATTAAGTAAATTGAGAACCACTCTGACGGGCACCTAACCTGCTCTTAAATGCCACCAATGAAAAGGATTCCGTGGCCTAAGTAACCTGTTCTAGTGCTTAACTAGGGCACGCTGCGGGTGGGGGGGGTGCCTGTGGCCAAGAGCAGCGTGCACCACAGAGCCTCCTCTCCACCCCCACCCCATGAGCCGGACCTGCCGGCCACTTCTGGGGTGCAGCATGGTGCCCCAGGACAGGCAGGCAGACTGCCTGAGGCCTCCCCCTCACCCCCAAATCAGGAGCCACTCAAGGTAAGCCCAACCCCCAGCCCTGAGCCCTTCCAAACATTGTAAGTCCCTCGACCCCCACCTGGAGCTCCCCTCCTGCACCTGTGGGGGACAGCAAGCCAGCCACCAGGGAGGAGGAAATGTAGTGAGCTGAGGCGAGGCCTCAGTGTTCAGTTTTGTGCAACTGGAAATCTGGCAACCCTAGAAGTTATAGTTGCTGAACTATAAGTGTCTAACCTCTTTGATAACAAAATCTGTTTCCAGATGCTTGGCAGGAGCTTGCTAGAGCTTCACTGCTATATCTGAACAGTCTATCTGCACTGAGCATGTTCCAGCCTCTCAGCTCCCACATGCTACCAGATTGCAGGTGTGTGCCATCGCCACAGAGCTACTGAGCATGCTGGAGGTCAGGACTTTTCCTACAACTGCAGCTCCTGAATGCTGTGGGCCAGGGTAGAGCTGGATACCAGAGAACAGAGAGCCTGTCTCTTCTATGCTCTCTATGGCCTGTCTTGCTGGTGCTCAGGCAGCACAGAAGAGGAAGGCAACACTCAAATGCAGAGAGAACAAGAGCTGGATGGAGTGGGGGGAGAAAGGGGCTAGAAGAGCAGATTGAGACAAAAAGCCAGGGAGAGTAGACTAGTTGGGCAAGGAGACTGCAAGCTAGGGGAGGGCCAAAAAAGAGAAAAGGGATCAGATGAAGATTGGGACTGCAAAAAAGGAAGGGGTAGGGAAAAGGCAGGACAAAATACAGGTTGGAGGGGGGAAATGGGCAGAAGGGTCTGTGCCCACCAGAGCACACTCTTCTCCAGAACCTCGAAAGGAACGAGATTCCAGATTTTCACTTTTTTCCTGCTGTTGACAAATATCTATGGAACCCAAAAGGCAGAATATACATTTCATTTCCTTTTGGTGCTGGTCCTCACAGTGGGCGACACTGCTATTATCAGTTACTCCCTTTGCTCAAAGAGCAGAGGTATGTGTAATGGATCTAAAAGGTTCCAATCTGGTGATGAATCATACGGATTTCAATGACAACACATGATGGAATTTGTTTCTTAAAATCCTATGTAATTAATCTCTAGGAAATGCCAGAGTTAAGGCTGACTGTGGAACTTTAATTCAGCTCCCTTGTGCATATGCATTTGATACGGTCTTTAATTACAATATCATAAACTATTTTTTCCACAGAACCCCCACTGCCTCATTCACTGCATAGTATGGACAGTTCTCACTGAATAAACAGCTATTCAATATTTTGTTTTATCCTTGTTGTTCAATGTGTATCCCCATGCCTTATTCACTACACACTACTAAACCCTGCTCTGACTACAGAATTAATTTCCGTGTACACTTTTTACAGTGCAAATCACTATATTATCTGAGTGTTTCACACAAGTTAACTAATTTATCTTCACAACACCTCTGTGAAGTGAGGGGGCATTACGCCCATTTTACAGAAACAGAGCTGAGGCACACAGAGATTAAAGGTACGAAGTGTCACAGGTTTTGGATGCCTACTTTGAGGCACCTAGGACCTGATTTCCCCCCATGCAGAGTACTTAGCATTATATAGCACATTATATATTTAAAGCCCATCTCCCACTGACTTCAGTTTACAGCTTGAGAGCTCAACACTTCTGCAAATCAGACCCAAGGTCTCAAGCTGGGCATCTGGAAAATGACCACCTATGAAGTGTTTGGTTTATGTGACTTGACTAGCATCAGATAGGAATTCAGTGGCAGGGGCAGGGCTAGAATACCATTCTCTATCCTAAACCATGGAGTGCTAGACTCTGCAATCTTAATGTTCTTTTAATGCAGTGTGCACGCACAGGCAAAATATAAAGATAAACTGATGAACTCCCTTCCCTTACCTCTTCCTACATCTATTTAGTGTAATGCAGCTTAACTCCTGACACTCTGCCTCTAGCTCAGTACAAGCCAATAGAGAACAAGAATCAAGCCATAAAGCAAAGATATGAGTGGATTACCACGTACAGTAAGTCAGTCTCTAGCAAAGTATTTTTCCCAATAATTTTAATACACTTTTTTTACTTCAGTTAAATTTACCTTGAGTGCTGGACTTCGCAACCCCAATATTTTTCTTTTAGACTTTTTTTTTTTAAGTTATGTTGCTTTATGCAACCTTGATTCTGCTCCCCTCCTTAATATGTATTAGGATATGGATTACAAATTGCGTCTTCCTACATTTTTCACAGGACCCCCACCTCATTCACTGCTTACAATGGACAGTACTTGGTGAATGAGGTAGGTATTTAATTTTTTTTTAATTAGGTGTAAAAAACTTTGGATGGTGAATAGTAAAAGGACGTGGAGCTGCACACACTGAAGGATGAGGATCAAAAGACATTTTACTTTCTCCACCAGCTCTTTTATGGCAATTACTGCAATATCCAAGTGCCACACACACTATTATAGGAGATAAATTCATTTGATACACAAAAGTTGTTATCCCATTTTACTCATGGGAACTCAGGCAAAAAGAGATTAAGATCAAAATTTACAGAAAGTGTCCACTAATTTTTGAGTGACTAGGAATCCAACCTGACACCAACAGTATGTCCCCCCCTCACCCCCCCCTTAACATCTTCATAGCACTTCATATATTTAGAGCATTGTACAGACATTAACTAATCAATCTCCAGAGCATCCCTGTGAGATGTGGGCAATTTTACAGATGTGGAAACAGAAAAAGGAAATGTACAGCGTGGCTTTATGCAAGTCACATCAGTGGCAGAGCCAGGATTGTCCATAATCAAAAATTTTTAAATGAAGTAATTAAATTTGAGCAATTGTGACATTTTCCCAAAGCAAACCCTAAAAACAAAGAAATAAGTCACATTATACCTCTTAATCATGCCCTAATGTCTTCATGGCATGACAAGACTCAAATTCCTTCTGCTTGTAACTGACAAAGACACTACACATAACACAGGGAGATTAATGTGCTACACAAACATAGGCACCAACTCTGTGGGTGGAGCACCCATGGAAAAAAAAAATGAGTGAGTGTTTAGCACCCCCCAGCAGCCAACTCTACCCCTCACCCCACCCCCATGCCTCCTGTCCACCAGGGTCCTGTCGATCAACTCCTCCTCTTCCCGCTCCCAGTGCCTCCTGCCACCAGCTGTTCTGCACCATGGAGGAGGTGCAGGGAAGGAGTGGGCAGAACTGGGCGGGAAGAGGCAGGACAGGTGTGGAGCGGGGGCTTGGGAGAAGGGGCAAGGGAAGGGCCTGGGGCAGAGCAGAAGTGGGAAGAGGCAGGGCCTGGGGCATAGCGGGGTGAGCACCCCCCCAGGTCCCAGAGGAAGCCAGCACCTGTGTACACAAAAGCCTTATTACAAACTCATGCTCGCACCATAAGCACACAACACATTGTATAATTACCCTATGCACAAAGTTAATAGAATATTTGCTGATGTTGAGTTCGTAATTTAGGTTTCCCCACACACAGGACTTGTTAAAGACTCCCCCAAGAGTCCATGTGAACATAGAGCAGCATCCCCTCTGCTCTCCTGTCCCTCACACTCTCCTCTAGATTCTCCTTCTTAACCCTGTCCTGCTGCTACCAGTTCTCGTCAGCATTGCTAACTCATGTATAAAATCGCACGTCACATAGTTCTGGCTCCTGCTTTCCTGTGATTTTGAGTCTCCACATACTCAGGGTTCAAATCAAGAGACAGGCAGGGATCCACCGGACAACTTATAATGGAAAATATGTCAACTAAACCATAGGGGTTGCTACTGTAAATGGTTCAAGACAGAGACTGCTTTAGGTCTTAAGCACCAGACAATCTGTGGTACCACTGCAAAATATAAACCATGCAAACAGCAATACTTTTGGTAGTGAACCAGTAGCCTAGAATGAACTTGAATAATGGAGTCACTATGAGTGTACAACTGACGATCTGAAACCCATTTATATACTTTTGACTTTGCACTGCATAAAACCCTTAAATCACCAACGTGCACGTCAGATTTTGCCGAAGTCCAGCAGCTTTTTTTTTTTTTTTTTTTTTTTCAGTTTTACTGGAAGAGTCCAAGTTATAAAAGGCAGTGAGTTAAGTTGTTCCAATACCATGTCATATAAAAACAGAAAGATAATGATTATAGCAAGGGTCTCAGGTGTTTTATTACAGTTCCGTAACAATGGGCGTCTAGCTCTCATCACTGCAAAAGCATGGTGTTTATTACACATTGTAATTTTCCACATATCCTGTCAGAGCTTAACAGTTAACATTTGTTTTTAATACTATGAATTAAGCAATCACACTTTATTTTCCAAATTATTCATTTCTGTTGCTAGAATATTTTAACGATCTTAGCTAACAGCCATATCAACTGATATTTATTTTTTAATCCTAAAAATTAGTTTTTAATCCTTTTAGCAGTGACAGCACTTCAGGGTATTTAGACACAATAAAGCCTGGTCCTGGAAAAGAGAAAGACAATTGAAAATAGAAGGAAAACACAAAAAACAAACAAACAAACTTACTGGGATATTATGGTCCTTTCTTCCTTTATGGGACGAAGCAACATGAGCAAGGTACTGAATAACTTTCTTGGTGTTTTCAGTCTTCCCAGCACCAGATTCACCTCTGCAAGACACATTCACACATTTTTCTCCCAAAAAATCAGTTTTAACAAACTGAGTCAGCCTTTTATGGCAACTACCTAATTGCATTTCAGTCTCAGGCTGAGACCGTACAATGGTATTTTATTAACGATCTGAAAGAAAAAGTGCTAATGTTTAAGGATGTATGCAGTGTAGCTGTAGACGTGTCTATCCCAGGATATTAGAGACACAAGGTGGGTAAGGTAATATCTTTTATTGGGCCAACCTCTGTTAGTAAAAAAGAAAAGCTTTCAAGCCACACAGACCTTTTCTTCAGCTCTTGGAAAAGAACTCACAGCTTCACAGCAAAATGAATTTCCCTTTCCCAAACTTGAAGAAGAGTTCTGTGTGGCTCGAAAACTTGACTCATCTTGTCTGTAACGTTTAAGGAAACAAATCAGGAGCTTGTCATTTAAACACTTCCGTTATCCAAAATGTCTCCCTAGCACATCATTTAATTATTGGTACGTATAATTATTACGTATTAAGTATACTTTTTATAATAGTTCTTTACCACCACCAACTAACAATTCCCTAATCTTCAATTCTTGCGTGAAACAAGCATTCTTACCTCTTCTTTAAAGGATAAGAAACTGAAGCAGAGAGATTGACTTGACCAAGGCCATGGATTGAATCTCTTAGAACAACAAAAATATAAACATAATGCCATAATGGCACTTCATGCTCTAAGTGCCAGATTTTCAGAAACACTGAGCTCCCACAAATTCCAGTGAAGTCAGTGGGACTGCAAGTGCTCAGTACTTTTGAAAGTCAGGACCTAGGAGCATTAGCAGTAAAATACATCTTAACATAATCAGATTCTTGGCTAGGCTGAAGCATACCTAGAATTGCAAGGAGCACACATATATTACACTTTTAATTTTATTGCTGTAAACAGGTACAACATGCATTATTTTAATAAATGCTCAGCTAGGTTTGCAGTAAGAGGTTTTTGGCTATGTCTGATTTATTTCAAGATGTGTCTGTAGGACAAAGTTGTAAACTGATTTTCCAAGGGAGGTATTTATTAAAGCTATATTCTCATCCTCACATGAAACAGGACTGACACTACAAGGTTTTTTCATAGCCGTAATTTAGTTCAGACTATTCTACATTACAAATCTGTTGATGCATCTTTTAACAACACTCACTACAAACTTCGCTATGATTTGGCAGCTGAGTTAGGTGGGAAGAGACTGCTGTCTGTGTTTATGAAGCATATGAAATTAAGAAGGCTCAATTACTTGGAATTGCACTGAAAGAGTACAATCTTCTCCCATTGTTAAATATTTATTTTAGAAAATCAATCTTGACAGTTAACTGTGGAACCATTTCAAGCCCGCTACAGTGTCAGTTTAGTCAATTGCCACTTCTGTTACAAATAGTTTAATTGAAAACTTGTGTGTGTGTGCAGTGTGAATTAACAATTTTTGCATTTGAAGTTTCCAAGGCAACACTTCCCTCCATTGCACTATATATACACATATTTAGTAGTTGTCCAAAATTTGCTTTCTTGACTGCTAATACCTTTGCAACGGTATATTTTGTGAAATTCAGACAGCTGATATTTTTCTGATCTCACATTTCAATTAACTGTTCTGTTTTTGCCAAGATGAAATGTAGTATTTTAATACTGATTCAGTTTTATAAAGGGAGGATTGTGATGCTGACAGACCAAGTGCCAGCTCATTCCAAGTCCCGTAAGCCTCACTGAGCACTGATAAATCCTTACTGGAAAAAACAGTCTGGCTCACCTGTGAATTAGTATTATAAAACAGGTATTAGATTTAAGAAAAAAAAGTAGGTTTAGACTTTATGAAATGTTTGTGAAATGCTGCATGCATTAAATCTTATCTACAATATCTGGTAATATTTAAGAGATTTTGCTCCATAACTAAAAAAGTATTTGCTCTAAAACAATCAGGAGAGAAGCATTACCAAGCGTGAAATACTAGTTGACCATAAGAGGGATCATCTTCTGCCCAGCAAAAGAAGGGCCACAGACACCAGAGGAACCACTGAGGAACATCAGCGGACAAAAGACTGTTGATTGTTTCCCCACACCCATAAAGAGAAGACAACCATGAGCACTCTCATCCCATCAGCTTGAACTCTGGGGGAAGGGAATAAAAACCTCTGTCAAGAAGAAATCATCATCTCTATGCTGCTTGAACTTTTAAAGGGCAAAGATTTCTAAGCATAAGCAAGAATTCTCCAGTGCTTTGCCTGGGTTAGCACTAAAGGACATAGAAGCTTTTATAAAACAGAAAGCTCTGTACTACCTTTTGGAACCTAACTCATTTATGTGCATACGTTTACCTGCTTTAACCTTGTCAATACGGTCTGGTCTACACTACAGAGTTAGATCAATGAAGGCAGCTTACGTCAACCCAACTACGGAAGTGTCTACACTTAATTTCACTCCCACTTATATAATTACTCCTCTATGCGCACCTAACTTCACCTTCATGAGTAGCACAGAGTCAAGGTTGATGTAGTTCGGTCCACGCAGTGTCACTGTAGCCACCACATTGCTTATATAACTGCTACTGGCTTTCAGGAGCTGTCCCATGATGCCCCACACTGAGCATACAATCAATACAAGCGCTGCTGGTGAGGATGTGCATTGCCAACAGAAGCAGCAAAGGGTAAACATGTACACGCAATGTAACTGCTGCAGCTGTACAACAACGCAAGTTAGGTTGACTTAATTTTGTATTGTAGAACCGGCCTAAAACTTTTATTTCTTTTCCTTAGTCTTTAGTTGGTTTATTATATGATTTGCTACATGTGGTCTTTGGTCTGACATCCGAGATGCAATTGACCAGGGGCAAGTGACTGATCCTTTGGGACTGAGAGTAACCTGAATATTGTTAAGAAATTTATTGGCGCATAAGCTTTCGTGGGCTACAGCCCACTTCCTCAGATGCATAGAAAGCTTATGCGCCAATAAATTTGTTAGTCTTTAAGGTGCTACAAGTACTCCTGTCCTTTTTGCGGATACAGACTAACATGGCTGCTACTCTGAAACCTGAATATTGTTGTGATTTTTGGTGTAAGGGACCATCTATCACAAAGGCAAGGTGGCCTAGGTGGCAACACAGACAGATGCCAAGAATTCAGGGTCCTTGAAACCTGCTTAATAAGTTGTCTTTGGCATGAAAACAGCCTGAGAAGGAATAAAATCTATGGAGCTGGTTATGAAGAAGATTCTCTTTTGAGGACCAGCTATTTAATAACGGGGCTTGGATCAGTGTGGTCTTGTCACCAAATAAGCTACCTTGAGACTGTTTCGAGGTTCAAGTGCCCCTTGAAAGTTAGAATTAGGCTGGACCTCTTTTATAGACTAAGCAGTATTCCAAACTGGCTCAGAGCATGCCTCTCTTAGGAGTCACACGGTGAAACATGGGAAGGACAAATGTGAAGACATTTGGGGTCTGTCCTGGGCACAGCCACCACTTTCCTCTCCCTAATTAGCATTTCTCTTTCTGTATTTATGAAGTATCAATCCTATGAATGAGGTTATAAAAGAAAAGATTGGGAGATACTAGACTCAGTGAGTTATCTTTGTTTAACAATATTCTTAAAATGTGCACAGTTCTATGGTCCTGAAATGTTCCCAGAGAAATGCTTTGTACACTGAACCAAACATGTTCTGAATCAATATTAAATTTGTCATTACCTCAGAAGAGAGACTAAGAGTTTGGGGTTCTTTGTTGTTTGTTTTTTTTAAATTCAATGAAGGGTACATTTAATATTTCTAATCTCTGAATGGAAGTTAAATTGGCAGAAGAGATTAAAAGTATTTAAAATTTAGCTAAACTTTCTTTTAAAGAATCCACTCTGGTGATCTAGTGAGCAGATTTCTGGGGAGTGGAGGGAGTACAATTATATTCCACAGGTCCAGTTCTAAAGGAGATTACACACAGCCTTTTTACAAATAAAATCCACAAATCAACAAGTTCTTATAAAAGCCTGTACATCTCAAAGCACATGAGGCCAAAAGCTTGGAGTTTATGATGTACTCCTTTGACTAAAGTGCAAGTCTGAAATTATACTTTCATAGAATGTCTCCATACAACTCCAGCTAGTATCTTATCTAATTCTTCTTGCCTTATGCCTTACAAATATGCTGAGTATTTCCTGCTGGATATGGACTGTTAGATAGTTCTGCTGTCATATACTCTACTAGAAGAATAATTAGAAGATTTAGGAGATGAAATCATTTTCATTTATAGGAATAAGAACATCTGCATACTTCAGTCCCCTCCTCCTCCCCCCCAGAGTGCAATTGCATGAATTATAAATTGCCCAAACAAGGTAAACTTTTACAAATTCTTATATACAATATTTGTGAAGTGGAAGGACAGTATATAATCAAGTCAGATCAGCCTTTTAAAATATACCTGGTTTTAAATACACCCCAATCATTAGGTTACCACAGAAGTGTTAATTAAAAACCCTTATGGAAAATCCTGGGCCTAATGAAGTTAACAATGAGAGCCTTGCCATTGAGTTCAATAAGGCCAGGATTTCACCCCTTGGCCTTAAATCTCAGTTCCACTCATTGAATTAGAAGTGGGACCTACTCTCTCCCCCAGTTTTATGAAAGCAAATGCAAACAAACAGGAACTCTGATTATCAGCTCCAAGTTATTGCCTGGCAATGTGCCTACTTTGACGAATCTGACAATGTACCTTTTAAATAAATATATGGAGTTATACCTATCTCATGGAACTGGAAGGGACCCTGAAAGGACATTGAGTCCAGCCCCCTGCCTTCACTAACAGGACTAATTTTGCCCCAGATTCCTAAGCAGCCCCCTCACAGATTGAACTCACAGCCCTAGGTTTAGCAGGACAATGCTCAAACCACTGAGCTATCCCTCTTGTCCCTTCCTCCACTGCACTAATAGACAGCCAAATCCTCCAACTGAGGAGTGGATGTGTCTGTTTCACCACTATCATCTTAATATCTATAATACATGGCTGGGCCACTGGTCAAACAGATTTATTTATTGACAAAATGCATACAACATCTAGAATTCAGCTCCTTCAAGACAGTGGCTCCATCCTTCTAGAGACAGAACTGTCAGAACACAGTCCTCCTGTTTTGAAGTTGTTGCTGCGGCTCCCTAAACAATTTATACTGAAGCACTTCAGACTAGCTTCTTTAACCCATCAACTCACATTCAGAACAGTTTGTCATGATCAGAGGTTATTTGTTCTACTCCAGCTAGGATTCGAAGTGAAAGCTAAGAAATGTTACTTCGCACTCTAGGGCTTGATTTCTCTGCCTATCAAACTTCAAGCTCCCTAGTCTGATATTTGAAGGCAAACTTAATCAAACAGATTTTAAATGTAGACAATTTTACTTTGCTGGGGAACAATACAAAGACAAGACATCACTGTGAAGAATACATTTACTCCCCTTACGCTATAAAAAGTCCCTGTGTAATCTGCAACTGGCTTGACTTAAATTCTGCATTGTGTGTTACAGCAGCACCCAAGAGTCCCCATCCGAGATCCTGATCTCATTACATGAGATACAGTACATACATGTAGTAAGAGGTAGATTTGTAAGCTCTTCAGGGAAGGGACTAAGAGGGCAAGACAGACAAGGTAAGTAGTTACTTGCCCAAGGCAACACAGCAGATGACATAATTAAGGATAGAACTCAGATCTTCTGACTCCCAGTCTGGTGCCATATACACTAGACTATGCTGCCTTAATTTTGCCAATATTTCAGACTATGGCAGATTCACATTTAATTTAAACTTCCTTTAAAAAAGGTAAATTAAGTGAATTATGCAATTCTCTCATAGTGCAAAGCACCACAGAGTCACACCACACTGAACAGTAAATACAAACACACACAGGAATCGCTGGCCAGCAATCTTCTTCTATCCTTGAGAAGTGTGCCATGCTGTATCCTGTCCTGTCAGCCAAATTGTTGAACCCACAAATCCCTGCAAATCTTGCTTCGGTATCTTCCTCCGCTCATCAAATCCATATGTCCCACAAACTGAAGTTTTCTTCATCTGATTGTCTTGATATTTGGTATCACTCTGGGTATGCTGTAAGTTCAAGTGATCACCTCCTCCTCAGTCACGTGCAAGGTGTAACTAACTCACAGCAACCACCTACAGCATTTCCATTTGAAGGCAGAAAGCCTCTTAATGTCCTGTTTCCTTAACATTCATGACTCACATGCAAATAGCAAGATGAGGATGAAGAGACTGCAGAAGATTCATTTTACACTTCATGCTAATAACCTTTGCTTCTCCAGATGCAGCTAATTCTACATTAGATTTCTAAGGAAAGTTTGGTGTCCCTTGTAGTCATATTACTCAGACATTTGAAGTGCTCAATGTACTCCATTGCCTCCTCAGATCTGGATAGGAATATCTTCACCTTTTCAACAGATATAGGTGTCAGCATTGTCTTTACATGATATCTTCAGATCTAACGTCGCTGCTTCCACCGCTACTCTTTCTAGCAATTTTTCCACCTCTTTGCAACAATCCAATTGGTCAATATCACTAGGTTTCCATCAGTGGCTCTTCTTAAGAGTTCTCTAAGAAAACAGGTGAAAACGACTGCTGATAATATACAGCCCTAACATTTATCCTCAGATCAAACCAACTACTTTGTTCATGCCCAAAAAAGACACCAAAGCAGTCATGCTTCCATCAAGATTTTGTATAAGCCTTACTACATTTTCACCAACTTCAACCAGCTGCAAGATTACCTAAAGACGTTTGGCCCTTATGTATCAAACGCCTCAGCAAAATTCACAGACAAGGAGCACCTTCCCATCATTCTCCAGCACTTTCTTTGACAGCACATGGAGACTCAGTATGTGTTCCACTATACCATTTTTGGGTTTAAATCCAATTTATTCTTCAGACAGAAAATTCTCTATCTCTGGGCACAATTCTCTTCAGGATGATGTACAATAATATTGTGCTAGTGTGTATCAGTAACAAAACTGTGCAGTACATTTCCACAAACAGCCACATTCCCTTATTATAAATAGGAACCACCAGCAACTGTATTCAAGTCTTGAGATATCTTCTGGTTTCAGCCTATCTGCAGCCTGCAAAAGCAACACTACTTCAGTCTACAGTGTTCATGTTTTCAGAGTTCCTTTAGCAACCTTTTAAATTAAGTTAAAAAACAATAAAAATAATGCTTGGCTTTTGGAGCACAATCCTATGGCAAGACCTTTACCTGTGGAATCACAGAGAAAGTGGGACCACAAATATATTAGTAAATAGTAAGAAGCTTCTTGGAAGAAAGGAAGACCATTAGCAGAGATTCTGGCAGGGTTACTGTGGAATGCATATCCAGAGAGGTTAGACTACTATACTTGAGCTGAAAGCTAGCTCAACAGCAAAAAACAAAGCTTGATTAAAAACCTACGAAGACAACCAAAAACCATGAACCTGAGAGGACAAAGTTTTATCATGCTCTCAAATATGCATCTCACCGAATCACCCACTGAATTCCCACTCCTAGGGATGTGGCTTTATAGCTGTCCCAGCTATTCATTAATGCAGTGGTCCCCAAATTGCAAGGTGCATCCCTCCATTGGGGGCGGAGAGGGGATCGAAAAAGTAGCAGTCCCTCCCCCCCCCGCCATACTTCCAGCCCTGCTCTGCCCCCAGCCTTGCTCCTCCCACAACCCAGATCCACCCCCAGTCCCAGCCCCACCTCATTTCCTCTCCAACCCCAGCTCAGCTCTGCCTCCAGCTCAAGCTCTACAGCTGAGGAAGCCTTGGCTGTGTAGTAATGGGGGTGGGGGGAGGGGAACAGAGATTCCATTAATGGTAAGGGGAACACAACTAGAAACATTTGCACACCACTGCGTTAATGTCATGCTGGTGCAGGGGGGACCTTGCTGACTCTCACTGTTTGACCACGTGTGTGCTACTGTGCTGCATTAAGATTTAGGTCAGACAGAAATGAACTCTAGAACTGACACCCCAAAACAGCCTTAGTGCGCGTGCGCGCGCACACACACACACACACACACACACCTCTCACCAGTTTCTCTGCTGCAAAGTAATAAAGCACCATTTAGTTAAGATAGGCAGCTGAATGAGGTGTGTTTTTGAAGGGCTGGGAGGGGGGCTGTGTCACACCCATGTTAAGGTTGCCCAACGCTTCCCATTACAAGCTATTTCAGTTGCTTTTAACTTTGCCAAACCAACCATTCAGGCTGAAGTTCCCCATGCTAGATGTCTGCCTCAGACCAAATTTTGTCAAGTTTCAGACAAAACGGTGCCACTGTTTCTCAGAATCCCCAAAATTAGGACAAGAACAAGCTCGCCTGGAAGCAAGAAGCTCTTCTGGTGGCTAGACCCACTGCAAGAGAAAGGATGATCAGTGTTGCTTGCTACCTGCTTTTTTGCAGGTTTCTTCTCAGTCACAGGGTTCCGCAGAAAATATAGGAACACCACTTCACTCTGACAGGTTTCAGAGTAGCAGTCGTGTTAGTCTGCATCTGCAAAAAGAACAGGAGTACTTGTGGCACCTTAGAGCCCAACTTTACTCTGAAACACAGAGGACAGGAAGCACCTTACCTCAGAGATGATGGGATCCCTTATGTATTAGGTACCAAAAGCACATGGAAGCATTTACCAAAAGTCTGCTGGTACCAGAAAAATAGCTGCAGAAACAACTGCAGTCACAGGTGCTTCTTTAGTGGTGGTTGTGCAGAATAAGCTTCCTTGCTAGCTCCTATCAGCGAAATAACTGGGTGGATCCTTCAACTACTAGAAGCAATTGGAGAATTCAGACAGAAAGGTCTGTAGCTACAGGATCATCATAACTACCTGCCAGGGAAGATAATGGAGCAAGTAATTAAAGAAATCATCTGCAAACACTTGGAAGGTGGTAAGGTGATAGGGAATAGCCAGCATGGATTTGTAAAGAACAAATCGTGTCAAACTAATCTGATAGCATTCTTTGATAGGATAACAAGCCTTGTGGATAAGGGAGAAGCGGTGGATGTGATATACCTAGACTTTAGTAAGGCATTTGATACGGTCTTGCATGATATTCTTATAGATAAACTAGGAAAGTACAAATTAGATGGGGCTACTATAAGGTGGGTGCATAACTGGCTGGATAACCGTACTCAGTAGTTATTAATGGCTCCCAATCCTGCTGGAAAGGTGTAACAAGTAGGGTTCCGCAGGGGTCTGTTTTGGGACTGGCTCTGTTCAGTATCTTCATCAACGATTTAGATGTTGGCATAGAAAGTACGCTTATTAAGTTTGCGGACGATACCAAACTGGGAGGGATTGCAACTGCTTTGGAGGACAGGGTCAAAATTCAAAATGATCTGAACAAATTGGAGAAATGGTCTGAGGTAAACAGGATGAAGTTCAATAAAGATAAATGCAAAGTGCTCCACTTAGGAAGGAACAATCAATCAGTTTCACACATACAGAATGGGAAGAGACTGTCTAGGAAGGAGTATGGCAGAAAGAGATCTAAGGGTCATAGTGGACCATAAGCTTAATATGAGTCAACAGTGTGATACTGTTGCAAAAAAAGCAAACGTGATTCTGGGATGCATTAACAGGTGTGTTGTAAACAAGACACGAGAAGTCATTCTTCCGCTTTACTCTGCGCTGGTTAGGCCTCAACTGGAGTATTGTGTCCAGTTCTGGGCACCACATTTCAAGAAAGATGTGGAGAAATTGGAGAGGGTCCAGAGAAGAGCAACAAGAATGATTAAAGGTCTTAAGAACATGACCTATGAAGGAAGGCTGAAGGAATTGGGTTTGTTTAGTTTGGAAAAGAAGACTGAGAGGGGACATGATAGCAGTTTTCAAGGATCTAAAAGGGTGTCATCAGGAGGAGGGAGAAAACTTGTTCACCTTAGCCTCCAATGATAGAACAAGAAGCAATGGGCTTAAACTGCAGCAAGGGAGATTTAGGTTGGACATTAGCAGAAAGTTCCTAACTGTCAGGGTAGTTAAACACTGGAATAGATTGCCTACGGAAGTTGTGGAATCTCCATCTCTGGAGATATTTAAGAGTAGGTTAGATAAATGTCTATTAAGGATGGTCTAGACAGTATTTGGTTCTGCCATGAGGGCAAGGGACTGGACTCGATGACCTCTCGAGGTCCCTTCCAGTCCTAGAGTCTATGAGTCTACATCTGCTGGAAAAAGTGAGAGGTACACCCGAGTATCTGGACTGGTTCAGAAAATCCAAGAATTGGTTTTTTTACTATTTATAGTTCTCCATTTCATCTTCTCTTAGATGGTTCACATCTTTTAACACCAGTTATCAGGGGAATGTTAGGAAGCTGGAAACCAGCTAGAGGTTGTATACTGAAATGCTTGGCATTTGCTGCTCTTGTCATTTTAGAAGCAAACTCAGTTTCTTCTCCATCCTACCACTCCCATCTGAAGCCAGTTCAGATTATATACCCTTGTATGGCTTCATGCATTTGTAAAGTGACCATTTATCAAGCCTAGTCACCATTTTCAACAGAATACCATAAGCTTGCGGTAAGGTTCTCAAATTTAGAATGCCAGCAAAAAGTGCAACTTATGCTTTCATATTTTAACACAAACAGAATCCTGGAGCTAAAAAAACAAGTGTAGGAGAGGCTTGAGCATTTCTCACAGAATCCTAGCATTCCATATGAGGAATCTCTTCATTTCAGAGTCACCAGTCTGAAACAGATTGGCACACTCACCCATTTCCATAAAGGGCAGCAGCAAAGTACAAGAAGTTTTGTCACATTCCTTAAACTCAAGCAGCTTCTACAGTCCTCACCTGAGGCCCACATTTCCTATTTCAGTGTGTATTTACATTTTAGGGTGCTATTACATTAGTATAATTACTACCATTTCTCAGCAAGAGTGATGTTGATGTTGGGGCAGTGTGTTTATAACACTGGTAGCTACCGAAGACAGGACTCAAGACATATTGCCTACCATTTCTGATTAGTACTTAAGTGTTGGTAGCAACAGTGTTTTGGCACCATTGCCAGAAAACAGATACTGGTTTTCCTAAACTAGACAAACCCAGAGAGTCTACCACCACTATGGTCCCCCATTAACCACTGGCATTTTTAACCAACTGGGGGATGCTATAAATGGATATACAAGACAAATAAAGCTTGCTCCTGAGAGTGGTCAGTTAACAATCCAAGGGAACTGAACTAAAAATTCCAATCAGCACTAGAGATCCCCAGGTCCCTTCTGAATATTTACTTTCCTAAGCATGACCTACCTACCTGCAGGCAAAACTGTGTCCAGTATGCAATGGAAGGTAGAATTAGAAGAACTCCATAGCTGCCGTTACAAATCTTATCCACTGAATCATCCTATCCTACCTAAACCAGTGATGACATCATATATCCAAATATCACACAAAACCGTAGATTTTAAATAGGTAGGCAACAGAAGGAGAGACAGGCTGGTTAGAACTTCATAAGCAAATCAACCTTCCATGGTCTTTTCCTCGGCAGCACACTAGCTTTTTGGGCAAGGGGAAGGCTGAAGTTTGCCCATGCTGGGAAAAGCCATTGGCAGTTCTCAAAGTATCAAACAACTCTTGAGATTTCTCTGATTGGATGTTTCTCTCTCTAGA
Organism: Gopherus flavomarginatus; assembly: GCF_025201925.1. Classification (NCBI taxonomy): domain Eukaryota; kingdom Metazoa; phylum Chordata; order Testudines; family Testudinidae; genus Gopherus; species Gopherus flavomarginatus. The sequence continues at coordinate 29,247,904 of NC_066628.1, forward strand.
ATCTTAAGGGGCTCTTGTAATGACAAAGTCATTTGGTGCCAAAGACACCACTTTGTGAGGTGATGAGAGGTCTTTTGGTGGCAAGGCAGGTCACTGGTGTTGCTTAGCTCCCAGATCTGGCTCCTCCTATCTGAAATAGGTGGTCTGGCTAGAGAAGATGATGGGTAAAGTGACCTCTCTTGAGCATAGAGATTGAATCATAACTGATTGAGATATCAGACCCCCATAAGCACAGTAAGCCCACAGCAGCATAAGGTAGGGATATAGTACAATAGCTTGATATTGGCCAGTCCAATAGCATTCCTGTCAGGGTGGATTTTCAGTCCCGTATGTCAGGCATCTGTGGCACCATAGAGAATAGAGTTCCCTGTTTGAGGATTGAAAGAACACATGCAATGGAGAGACTGACTTCCTCTCTGGGCAGTGCATTCTCAGTACAGATAAATACCTGTGCGCCAGTGACTGTCCCGGTTCACTTAGAGGCACACTGTCTGCTACAGATCTCAATGCAGAGAGGTGCAACCCCAGCTCTGGGACTGGTGTCAGAAAAGTATTACTCTGTGCTGTAGGCTGCCCTTCTGCACCAGCCTTTGGCACCATGCAGGGCTTGGTGGATTTGCATCCAGAGGCTTTTCATGATCAAAAAACTTTGACACTATACAGAGTTCCATTCGAAGTCTCAGCCCTCTGTTTAGAGTGGTCCCCCTTACTCCCAGATTCTGGTAGTAAAGGTGTTTATGTCCTGTTTGGTGCCAATGTCTGAAGCCATGTGGTCTGCTTTGCCACCAGGGGCATATGTGCTGGTGCCAGGTCTTTCTTTTGCAGTCTTTTCTGCTGTGGTCTGGTCTTTGGGGGTCACTGGTCTGCTAGATTGAGCACTGGATAAAGTTGGGTTTTCTGCTGTTGAGTGGCAGGTGTTAAAGTCTCTTCAGTTCTTGAGGAGACTAATAGATTGCCCCAAGAGGAGGAAGCTTTAGCTGCATGGTTTGTGCATACCCAAAGAGAAATATAGACATAATCATCAATTTGTTATATGGGACTGTTCTAAACAAGAGAGGAATTAGTCCATTTTGTCCATCTTTTGAGGGACTGGAAGGACCTGAAACCTGCAGATCTCAAATCCACCATTTTGAGGAGTCCGGGGGTAATGGGGTGTGTGAGGGGAGAGGGGTGTCTGGCAGCCAATATTCAGTTCAGACAGGCAGGCATTACATCAGCAGAGCAGAGAAGTTCTGAAAATTTCAGAGGCACTGAGAGATTTAGTTGGAGCTAAGAACTACCAGGTCAGACACTTGCCAGTTTGTCTTACTGACACAGGCAATAGAGGGAACTTCAGAAACACAGGTAAGTTCTTCCAATGGTTAAATGAACATTACAGTAAAAATCTGCACCTTATTTCCAGATTGATCTTGTCTAGCTTCAGATTCCAACTACCAGATCTTGTTATGATTAAAGAGCTATCAGAGATCTCCTTGTCACGCAGGTACTTTTAGATCATCAAGTCACCTCTTAACCTTCTCTCAGAAAAGTTAGAGATGGAGCTTCTAAAGTCTCATATAAAGATATGTTTTCCAGACCTCAAGTCAAGCTCTGTCCTAAACATGCTTTCCAATTTTGACATTTTTGATATGTGGACCAGAACTAGAAAGTATTCCAGTAATTAAATTACCAGTGCCATATACAGAGACCATACCACCTCACTTCTACTACTTTGTATTCCCCTGCTTATACAGAGGATCATATTGACCTTCTTAACTCCAGCATTGCATTGGAAGCACATGTGCAAATGGTTATCTGCTATGACCCCTAAGTCCTGTTCAGTATGATTGCAATTCCAAGATCCAGTTCATCTTGCAAGTGTCACCTACATTCATTGTTCCCAGATGCATGACTCTGTACTTGATTGTATTAAGACACACCTTGTTTAAATGTGCCCATTTCAAGTCAGCCTGTAGAACTAATCTACCTCATTATTAATACTGCAACCATGTGTCATCTGCAAGTTTAATAGTAATGATTTTATATTTTCTTCCAGATCATTAATAAAGATACTGAATAGCAATAAACCAAGAACCTGTGGCACTGCACCAAGAATATCCTCACCGAATGATGATTCCATCTACAGTTACTTTTTGAAATTTACTAGTTAGCCAGTTTTTAAATCCATTTAATGTAAGCTATATATTGATTGTGTATAGTGCTATACTGGAGAGGCTCCCACTGAACTTCAGTGGCAGCTGCTGGGTTGTCCGCTCCTGCTAGGAAGCAAGACATGGGAGCTTCCAGTCATCAAAAGCAGGGCAAAGGGTTTATTCTTGCTTTGGGGGACATTGTCCTAAAGCTGTCCTCCTCATAGAGGGAGCTTTTGTTTTATAAAACAATAGTCATTTGAACACTGCTGGCCCTTACCCACTTTTCAATGAGAGGGTGAAGGGTAGCCCTACATTTGGAATGTACCATCTCCCACCCTGGGAAAACCCAATCCTTCTCCAGCTTCTCACACATTACTTTATAGGCTAGAAAATATTAGACTTTTTGCTTCTGGTTGATAGGCAGGGATCCAGTCTGTGAAGCTTTGGGTGCCCTAGGGTAACCTACAAGCACATGTGTCCTGGAACAAACATTTGTGGTAGTGTCCAAACTATCCTTCACAGACATGTTACCTATAATGAGTTAATTGGTAATCAAATTGGAGATAGGAAAGCTAATATAAACAAGCCCTTAGGAGAAATGTTTTGAAATTAAGTAAATCACCTGGCTGGTAAGTTAAAAGACATGGAGCTGTGACTGACAGGGAAAGTTATAAATTAGCTAGAAGGACCTTCAAATGTTAACTCACTCAGGGGAGGCCAGAAACGAAGTCCAACCTAAACTATTAGCTAGCTGAAGAGAGATGAGAAAGTAAAGAACCAGCCAGTTTCTTCAAACACTTATTTGCTTTTGTGGGTTCTCACTTTTTTGTTCTTAAAATGTCCAAACAATATCCCCTTGCACTATATGCCACCAAAAATATAGGATATATTACCTTTTTTTAAAAAAAGGTCTTCGTTTGAGTGAATTTTAAAGTTGAACCTGCCAAGTAGGTAACTGATCCTTTATTGTAGTTATTCAGTTAGCCTCTACACTTTGAATAGTTACAGTATGGTTTAACATTATCAGAATATTAATGATCTATAAATTAGAGATTCACTTGTTCGATTTATGGTGTGTGTGTGTGTGTGTTTTTAAGATATTATGCTTATTGAGTGGTAAATGCTATTTAACACTTTCAGTAAGTTGATAGTGGGACAAAGTTCAAGTGCACCATTTTATGAACGAGTCAACATCTCTATACCAGACTAGATTAGTTTTTATATTATGTGTTGCTAATTGTTACAAGCAGCTAAGAGATAAACATGAAGAGTAGAGTAATCTATCCTGGCAATAATAGAGAAGTTCCTTGTACTATCACTAATATGATAAAAAACAGCCAACTTATTATTTTGTTTACTTACGTGCAAAGAATTGATTGGTCCTCACGGTCTGCAAAACAAAAAAAGAATATAGATTGTGATTTTGCTCTGATATTTTGTTGTAATTGCAAGCTACAAAGTTACATTAAAAAGGACATCCAGAAACTTGAACTTTTCATAATTCAGCAATTAAAAAAAATCAATTATGTTTGATGGTATGGTCTTTAAGTAGCATCCTGAAGTTATTTAATTTTGGGGTGGGAGGGGAATGTTTTTCAGCTCCTTGTTTATGTTTATAAAGGGTCTTTTCAGTGAGGAGAGAGAGACTAGTCAGGGAAACAATTAAATGGTCTATACAGAAAGTGCTGGACACTGCAGATTAAACTAAACTAAATACTCTATGCAAAATTATCTTCATTTTAGTAATTGAGATTTTTTTTTTTTAACTATACAGTAGAGAAAATGAAACTAGTTGAAACTTTTAGTGTTTTATGTTCCCTACACAGTTTCCCAGATTCACTGGCCACAAACAAGATTTTAAGTACTTGGAAACAGCAAGAACATCTGCAGCCAATATGACAATTCCCAGCTATAGCTTTTTCCTGTGAACATGCAAGCTCATAACTGCTGTTTTAATTCAGTGAGTTGCCAACAGGATGCCTAGCAAGATATAGAACAGACGTGAACTGTGCAACGTGATATTGCTCAGCATACAATATACACTACTGTGCATTGAAAAGAATGCCTGAAGGACATGCACTATTAACTGTGAATGGTTCTCTTGTAAGTTACAGCATCTTTACATACTCCATTTCAATATATGGTCCTTATACTTTATATGAAGTGTTTTTCAGATGAGCTGTTAAAGATTTTTTCTGGTCTTTCAGTTAGTTAAAGAATCCCCACCCCCACCCCAACTTTTTCAGTAAGCTCAGCATCTCCTCATGCCTCTGAGCCCCCGGGCCCCCCTCGTGCGCGCGCACACACACACATACACACACACACACACACACCCTTCTCTCAAACTGGTTCTACAGCTATCCGCATAATGATCACTGAATAACTGGTAGTCATCTACTGCAAACTCATGAGGGAATTTCAGTAGAATTATTTTTATGAGTAATTGTTAAGGTTAAGATTATCATGGACAGGTCACAGGCAATAAACAAAATTTTCCAGTGGCTTTACTAAAAATAACTGGGGAGTAGGGGGTGTCACGCATGAGTGAATGACAGCTAGAACAGCTCCAGCTGCAGCCACAGGGGTGTGTGCACAGCTGCCACCTCAGTCAGTGCCATAAGGCAGGAGCATATGGCTCCATCTGCGGCCTTAGGGGACAGTGCACAGCTCCAGCCACAGCAGAAGGGGAGTGGCTGGTACACAGTCCTGGCTCCTGACCCAGCTGTGGGGCAGGGGAGCAGAGCCCCAGCGCCAGCCACAAGGGGCACAGTCCTGCAGCCCCATTTGCAGGGCAGGGGTGTACAGTCCCAGCTGAAGCCAAAGAAGTCACAGAGGTCTGGTAAAGTCACAGAATCCGTGACTGCTGTGACCTCCATGACTCAATTATATCCTTAGTAATAACAGTGAATTCCACTGCAAACAAGTCAACCTTATTTTGTTTGAACGTAAGGTTCAAGACTAAGGGTTATTCCCCTGATCCTTCCAGAATAAGACCAATACCATGTTTCAAGGGTCCTCATTATAAGGTCCCTGTTCTGTCCTTAAAAAAAAAAAAAAAAAAAAAAAAAGTCAAGTGATATTCTTTAAACCTTTGAGATCTTTATGAATTGCTGGCCATGCATGACACACTAAGTAGGAGGACCCAGAAAAATGCATCAAATAGCAACAGATAACTGATATTCTCTCTAGGGAGAGCAGTTCTGGACTTGAAGCACTAAAGGTGAACAGGCAGGAGGACAATTATGTTGCTGTGAAATGTGTGATTCCTCCCTTCCTGCCATCCCTCCTCCCCACCTTCCCCTAGGATCCAATGATTTCACTTAGTGGATTTGAAGTCTAGACATAGGCTATTTTTTTAAAAATTGGATAACAGTATAACTCAACTGTGTCTTATCTGCTGTAAGAAGCAAAGTAAAATTTTGTTGGGTTTGGATAGTCTTGGCCAAGGACTTTTAGGACTGGACTCCAAGATACTATGAAGTATAGAGAAATATGAAATAAAAACCCTAGTCACCTACCCAAATCATATAAATTAATTTTATAAAGCTTTCATGTACCAGCTAGTACCGTTACTAGTACTGAAGCAGAATAGCCAGCTGTCTCCTCTAAAGAAAAAGAGACTCGATCAGAAGGGAGCAGTTGACCTGTTTTCTCTGTTACTCAACTAGGACATACACAAGAATCCAAAAGGGTCCTTGGAATTTTTTCTATGACAGCCTGCCCACCTGACACCCCACTGCCCAAAAGACAAGGAAAAAAGATGATTGTATATTTGAGTTATGGATTTAGTGCCTTCAGACCCTTCCTGCAATAAAACGTTACTCAAATTTAGGAAGCCCAGATGTACATTGCCAGTCATTGGGGTAAGAGACCCATTTCAAAACTGTAATTAGAAGATCCGTAATACACAGGGCTATCTGCAAAAGACTACTAAGAGATAATCTAAAAATCTATTGTTTAGCTTTCATATCTAATTTTCCATGAGACAAAAGATGATGAAACAGCCCCTAAACTGCTTTTGGAAAGAGTTGGACAAGGTACCTGAACCAATCAGCAGTTTTAGCAGACCTACTTGCATATGTCAGTCAAGGTTTACTGGATTGGGAGGCTACTACGCAGGCTGCGAGACTCTGCAAATTGCTGTCCCCTACCTAAAGAAGGTGAAACCAAAGCCCAACCAGGGACACTTGCCCTTGATTTAAAGCTAAGTGACTCCTTAAGGTTGAAAAGTAAAAACAAGCACAAGGCTAATCTGATTGAACTTGACTGCTTGTCTGCTATATACTGAGAGTGGTTTGTACATTAAAGTATTATCTGCAATTATAGAGGCATGTGGCTTTTCTTGGCACTGCATGAAGAGTTACATTTATACCCACATGCTGCATCTCTGCATATAGGGAAAATGTTCAAACCCCTAAATCAGGATGTGGATTTTCCAGTGTGTGGGGTGGGTTAGAAATGCAGTAAATCACTAGATGTCTACACAAAATAAAACTGATATCCCCAGTGAAACTAATGAAAGAACTTTGAAGTCTTTAAGCTCTGAAGTCTGAGTTTTGACAATACAAGACAAAAAAATAGAACTAAACTGAAGATGTGAAAACACTACTTGGAAATAGCTGCCTGATTTACTTCAGACTTCCCAAAAAAATAGCATATAGCATGCATGCAACATTTCATGCATCAGGACGATTTTTAATTTTTGTCCAGGGGTGGTGAAAAGTGGGCTTAAAAAGTGGTCTTAAAACTGCAGAGTGGTACCACAATGTATAGCAGCTGTTGGTTGTCCTAAACCAGCTCTCTTCTGACTTCCGTTCTATGCCTCAAGACCCATTCTTTTGCTTCACTGCTTGCAAAAGTAGAAGCCTGTACATAGTACAAAGGCTTCTTAAAGCAAACACCTCCCACACCGAGTACGAGGATGGTTGTAAAGACACAGCTTCAATTTAAAATCCTGAAATGCTCCTGGTTGAAAAACACATGGATTTAAAGAGCTTTTCAGGTGCTAAACCCAGTATTTAGTCTCTCTTGTATTTATTTCTTTGCTATCCCCATTGAACAATTCCAGCAGAAGGGGATCAAGCAGTGACAACTTGTTTGCAAGAATAATTCTGATGTACTGTTTGTAGCAGGCTGGGATGGGAGATATCGTTCTCTAATTCTAGCCATATTCAGTGTACCAGGAGCACACATTAAAGTGAAGGCAGAATATTAGGTATTAAGATCAGATGCACAAAAACAGATACATAGCATGGCCCTTCTTCCAATCATTCCTCATGGGCCCAAACAGGACCTGTATTACCCACCAAGGAACATGACCTTTACCAAGTGACCATGTGAGACACTTTGAAATTACAGGCCCAATCCTGCAGACACTTGCAAAGTTTGGTGATTGTGGATCTACTTGTATTGAGTTGGCCAGATATGCGCTTGCAGGCCTGGGACTCAATTGCCTTTGGTAGAAAGAAAGAATCACTAAACATACTGGAAGTGCTCCTGCACCCATTGTGACTAGCCCTTATATTTTCAGTGCTCTGGCTACATGGATGATCCATGGAGAAATAAGATATGCAGGAACAGTTACAGATCAGAAGAGGTCTCTGCACAGACTGGTATGTTAATTAGTAGAAGCATAAGAATGGTCACACAGAGTGATATCACTGGTCCATCTAGCCCAGTATCTTGTCTTCTGACAGTGGCCAGTGCCAGATGCTTCAGAGGGAATAAACAGAAAAGGGTACTTTCAAGTGATGCACATCCCCTGTAGTCCAGTCCCCGTTTCTAGCACTCAGAAGTTTAGGGACATCTGGAGCATGGGGTTGGATCCCTGACCATCTTGGCTGACAGCCATATCCTCCATTAATTTACCTAAATTCTTTTTTAATCCAGTTCAAACCCAGTTTTGGCCTTTACAACATCACCTGGCAACAAGTTCCACAGGTTGACTGTACACTGCATGAAGTACGTCCTTTGTTTGTTTTAAACCATCTGACTGTTCATTTCACTGGGTGACCTCTGCTTCATTTGTTATGTGAAGGGGGAAATAACACTTCCCTATTCACTTTCTCTAGACCACTCATGATTTCATAGACCTCTATCCCCACCCATCCTTTTTCTAAACTGAACAGTCCTAGTTTTTTTAATCTTTCCTATCATGGAAGCTGTAATATACCCCTAATAATTTTTGTTGCCCTTCTTTGCACTTTTTCTAATTCCAGTATATCTTTTGGTGCCCAACACTTATCTTTTTTGACTGCTGCTCCATAGGGAGTGGATGTTTTCAAAAGAAACATCCACAATGACTTCAAGATCTCCTTCTTGAGTGGGAACAGCTAATTTAGATCCCATAATCCCAACTATCCATACAAAATTCTGTTTTCCAATGTGCATCACTTTGCACTTAACACTGAATTTCATCTGCCATTTTGGCACCTAGTCACCCAGTTTAGTGAGATCCCTTTAACTCTTTGCAGTCAACTTTGGACTTAACTATCTTGAGTATATTTATTGCCTGCAAATTTTGCCCTCTCACTAATTTACCCCTTTTTCCAAATCATTTATGAATATGTTGAATAGCATAGGCCCCAGTACAGATCCTTGGAGGACACAGCTATTTATCAGTCTCCATTCTGAAAACTAAGCATTTATTCCTACCTTTTGTTTTCTGTCTTTTAAACCGTTACTGATCCATGAGAAGACCTTCCCTCTTATCTCATGACTCTTTGCTTTGCTTAAGAGCTTTTGGTGAGGGATGCTATCAAAGACTTTCTGAAAATCCAAGTACACTATATCCACATGCATCTGACGAAGTGGGTATTCACCCACAAAAGCTCATGCTCCAAAACATCTGTTAGTCTATAAGGTGCCACAGGATTCTTTGCTGCTTTTATATATCCACTGAATCACCCCATCCACATATTTGTTGACTCCCTCAAAGAATCCCAATAGATTGGAAAGGCATGACATCATGTTACAAAAGCCACATAGATGAATATAATGGGGAAGAGTCAATGTGTCTGATAATTATGTTCTTTACCATCACATCAACCAATTTGCCAGGCACTGAAGTTAGGCTTACCAGCCTGTAGTTGCCAGGCTCACCACTGGAGCTGCATTACATTAGCTATCCTCCAGTTATCTGGTACAGAAGCGGATGTCAGCAATAGGTTACATACCACAGTTAATAGTTCTGCAATTTCATATTTTCATTCCTTCACAATTATTGGATGAAAATCATCTGGTTCTGGTGACTTAGTTTAATTTATCAATTTACAACCCCCCCCAATACCTCTTCTATTGATACCTCAATCTGGGACAGTTCCTCAGATGTGTCACCTAAAAATAATGGTTCAGATGTGGGGGATCTCCCCTATATCTTCTGCAATGAAGACCCGTACAAAGACTTCATTTAGCTTCTTCTCAATGGCTTTGTCTTCCTTAAATGCTCCATCAGCACCTCATTCCTCCAGTGGCCTGGCCTCACTGACTCTTGGGAAGCTTTATGCTCCTTTCTATTTTCCTCATTAAGATTGGACTTCCAATTTCTAATATGATGCCTTTTTGCCTCTAACCATTTCTTTTTACTCTGCTGTTTACCCATGCTGACTATTTTTGGTTCTCTTATGTTTGGAGGGAGCGGGGCATACATTTAAAAATACCATCCTAAAGGCTCAGCTTAAATGTTTTCTCCATGCAGTCTGCAGGCATTTCACCCTTGTGACTGATCCTTTGAATTTCTGTTTAACTAGCTTCTTCATTTTTGTATAGTTCCCCTTTTTGAATAAATGCTACTGGGGGGGGGTTATTTGGCATTCCCTCTCCCCATGAGGATGTTACATTTAATTACATTATGGTCACTATTACTGAGCAGTTCAGCTATATTCACCTCCTGCACCAGACCTTGTGTTCCATTTAGAACTAAAAATCAAGAATTGCCTCTCCCCTTGTGGATTCCAGGACAAGCTGCTCCAAGAAGCAGTCATTAGAACATAGAATGGCTGAAGGCCAGAATTTCTAATGAACTACTTCTGTTCCTCATTCAAAGTACAGTTCAGTAATCTTTAAAGTTAACTGCCCTCTCAAAAGGTTGTGGAAAAAAAGTGTCCAGATACCAACAAACTACCATGTACCACCACAACTAGCTAAACGAGAAATTCCTGTAACCATTTTAAATGCATCCCATTTTAGATTAGTCTCAAATAAATATCACAATGATGATATGAGGCATGTTACTATTTTTTCCTCCATTTGAATAAATCAATACAGCTATTCTTTAATAAGCTTTCAACAAGGCAGTGGTTTCTATTACACAGAAAAAGACATATTGCAAGTGTTCTGAGTACCTTAGCCACAGGCAGAAGTCAAATGCTACAATTTAGCAATACTTTTTGATGACTTTTATGGAAGGCAGAGATGCGAGGTATTAAATATTTATAAGACAGTTTGAATGTCTGCACAGAGTAGAATGCTTATAGCTAAAGATCTTCCTCTTTTTCTAGTGAAAACTGATACTAGTCCTACTCATGCTGCTGTCACCAACAAGAGTAACAACTTTAGGGAAAGCAACCAGACATGAATTGGCGTTATAGCCATTTCGATGCAGAATTGAAAAGAGGTAGCTGTGCTGCCAAGAAATAAAAAGTTACATATCCCATAAGAAATAGGAATTTTTACAATTGTGAGCACACTGTCACAGATACTCTAGAATTTCATTAGTTTGTACTGACAACTAAAAGATTAAGTTTCTGAAATTTACAAGCTTCCCACAATGGCTAGACAAAGACTTGTGTATTTTCTGTGATTTCAGTAGCTAAATCCATGTGCCAAAACAAGACTAACAAAGAAGAGACACCACTAAAATCTGAATCTAAATTAGTGTTTACATTACTGAAAATACCCCAGAAAACTAAAATTTGAAGCACAATATAGAAGATTGCATTTGCACTTCACTGTTGTAGATATGCCACAAAACGCTGCAAAACAGCTGCAAGCTTCCAGCTGGAGCTTTTGAGTACGTGACTTGCTAAACATTTGTATTACAATTCTAGAACTCTGAAATCAAGTAAAATGATCCTACAGCTACATTTTCCCTTTAAAATGAGAAAAATTGACAATTTCAAAATTTAATTTTGGTAAGTCTGATAAATCCCTACTGCATGTTAAAAGCAGTGGTAGTTGGAAATCAGCACTACAGATCTCAGTCTTTTTAGACAAGGATCTACAAACACATACCTGTAAGTATTAGAATAGATTTTCATAATCTACAAGGAGGATTGTAAAACCTTACCATTCGGTCAGAAGTTGATGTTTTACAATCCTTGTAGATTTTCATAATTTAATTTTAATACTGAACGTTCAAATGACATTCCAGTGCAGTTAGTCTCTTGTAGTTGGCTAAGGTGAGAATCCATGTAAAAATTCTTCAGTTTGAAGGAAGACAGTTAGACTTCAGACTGTAAAATATACAATTTGGGGATTCCCTTCCTCCCCCTGTAGGATAGATAAGGTACAACAAATAGTTTCTAAAAATATTTAGGATTATGGTCATTTTTTGCCACTATTTTTTCATCATTTTACAGTTTTCTCTTTCAGAGAGTGTCATAAAGGATTACCATCTTTCAAAATGGCTACCACCTCCCATTGTTCTCAAATCTGATTGACGCCACAGGTTGCCATCAGCTAAACATGCCCTTTTTTAAAGTGTCAATCACTTCCCATGATCCACAACTAAGCTTCTTTCAAAGAAGATGGCAGCCCACTATGCAGTCAGGAGACACTAGCCACTTTTGCTAGGGCAGCTTTTGGCTTAAAGCTCATGCAAATGGAAGCTATTTTGAAATGGCAATTCTTTGCGGTATTCCAAGACAGACTATTCGTCAGCTTTGTTACCTAGTTAATGGGAATGGAGCAACCACTAACCCTAAAAATGTATCTTCCGTTGTAGCCTATAACTACAGCTTCATTGTATGAGAAGTTTGAACTATTTTGTTACTGAAATTATACATGGTTTGATGCCTAGTTGTTTGTAAAGTGCAGTGTGACTTTTCCCCTTCCCGATTCTTGGTTAGGATACACAAAGAATAAAAAGAATCCTCAGTTTATTCTGGTTACTACTTCTACACCAGAGGCCCTCTGTTGGGCAAACAAAAAACACAAAAACTGACTCCTTGCTGGCTAACTCTCTACTTAAAGACAGCAAGGGAGTGGTACAGGTTAACCGTAAGGTAAAGCAAAAAGAAAATCCAGGCTGGGCAGGGACAAGGCTAACATTGCATGGAGAGAATTTAACTGCTGGCCCATCAGGAGTAGCCAACTGAGCCCAACTCCTTTTCCACACAAGGAGTTAACAAAATTTTCCTGTAACACACTAGTAAGATTTATCTAGTTAAGAAGTCTCTTTGTAGAATTCCTCCGTTTATTCCAGGACAGAGAGAGTTCTCCCTCCTCCAGTTCTGCATTCAAACAGTCCCCTATAGGAGACTCCGAACATCTGTTTTTAATAGCAACTGTTCACGTTACAAATTTCAAGAAATGCAGTAAGATTTTTATCTGCCAATTTCATGCTTTCAGTTAGTTCATCTTAGTATTGGAAGAAATGTTTATTTAAGAGAGTTATGACCACAGTAATGCCTGATTCAGCACCATAGCAGTCATTAGAAACTATAGTACTTGGTTTCATGTGGTATGACTGGTATTTTAGAAAAGCATCCTGTAGATGGATTCACATGCTTTTCAGAATGGCATGGTTTACCAGAGGTGGTTTTTACAGGTTTTTTTTTTCCTCACCACCCTAGGGAAGAACGGGGGGGGGGGGGGGGGGGGGGGGGGGGGGGGGGGGGGGGGGGAGGGCACAACACACCACCATTGTTTAGTCCAGTTTAAGGTATTTTGCTATTTTAAAAAAAACTGTTTCATTAATGCACATCATATTACGCTTAGTTTTAGTTACATAAATTTGGAGATTTATTTGTACAACCCCAAATTAAATATAAAACCACAGTGGGTGTAACATGAATATGTAATTATAATATTGACCACCAGAGTATCTATACATTTTAGTTCAGTATTTTCTCAAGGAAGTTTTATAGGTCATGACTCATTTCAGTTTTCGAAGTCAAAACCATATGAAAATAAAGCACATTGTTGCAGGCTTGAAGCATTATGCAATCAGAGGCATGCAGAGTTGCAGATGACCAATTCGCATCCATTTGGCCATACGCATTCTGTAGCAAGAGACCAACTTCGATGTAGAGGATAGACCAAGCCTATGCCTCCGTTTTGAATGGATGTATCCAAAGTTTGAAAAGATGGAAAGAGTCACTGAAGTTCGGCCTTGTGAATACACTCAATCCTGACATAATGTGATTTTTAACACATGTCCAGGCAAGCTGAATGTTCCATCATCATGTCCCACCAAGAATTTGGAGGTTTACAGATCCTTGGCATTCTTTTTACCAGGCTCCAGTGTGATGGCAATTACAAAAATGCTTTTCTAAATCTACAACACGTTTCATTAAAGCACTTGGGGGTAGGGTCTTGTCCAAGTAGACTAAGCCAATGTGATGCACATCCATACATAACCAAAAGTGTCATCTTGTTCCAAATCACTTCATCTTTTTCTTACTGTGTCTGTCAGGTAAGCTCACCACCACCACACAGTTCATTTGCTAATGTCTTGGCTTCTCTTGCCAGTGTAGCACAGTACTTTCCAGTCTTCTATTTGCCTCCAATATCAACTGCTGATATATAAGCCACCGTTTTCCTTATCTGCTACACTTAGCCATTATTGGCTCATTCTGCATATTACTCCAGCCAACTCATTAATGTAATTGCTTGTCCATGTAATTCTTCGTGTGCTTCCCACCCTCAAGACATCAGGAGTTGCATCTAACAGTTCCCCACTACCTGCTTTCAACTGGGTGTTTTATAGCCTGGCCTTAAGCAGCTGAGCATCCAACAGAAAAGGGAGTATTACAGCCATTAAAAAAAAAATCTGCAATTTTCAAGTCTTGTTTCACTTCTAGAATTGTTTCTCTTACAAACATAACCATCTGAGGTTGAAAAAAACTGATACTTCCCTCCTTGTCTGTGGCCAGCCTGGATCTCACATTCTTGATGTATTTGGCAATGGCAATGCAGTATCATCAGTACCTTCATCCTCAGAGTCCGATTCTAATACTCTCATATGTTTAGCTAGTCAGTTGTTTCAGTGGTCTGTTCTTCCCGCTGCATTCTGCAAAATGTTTCTTTATACGGTCTGCCTTTCTACTCACTTTCTTTACTTTTTCTGCACATAAGACTCATCTTCACAAACTTTCTCAAAATAGCCATGAATTGGGACAAACATCTTTGCTCATATTGAAATATTTTTACTTGAGTCCCTGTACTCAAGGAGTTCAGCTGCAGCAGTTGTACTTCAGCCAGCCAGATCAAGGAACAGACTGTCTTAACTATCCAGTCCAATTTACCTCAAACTGGAGCTGAAACATCTCAGTCTGGGAATTCCCCTTCTTTGTTTAGCAATGAAAATTACATGTTGTTTTGTTAGCTAATTTTCATTGCTAAACAAAGAAGGGGAATTCCCAGATTCAGACATTTCAATTCCAGTTTGAGGTTGCCAAGACAATAGCATACTGCTTTAAGTGGAGAGTTTTTTATTATTTAATTTCCTTTAAATTAAAATTGAACAGACCATATTACTGCAAAAATTATCATCCAATTGTTAAGTATTTTTGTTAGCATATTCTAATAAACCAGCAAAATTAGGGAAAATAACTTTAAGCCAGTAGTTACGCATGCCTTGTCCTAAACTAGTTTTTCCCCAAGAAATTGCCAACCTTTCCAACATGACTATATGGTCAAAAACTAGACTTGTAATACTTCAAAACTCTATAACTTGACATTTTGCAAGGAATATCGAGTATGGTGTAATTAAAACATATAGATGCCAATCTCTGTAGAGCTGTGTGACATTTTATACAAGCTGTAAAATGAGCTATTTGAGCTTTTGGCGGATAACCATAATCTTCAGGTTATGTTCAATGCATCCTGTGCTATGCAATGGCAGGATACGACACTGCACAAAAACTTGGCAGCTCTGGCTGAGATAGATACGAATGTTTATGAAACCTGCAAGGGTTACTTAAGTGCATGAGTACTACAAGGTGTCTGGTGTGTGCTTGATGGTGCTAGGGTGCCTGTGTGTTTGAGGGAGTATAGACTGATGATAGACATCTGAGAATGCTGGATGTAGCTGGATGGGGATGCTGGAAGAAAACTACAGGCAGGGTGATCGTGTCCGGGGCTCAAAGGGGATGAGAGGTACTGGTATCAGTACTGGACCCCTGACATCTTTCCTTCTCCTCTCAGCTGGCCCTTCCCTGCAAAAGGGAGCAACAGGAGAGTGGTGAAAAGGCAAGAGAGGCTGCATGGCAGCTAGCAGTGGAAGAACCACAGCAACTCCTGGTGGCACAGCTAAATGCTTAACATCTCAGAGGGTCTGTGGGAATGCAGATAGATAGGGCCCTACCAAATTCGTGGTCCATTTTGGTCAATTTTACGGTCATAGGATTTTAAAAATTGTAAATTTTCATTATTTCAGCTATTTAAATCTGAAATATTATGGTGTTGTAATTATAGAATCATAGAACGGGAAGGGCCCTTGAGAGGTAATCAAGTCCAGTCCCCTGCACTCAAGGTAGGACTAAGCATTATCGAGACCATCCCTGGCAGGTATTTGTCCAACCTGCTCTTAAAAATCCCCAATGATGGAGATTCCACAACCATCTAAGAAATTTATTTCAGTGCTTAACCACTCTTACAGTCAGAAAGTTTTTCCTAATGTCCAAACTAAACTGCCCTTGCTGCAATTAAAGCCCATTGCTTCTTGTCCTATCCTCAGAGACTAAGTAGAACAATTTTTCTCCCTCCTCCTTGTAACAACCTTTTATGTACTTGAAAAAGTATGTCCCTCCTCAAGTCTCCTCTTCTCAGACTAAACAAACCCAATTTTTTCAATCTTCCCTCATAGGCCATGTTTTCTAGACCTTTAAGCATTTTTGTTGCTCTTCTCTGGACTTTCTCCAATTTGTCCACAGCTTTCCTGATATGTGGCACCCAAGACTGGACACAAATATTCCAGTTGAGGCCTAATCAGCTCAAAGTAGAGCAGAAGAATTACTTTGTGTCTTGCTTACAATACTCCTGCTAATAGATCCCAGAATGATGTTTGCTTTTTCTGCAACAGTGTTACACTGTTGACTCACATTTAGCTTGTGATCCACTATGACCCCCAGATCCCTTTCCTCAGTACTCCTTCCTAGGCAGTCATTTCCCATTTTGTATGTGTGCAACAGATTGTTCCTTCCTAAGTGGAGTGCTTTGCATTTGTCCTTACTGAATTTCATCCTATTTGCTTCAGACCATTTTTCCAGTTTGTCTAGATCATTCTGAATTTTAATCCTATCCTCCAAAGCACTTGCAACCCCTCCCACCTTGGTTCCGCAAAACTACTATATCTGTGTCATTATCTAAATCATTGATAAAGATATTGAACAGAACCAGACTCAGAACTGATCCCTGAGGGACCCCACTTGTTATGCCCTTCCAGCATGACTGTGAACCACTGATGATTACTTTCTGGGAAAGATTTTCCCACCAGTTATGCACCCACCTTATGGTAGCTCCATCTAGGTCGTATTTCCCTAGTTTGTTTATGAGAAGGTCATGCAAGACAGTATCAAAAGTCTTACTAAAGTCAAGATATACCACATCTACTGCTCCCTCCACCTTCCACAAGGCTAGTTACCCTGTCAGAGAAAGCTCTCAGGTTGCTTTGACACAATTTGTTCTTGACAAATCCATGCTGACTGTTATCACCATATCTTCTACGTGTTTGCATATTGATTTCTTAATTATTTGCTCCATTATCCCTCCAGGTACAGAAGTTAAGCTGACTGGTCTGTAATTCCCCAGGTTGTCGCTGCCACTGACAGCAGTGCAGAAGGATTGCATGGTATGGTATTGCCACTTTTACTTCTGTGCTGCCGCTGCTGGCAGGGCGCTGCCTTCAGAACAGGGCACCTGGCCAATAGCTACCGTTCTCCAGATACCCAGCTCTGAAGGCAGTGCAGAAGTAAGGGAGGCAATACCCAACCCACCCACCTCACCCCACTCCCCCCACACACACACCCCAAAATAACCTTGCAACCCCCCAGCAACTACCCTTTGGGTCAGGACCCCCAATTTGAGAAACAAACACTGGTCTCCCCTGTATAGTATAGGATAAAAGCACACAGACAGTGTTGGGGGGGGAGGGGCAGAGGCTGACAGGAGACCAGATTTCATGGCCGGTGACACTTTTTATGGCCATGAATTTGGTAAGGCCCTACAGGTAGAGCTGCAAAATGTGTGGGAACCATGCAAGATGTGGTACACTTGTCAGCATGCTACATTTTAGCAGGGTTGCCAAAATAAGAATTAATCTCAGTTTCTCCTGCACAGGCAATAAATCCTTATTGTTAAGCCCTTTGGGGGACTGGTGGCTAATAAAAGGCAAGAATTAGGAAATAATTAGTACTGAATTAAGGATGGATTCTTTTCAGCCCTCAAGAAAGCAAGATAGTCAAAAACTTTACACACCACAACGTGAACCCATAGAGACCTGGTAACAAAATGCAGTAGAGCCTCAGGAGTTATGAACTGACCAATCAACCACACACACACTCGGCCCCCATTTGGAACTGGAAGTATGCAATCAGGCAGAGATACCCTCCCTCCTCCCAAAACAGGAAATACAGTACAGTGTTAAACTTGAATTTTTTTTTAGTTAAAAGAGAAAGCAGCATTTTTCTTTTGCATAGTAAAATTCCAAAGCTGTATAAGTCAACGTTCAGTGGTAAACTTTTGAAAGAGCAGTCATAAGGCTTTCTTCAGAGTTATGAACAACCTCCATTTCTGAAGTGTTCGTAACAGAGTTTCTACTGTGGTAAAAATGAAAAAGAAAGTTCAATAAGCCTAGCTAACAATCAAGTGTTTTCCATTAGCTTTCTTTCTGGATTTGAAGTAAACTGGAAGTTTGTTTCAGCAGAACAGAATTTATATTACTCAGTTCCTGTCTGCAGCAGATTTTTTGGCAATGCTATTGTATGCTGTCTCCCTTCCCACACTAAACAAACGCTTTCTCTTCATTTATTCATTCCTCACATTATGCACCAGTGCCTATTTTCAATTTCCAATAGGCAGCTGGACATCATGTTGCAACAATACAATACACAAAAAGACTTACAAATTCCTCACATTAGGCTTGCCATGCAGCTGGTTCTGTGTAGGCAGATGTGCAAAATAGCTACCAGGGCAGAAAGGATTGTGTGAATCTTGCGATAAACCACAAAATTGATCATGGATCATTTGGGAATTTAATCATAGATTTAGTATGTCTGACAATGGGTGCTTTGCATTCTTTACAGAACATGGAGGGAATGCTGTGTGGCTCCCTCCCAGTCTTTTCAGCCTAACAGCATGTTATGCTGCTTGCTACATAGTGTGGTTTCCATCTGAGAAAGTGAGGCTACCCAAAGGAGAGACTGCTAGAGCTCCTTGTTCAT
Source organism: Gopherus flavomarginatus (assembly GCF_025201925.1). Lineage (NCBI taxonomy): Eukaryota > Metazoa > Chordata > Testudines > Testudinidae > Gopherus > Gopherus flavomarginatus. Next base: position 29,266,640 of record NC_066628.1, read on the forward strand.
TTAATTTGCAGAAAGGAGTTTGTGCTGTGATTTTAGTTCTCGTCTTCCAAATCCTATGAAAACGCCTTCTTCCCAAAGACAGACTTACAACAGGTATTGAGCATTACTCTACATTTCTAATCACTCAGTGACAGTAGGCCCTAAAACTATAGGTTAATCAAAGGCTGATATGGCCTAAAGTAGTTAGTGGTAGGCATAATTACTCTTTACAGATGAAACTTCTCCCCCATTGAATTAAAGTCAGTCCTATGACATTAATGGTAATTTAATGCTCAACAAAAGATCAAGGAAACAAGTGTAAATATACCAAACGACCCCCACACAACCACAAAGGACCTTGGCAGGCGCTAACACACTTCCCTCCCCATACACATACCCAAAATACCAGGCCACTTATTTTTCTGAGCAACCTGAGACATCGCTTTGAAAATTTAGCTTTAACCCACTGAACTAACTGCCATATGAAAAATACAACAGTGACCACAAATAAGGCATAGCTAGGATAAACCAGCAGTAAATTTTGGGACGAGGAAGAAGAAGAAATTGAGTTATAGATTAATACGAATGCTAGGGAACATCTCCAAACTGGTGCTACTATCTCAAGATTAGGCCAGTCCTCCATTTCCAACTAAAATGAAAGAAAGAAAAAATGCACTGAAGTCAAAGTGCAAAAAATTGCTCAGAGTCAGCAATTAGATGTGTTCTGTAAGTTTTCCTTATCTTAAATGAGAATGAAGTCCCAACCCCAACTTTTGTTTCTTCACTTATTTCATTTTTCTGCAGCATAGCTGGCCCTGCATGTTGTATAAAAACTGGGGCTGAGCATTTCAAAGCTGCCAACAGGATTTAGAAGCACTATTCCCAATGAACTGAGCATCTAAGTAGCTCCGAAAATCTCAGCCTAGATTTTTAGCTATAAACTGTTTAGTCAGACTAGTTCTTTCACCACATCTATCTATGTGATTCTGTTGATGTAAATAGTTTAGTTATATGGAAGTTTAAAGTTTAGTGCACAGATCAGCATATAGTAAGCTGCTCTTTCAACTGTTCCTGCGTAATGCTAGCAAGTGAGGAAATTAAAGTAACGGAAGGGAAACAAAAGAACGGGAATAGAAACGTTATGTCTGTTAGACTGTAATGAAGTGGGGGGGGGTTCTGTATTTTCCAGTGGTTTGCATGCACAGGGGGTGGGACTCAGTGTCCCCAGGTGTTACTGGTTTAACGAAGTGAGGGGAGAGGGAGTTTGTTGTTACAGAAGACCAGAGAGGGAACTCAGGACCCCGGCCGATGGCCTAGAAGATGGAGACTCCAGCAACTGGTGACCCGGCTCAGGAGACACAGCCAGTTCTGGCCAGTGGGAGGACAATGGGCTGCGAAGAGAGGACCAGAGGGGCCAGAGGATGGCTGAGAGGAGACACAGGCCTTCCTGTTTATGACCATGTTTACCTGGAGAGAAGGCAATGGACAAAGGCGGGGGCTTGGGGCCGAGGAATAATCGGAGGCCCATCTGGGAAGCAGAGGGGCTCTGGGCTGGAGAATGAGAGCAGGCAGAGCCCACCTGGCTGCAGGGGGACTGGGATATACTGTGCTGAGGGAGGCCAGGGCTGAGGCCCTGAGAGTTGCCTGTGCTGTGTTCAACTCTCAATAAACCCTCCTGCTTTATGCTGGCTGAGAGTCACTCCGGTCTAGAGAGCAGGGTGGCATCAACCCCTTCTCGGGGGTGAGGAGGCCCAGGGGGTCCAGAGCGCATGGACTCCCTGAGAGGGGCCACAGTGAGAAACAGGTGTGCTCCAGGAGGTGGAGGGGCCTGACCCCAAGAGAGTGGACCCCCCGTGAAGGGCTGTCTCACTGAAAGGGGCACTCCCCACAGACCACATGGGGCCAAGAGTGGGCACGATCTGCGAGTCTGTGACAACGACAAATATACCTTACAGGCTACAACACTTTTCAAAAGAGCTGTTAGGTCACCAAGTAATAAGCAGCTTGTGTTAACCTCGTGGTGTCACAGCACAGGATACTGTGGGATAAGCCTTCTCAGGGATGAATCCTAGAACTCAGAGTTCACAAAAAACACCCACACATTTTCCTGGTACAGGCGTAAAATATTTCAACAGCAGCACATGTGATTTAGCAACTTTTTTTGCAGCAGTGTGTTTGTCAGTTTAAAACTATCTTAAATCATATCCTTAATAAAAGGAACAAACCAAAATAGTAACATGATTTATTGGCCAGTGAATCAAGTTTTATACACTTTACTGACTAAAGGAGATAATGAGACTTTTCCTACTATTGTCTTCAACAAAAGACATGTTCAGTATGATTAGATGTCTTATACTAATGCAAGAAGTATGGGGAATAAACAAGAAAACTAGAAATACTAGTGAATTACAGCGTAATTGGCTTTACAGAGGGTGAAATAATTCACATGACTGGAATATTGGTATAGAAAGGTACAGCTTGTTCAGGAAAGACAGGAAGGGAAAAAGGAGGAGCAGTTGCTTTGTATAATCAAGATGTATACACTTGGTTGAAGTTGATATGAAAGTGAGAGACAGACCTGTTGAAAATCTCTGGGTAAGGATAAATGGAGTGGTTAAAAAAAAAAAGGATACCATGGCAGTGGTCTACTATAGACCACCTAACCAGGAAGAGGTAGATGAGGCTTTTTAAAAAGCCAACAAAACTCACAGGACTTGGATGTCTGGGCTGTGATGGGGACTTCAGCTACCATTGGGAAAATACAGCAAGGCACTGATAAACCACTAAGTTCTTGAAATACACTGGGAGACAATTTCCTATTCTGGAAGGTGGAGAAAGCAAGTAGGCCAGAGGCTGATCTAGATTTGACTCTTACAAATTCTCAACCAGTTCCTCCCTATTTGAAGGTGGAAGGCAGCTTGGGTGAATCTGATCATGAAATGATCAGAATGATCAGTTCATGATTCCAAGGAATAGCGGGGGGGGGGGGGAGAACGACACAGCAGAATAAAGGTCATGGACTTCAAGACAGACTTTGGCAAACTCAGAATTGGTAGGAAAGATCTCATAAGAAGCAAGTCTAAGAAGAGAGAGCAGAAGAGTTGGCAGGATTTTTCTGAGGGGACGGGGGCTGAAGAGTTAAATGCCTTCTTTTCATCTTTCACCAAAAAGGTGAGCACTGGTCGGATGATATAGTGAAAATCAGTATAAATAGGGTAGTATCTAAGGCTAAAATAAGGAAAGAACAAGTTAAGAATTACTTAGACAAGTTAGAGATCTTCAAAATCAGCAGGACCTGACAAAATACATCCTAGATTATTTAAGAAACTGGCTGAAGGGAGCTCTGGGCCATTAGTGAGTATCTTCAAGAACTCCAGGAAGACAGAAGAGATCCCAGAGGGCTGGAAAAGGGCAAATATACTTATCAATAACAAGGGGAGTAAGGACAACCCAATTATAGAGGAGTCAGTTTAACCTCAGTACCCAGAAAGATAATGGAGGAAATAAAGACATCTATGTGTAATCACCTACAGGATAATAAGTAACAGTCCGCATGGATTTGTCAAGAACAAATCATGTCAAACCAACCTACAATCCTCCTTTGACAGAGTAACAGACCTTGTGGATCAGAGTAAGCAGTAGATGAGATATCCCAACTTAAGAAAGGCTTCTGATACAGTCTCACATGATGGTCTCGTAAGCAAGATAAAGAAATATAGTCCAGATGAACCTACTAACAGGTGGCTGCACAATTGGTTGAAAAAAACAAACAAACATTCTGTTTTTACCAGTGGTTCAGTGTCAAGCAGGAAGAGCATATTGAGTAGGGTTCCACAGGGATCTGTGCTGGGTCCGGTTCTAGTCAATATCCTCAAATAATTTAGAGAACAGCACAGAAAGTATACTTAAAGTTTGTGGCCAGTACCAAGCTTGGAGGGTTGCAAGTGCTTTGGAAGGCAGGATTAGGATTCAAGATAATCTAGACAAACTGTAGAAATGGTCTGAAATAAAAAACCAGGATGAAACTCAAAAAAAGGACTAGCGCAGAGCACTACATTTAGGAATGAATAACCAATTGCACAAAATGGGAAGTGACTGCCAAGAAGGGCACTGCAGAAAAGCATCCAGAGGTTATGCAACAAGCTAAATACACGTCAACATTAATATTTTTGCCAAAAAAAAAAAAAGGCATTCTGGGATATATTAACAGGAGTGTGTTCTAAGCAAGACAAGTAGTAATTCTTCCACTCTATTCACCATTGATAAGGCCTGAACTGGAGCCCTATGTGCACTGATGGCTGGGCACCACCACTTTGGGAGAAAATCCAGAGGAGAGCCACAATAATTAAAGATCTAGAAAACATGAACTACAAGAAAAGATGGAAAAACTGGGTTTGTTTAGTCTAGAGATGAGAAGACTGAGGGGCACATGATAGTATTCAAGTAGGTAAAAAGTTGTTATTGAGAGGTGATAAATTTTTCAGTGGCTAAGGAGAACACAGGAGAAGTAATAATGGGCTTAAATAGCAACAAGGGAGATTTAGGTTAGAAAATAGGAAAAAGTTTAACTGTAAGGCTAGTTTAGCACTGGAAAAGATTCCACAGCCTCCGTAATTGCCATCACTGGAGCTTTTTAAGAGCAAGTTAGACAAACACAGGCCAGGGATGGTCTCAACAATATTGAGTCCTGCCTCAGCACAGGGGACCAGAAAAGATGACCTACTGAAGTCCCTTTGGGTCCTACATTTCTATTATTTGAACAAGCCTTTTTGGTTTATAAGCACTGGGGGAGGAGGGGAAGAGACAGACAGACAGACACACACACTCAAGTGCATAGATTTCAACCCAGTTTCCTTCTTTCAGCAGGGTATCACAAGAGTTGACCTGTGCAGACTGCAGTACTTAAGGTCCTTCTAAACAGGAAATACATTAATAGGACAAGAATACAGAAGCCGTTTGACAGCAGCACTGCTAACTTCCAGCTATACAAAACCTCTGCAACAGGGCTGTCATTGTGCAGTGCAGTTTCCAGTTTATATTCGGCGTTTATCAAAATGGAGTCTTTCCAGCACTAGGCAAGACAATGAGTGATTAATTCATATGATCAAAGCAGTGTTAAATTGTGTTCCTGGCAGTCTCTCTCTCTCTCATATTATATATACACACATATATACACACATATTTTTACAATCCGAACCAGAGGTATTTTGGAGTTTAAGCCCCAATTGTTTATTTACACTCTTGGGCCCTAACACACTTGCATTTAAAGAGAACGTAGTTTGAGAGACACAAAGCTGAGCACTAGTGAGCTTTTAAATCAGATTCTAGGACATGAAACCAGAATGTTTGAAGCAGTTCTCCCATCACATTCATTTTGAAATGAAGGCTTAATTTGCACAATATAATGACCGGTCTTAAAACAAGAGAGAGAGATGTTTAATGTTACAGCTTAGGTTGTCTGTATAATCCCTCACTTTGGTCTTGCACTTGCCTTGGAAATCAGCAATTGTAAGGTCATTTGCAAGGGAAATGGCCAGTGGGGCATGGCTAACTTCAGAATCTACTGCAGAAGGAGGTGATAAGGCAGGGGTCGGCAATTTACGGCACATGTGCCAAAGGCAGCACAGAAGCAGATCTTTGATGGCATGTGGGGCGGGCTGAGCCACTCAGCTCGCCACCACTCTGGAGTTTCCCACTGCTGGCCCCTTACCAGCCGGGGTCCCACCATCCGTTGGTCCCACTCACTCGCTGCTGGCCTGGGGGAAGGCTAGCGGCGGGCTGAGACCTCAGCTGGCAAGGAGCCAACTGCCAAAATCCCAGAGTGGTGGTGGGATAAGCTGCTGAGCTCCTGCCAGCCGGGATCCTGCTGCCTGTCCCACTCAGCACCAGCTGCTGGCCTGGGGGATGGAACCCCAGGGCTGGCAGTGGGCCAAGACCCCAGGTGGCAGGAACCCGGGGTGGAAACCCCAGAGCGATGGCAGGCTGAGCTGCTCAGCCTGCCACCGCTCTGGGGTTCCTGCTGCTGGCCCCTTGCCAGCCAGGGTCCCCCCTGCCACAGCCCCACTCAGCACTCTAGTAAGAGTTTACCTAGCGAAGCCACTTGTTTATTATAGACCATTTTCTTTAGCTGGGCATGGCACATAGACAATTCTCTACCAAAAGCTAAATTTCTTTTTGGTTATTTTAAAGACAAGTTCTCCAAGCCTTTACTGTATTAAAATGTATAGGCTGAGTACCCCACGTAAAGCTCAGCTATAATGCATTTGTTCCCCCCAAAACAGCCTGCTCCATATCCAAGACAGACTTCTTGCAACATGTCACAAACTCATTCCCTACCACAGTGTTTCTCAAACTTGGGAGGCTGCTTGTGTAGGGAAAGCCCCTGGCAGGCCGAGCTGGTTTGTTTACCTCCTGCATCCACAGGTCCAGCCGATTATAGCTCCCACTGGCCACGGTTCGCTGCTCCAGGCCAATGGGAGCTGCTGGAAGCACTTACTAGTTTGAATTTTTTTTGGGGGGGGGGGAAGCTGGGAGTCAGGGGAGTAAACCCTCTGACCACACTGCAAATAACCCCACCTCTAGCCCAGGACTCCCACACTCTTATCTGGGGAGGATGTCTCTGACCTGGCTGGAGCTGCTCCGGCAGGCTGGGCAGCACAGCCACAGCCTGCTCCGGCAGCCCAGACCAGGTGGCACAGCCACAGCATGTTCTAGTGGGCTGGGCTGGGCGGCGTGGCTGCAGTGTGGCACCGGTGCCCGGACGGCACGGCCACAGCCTGCTCTGGGGGGTGGGGCCAAGAGGTGCAGCTGCTTCAGAGGCTGGGGGAGAGCAATGTGGCCAGAAGTGGAGACACCTTAGCCCCACCTCTTCCCTTCTGTCTCTGCTGCCTCTTTGCTCCCTCTGTTGGAGGGAGGGGCTGTGTCCCACCTCTCCCTCTCTATACCCATTCATAAGCCGACCCTCATCTCTAGTGCTTCCTTTTTTTTTTTTTTAACCAAAAAATCTGGCTTATGAACGAGTATATACGGTAAGTGTTTTTCCTGGTCTAGCTTATTTTGTTCAGGGAACTGGTATAAGCTATATTGGCAAAAGCACAATTTTGCTCATAGGAGCTGACTCTATGCTAGGAACGTTTGCTGGTATAGCTAATAAAAGCTGGCTGGTATAGATTAGGTCTTTCTGTGTTGACTTCTTTTCCATTGCAATGGGTTCAATTGGTGGCAAAGCAAGTAATCATCTCACCATTATAGGGAATGTAACAATATAGCAAAGTTGCTGCTACAACTGGACACAATGGGATCAAGCAAAAACCAAACACCAATACTTTCCTCAAACCAGAATTAGCTAGAGATTAACAAAATCGTTGTAAACTCAAAATACCTCAAAGAAACTACAGATTATACACATTTCACACACCTCTTTGCCCTGAAACTTGCTGAGAAACAACTAAAGGACAGGTGTTTTCTGAAAGAAACCCATAACTACTCTAAACATTAGTTGTTTTTTTTTTTTAAATTTAAGCTCATATTTCCTCATAAGAGGGATGATGCTTTGCACTAGATGAAGAAACATCTCTTCAAAAAGTGTAGGCCCCAGAATTTTCAGATTATGTTCCTATTCTATATAGATTATACCACGCTTGTGATCATAACATCTGGACACTTTCAAGTAGTGCATTAAGCAACATGACTAACAATTGTCACCTGTTTGTTCTGCCATCCTCTCTGAAACGAAAGCGTAAGATTCTGAAATCAGAGTTCCAAGAGCCAAGGCCCTAGGTACTCACCTATACCTTAGTGATAAAATATAGCTGAATGTCAGAGGAGGAGCCAAGCCTGATGAACATAGCAGAGCACACAACAGTATTTTGAACAGCTGCGTGATCTACTGAGATTCTCATCTCCTGGTGCATCAGGTAGGAACAGCTTGTTTTAGAGGTGGAGCTTGGTTGTAACCACCACTGCTACGGTGACCCACCCTCTTCCTATTTGGGCTCTGAAACGGATAGTCCAGTTACCAGAAATCAAAACTGCAATATCAAAACACTCAAGATTGTAATGTGCTGAGGAATCTTTCCTGTTAATGACTATTTGAAATGTCTAAGTCAGCATCACTGTTTTATATATTCATTCCCCTCATGAGCATTTGACATAATAAATACAAGAAACAGGATTTACAATTTAGGTAGTTGTTGCAGTGCTGCTTTTTGGCATTAGGTCAACTATGAAGCCAGCTTATGTTTTCTTTCCAGAACTTGATGAAACAACATATCTTACTTTGGACAAAGTAGATAAAACTGGAGTATCATCTTGTAACCTCTATTTAAGACTGATGACATGTTTGTAGTGATTCATTTCACACACACACACACACACACACACACACACACACACACAGGTTCACAAGGTGAGTCTAGCTGGCATCTACTTGATACATAAGAAAAGATTAGCATAAATTTTCCTGTAGCTAACAGGTTTGGGAAAATATGTACACCATATCGATCCTTGAACATTTTCACTAGCAAAAAAGAATCCAGGATTTACTTGCAGAATGGCAGGCACTCTCACAACTTACTCTTGTGTCTCTACAAAGTCTAACAGAATACTCAAACTAGTGACAGTGCAATGTCATTTTGGCCTGACCCATGCTAAAAGGGTCTTATGGAGGAAATGGGCCAGGACTCTTGAGATTTGGGTTCAGTTATGCCTCAAATTTCCTGAGCGACTTTGGGCAAGTCATTTAGTCCGTGCCTCAGTTTCACCATCTGTAAAAAGTGGCAATGGTAGCACATCCCTTCCTCAGAGAGATACTGTGAAAATACATTAAACACTGAGGCACTCACATACTACAGTAATGGGGGTCATAAGTATCTCAGACACGTCTCAGAAGCAGCCTGCCTGCCAGCCATCTTGTTCTTGAAGACATGCCTAGGAATAACTAAATGGAGCCCATTATGAATGCAAAGGAAATATTCCCTTTCCTTTCTTTTGATCTAACACAAAGCAGCCAAGTACAGTTTGTCAATGTCTGTACTTCCCAATTCTTGTTTTGTACTGGCAATGAAATCATGAAGGTAAGACATCAGTGGAAAGTCCACTAGCTGACACCACTTCCCACCTCTTGCTGAGAGGAAGAAAAGCAATGGGTCCGTATAGGTGGAGGATACTAAAAACCTGTGCACTTGAACACCTACAAAGTATTAATTCTTTAAAGCAATTTCCCCGTTTGCTTCCCCTCAAATCTATCAAATTTCAAGCCCGACACCTACATTTTTTCTTCAAATCCAGAGATGCCATTGTGACATTATCTAATAAAATATGATCACATAGATCATTGTTGCTACCACTGTTACACAACTGCAACAAATCTTGTACAAAGTATGCCAAGTAAGGTGTCTATGGAAAGGTTATGATTTGCTGAATGTGATTTTGCTGTTTGTATGCATGTATCATTTTTGTATTTAAAGTTATGAGTACTGGCTCTATACCTGGATTTCAAATGTTTGCCCCTGTGGTAGCACCCACAAAAAGTGGGTAACCTGCACATCTTGAAGGGACTATTCAAGTTAAGAGTTCTTTAAATGGATTTAACTTACAATAGAAGATGCCTATCAACACTTAATGGACTTTCCTGCTGTGACAAAGCAAAATCATGCATGGACATGCAACTTGCCCATGTGACTCCAAAAACCATCTTGCTACCTGTAATTTTCCACTAGCTGTGCTGAGGGCTTTGTTTGAAACAATGGATTTCCCTCCACATGGCAAAAGCTATAAAAGGCCCTAGAAACATCTCCGTTTTGACTCTTTACTGCTCAAACCTCTGGACTATGAACTTATACTAATGGGAGCATTATAACCAAAGGATTGAGGACCTTCCAATGATTTGGAAGCAACCAGAGACTTGACTTAAGCCAGCAATTTATTCTATCACTGCTACAAGCCTGATCCAAGAACTTTGCAATTGTTGTATGTATTTGATTCCTTTAACCAATTTTAACTCTCACCTTTCTTTTTATAAATAAACCTTTCAATTGTAGATACTAAAGGATTGACAACAGTAAGTTTATTGGGCAAGATCTGAGTTATACATTAACCTGGGTATGTGGCTGGTCCTTTGGGATCAGAAGAACCTTTTGTTTGATGAAACTGGTTTTAAATAACCACTCATCTTTAAGTCTGGTGTTTGGGTGTTGAATCCAGGACTGGAATGCCTAAGGAGACTGCTTTTCTGACTTCTTGTTAGACAATGTGGTGAAACAGAAGTTTACTTTTGTTGCCGGTTTGATATATCTTATGGAAGAACCACCACCAGTTTTGGAGTGTGTCTGCCTGAGGGGGTCATTCAGGGATCTGGGGCAAAAATCTGTCTGGGGATTGGTCCTGCTTTGAGCAGGGTGTTGGACTAGATGACCTCCTGAGGTCCCTTCCAAACTTGATATTCTAGGATTTTATTTCTCAGCAATTTGTCCTGAATTTCATATTCTCAGTTGTGACCCACAAAGGCACTGTTACAGACATCTACCTCTAGTTTTCCCACTACTACCTTTGAAGCAAACAAAGGTGCTACTAAAGCAGCACTTCTCAAAACTATGGCCCAAGGAGCTGCTTCTATGAAGACTGGATTATTTATCCAGTCTTGATGCAGTGAAACTTCACAAACCTCAGCAATTTGCAGTGTTGGTCCCAGGATATTGAGAGACAATGTGAGTGCAATAAAATCCGCTTGGACCGACTTCTGTTGGTGAAAGCTTACACGCAGAGTTATTCTTCAGGTTAAAGCTGGTCTCTTTATCCAATAGAAGGTGGTCCAACAGAAGACATTACCTCAACCACTTGTCTCATTGAATGTCAAGTCAGAACTCTGGGTTTCCAACAGCTTTGGTCAGCTAAACACAAAGACAAAACTTCTGCATCTTGTTCAGCAATTACATTCTTTGGTTCGAGGGTTTTATTCTTGTAAACACGGACCAATTTTGGAAACACCAAAACTAGAAAGGAAGCAAACAGAGAAACCTAGAGAGATTAAAGCCAAGAAGGGTGAGGGCTGCAAATAAAAAAAGAGTGTATGAATGAATGCACCCACGTATTCACATCCTCTATATCAGTGGTCCCCAACCCTTTCCATCTGGTGGAAGCCGGATGACGAGCCACCGAGGACCATGGCCGGCAGATGACCATCCACCAAAATGCCACCAAGAAGCAGCACCGTCAATAGGCGTCACCGCCAAAATGCTACTGAAAATCAGCGGCATTTCGGCGGCGATGCCTCTAGCCAAGTGTGCATTCACCTAGCAAGTGGCGATTCTTAGGCAAGGGCGGGGGGGGAGGGGGGCAGGAACAAACAGATTTGCATCTTAGCAAACAGCATCAAGGAACTTCTTTCACCAGACTCCTCGTCTCTGCCCCCACAGTGGAAATGAACTTTATCTATGGGTAAACCTTAGGGAAATGCTTTTCAGAAAGGTGACCAAGCTATGAAAGTGAGGGGCAAACACACCAAGTTCTCTCCTTATCCATCTCTTTCTCTGTCACCTAAGACAACACAAAGAAACAGCATTTGGACTTCAGAGGCAGATCTTGACCTGAAATTGAGTCAGCCCTGTTCCTGGGAGCATGTGTTAAGAATTCCACCTTGAACCAAGCCTCATCTGTTAAGTTTTAATACTAGGAAGTATTTTAACTTTATTTCTCTTGTAACCATTTCTCACTTTACTGGCTTATATTTGTACTCTCTTAAAACCCATCTCCCTTATAGCTAAAACAAACATGTTTTATTCTTTAAATTAAAACTAAACTGGTGCTGAATTATTTGGTAACTCCATTTAAGATACCAGACTGCTGTATATTGGTTCCCTTAGACAGGCAATGGACCTACTATCTCTAGATTGTCCAGGAGAGGGCTGGACAGTGCTGAACACATTTTAGGGGAGAATCTGGGACTGCGAGAGTGTTGGGGTCACCCTACAAGTGGCAACCAACCCTGCTGAAAGCCAGAATGTGGCTGGTGTTTGCTGACAGGTTGCTGGGGTCAGAGTTGCTGGACCAGGGCTATGGGTATGCACAGACACTCTGTGCCCCCTACCTGCAGGCAGGCTGTCTGTTAGCAACCCAGGTGGGAGCTACAGCAGGAAAGCATTGTAAGCACCCAAAATTGCAGGGCAGGGGTGACAGCACACCAGAATGTCAAAGTGTGGCATTAACAAACAAACAAATTCCGACATGCCAAGACATGGAAACAAAACAGACAAGATGCAGGGAAACAGGGATATAAAGTAACCAAACTCATTCCATGAACATTTATCTTTATCTTGCTTCACTATTCTAGGACATTTATGTAGACCAAAACTATGGTCACCATGGAGATGCAGAACCAAGACTGGGATGAAATGTGGCCAAAAAGCAAACAAAAAAAACCACATGCGCACACACCCTTGAAATAATCTAAAACATGAAGAGGTCTGAATACCGCTGATCTAGAGCTATGTTTTGTTATCCTTATTGTCTTAAATACAGTCTAAGTGTTAGTCTTTAAATTCATCTTTGAGACTCTTTATTGGATAAATAACTTCACCTTTAAGTCTATTGGGCTTTAGACAATACAGCACCCCTCCGCCTCCCACCACAAATGTGATTACGGTCAACATATTATTGTCGAAAATCCACACTGCCGAGCAACACAGTTAAAACCAACCTAACCCCCCGCGTAGATTACATTAGGTCAACGGGAGAATTCTCCCATTGATCTAGCTACCAACTCTTGGGGAGTGGAGTACCTATACCAACATTAGAATCCCTTCTGTCGGCATGGGGAACAAGGTAGGTGAGATAATATCTTATTGACCAATTTCTGTTGGAGAGAGAAACAAACTTACAGAGCTCTTCTTCAGGTCTGCGAAAGCTAAATGTAGACCTGAAGAAGAGCTCTGTAAGCTTGTTCCCCTCTCCAACAGAAGTTGGTCCAATACAAAATTACCACCTCACCCCACCTGTCTCTCTACTGTCCCGGGACCGGCATGGCTACAACTAGTGTGTGTGTGTGTGTGTGTGTGTGTGTGTGTGTGTGTGTGCGCGCGCGCATATATGTGTGCGCACGCACACACACTAAATATTTTAGCCACTGTGAGAAACTTCAAGATAGTGTGCAGTGACATTAAAACAGGAGTACAGAAAAACAGTTTGAAAACACTCATTTAGCAATTGTTTCTGAAACCAATTAGTTTAGTTTTGCTGCACAACTTTTAATTCTTATTTTGGTGCCTCTGGAAGTACATTTTCCCTAGTGTACTAGCACCTCTTTTGCGTCCCAAATGTCATTACTTCTTAGTTCTGAAGGAAGCCATTTCCACTTTAAGTTTACTACTACACCACTAATTACGAAGTCTGTGATGCAGTCACAGCCGCAAACAGGCAGGTACTTTGGAAGTCAAGAAGAAAACACACCATGGAATCATACTCTTAAAGGTCACTCTGTTCCAAATCACAAAAAAAAAAAAAAAAATTCTTTAAAAGTTTAGAGATTTCTATATTTATTAGAAGGCAAAACTTTAGTGACAATAGAGAGCCTAAAATTAGCTGAAGTTGCTTAATGCACTTATTTATAATAAAGTAATATTTAAAATAGTTCTTACCTTGCAACATGCATCTATATGCAGATTCAGATATTGCATAAATGTGTGGTGGCATTTCATGACGTTTCTTCCCTCTGTACATCTCAATGATATTTTCCGAATAAATTGGGAGGTTCTTGTAGGGATTTATGACTACGCAGAACAGTCCAGAATAAGTCTAAAAAAAACCCACAACAGCAGCAGTTTGGTTAGCTATTTTATCTTACATTTATACATGCACTATTAAATGAAGCCACAGAGGCCAGGAAAGCTTCATTCTTCCCAAATTATGGACCATTTCTGTGCTAGTCTTGAACATTAGTGACTTCAATAAAACCAACACCTCAAACTATTTAGTTCAAAAATATTGTTTGGTACTTTGGGACATCTAATAACTAAGCTCTTTTGGATACAAGTTATGATAGAAGTGAAGTCTTGAGCATTTGATTCCTCCTCATTCCCCAAAGGCAGATTTGAATTTTCTCTCTTTGCAAACGAAAAACTGCAGTATTACACTAGTACATAAAAACCACAAAGTGACTGTTTTCCATTTTCACTAAACTTGGACACAAATTGCATCAAAGGTAGAAAGCAGATTAGATTTAAAATTTTACTCTGATAAAAATGTGCTTTTAAAAAAAAAAAAAAAAAAACAAGTGTTTTGGATCACACTTGCAAAACTTACGAAAATGTAGCCGTTCAGGTTCAGAGTCTACTCACTCAGTTAAGGAAGAAATTGTGAATTAGCTGCTGATTTCTACAAGATGATCTAGTAATAAATACTGAACAGCTGGGTTGCTCCTCCTGGTGTAGAAAGCAAAGAGCATCCCCCTTTAAGGCTTTCCTCCAGGCCACATCTCTAGGTAACTGCTTTCAAAACTGCATCAAGCTAAGTAAAAATTAATCAATAGTTCCATAATAACAAGGGCCAGCTACAGGACCTCTTCCTTCAAAAAACAAAAATAGGAAAGTTAGTTACTAAACATCCCAGAACAGAAGTCTCACACTCATTTGGTGCAGAGAGCTAGATTCATTGTTTCATTATGGTCTGTGGGAAGAGGATCCATGTTCAGGACTCCACAGATTCCTCAGCTGATATTGGTGGGAGGTTTGCAAAGAGAAAACAGGCTTTATGTAATAACTAAAGTATATATTATCCAGTCCTCTACTGTAATTCTCCATTGCTCAGTGACAAAAACCTGCTCCCCACAAGTCACCACTACTTCTGTTTCTGCTCTCTTTTCCCCAGAATCCTGTTTCTTTTCCTATGATTGACTGTCTTCTGTTCACCCTTCTACATTTCCTTCCCACCAACACCACTCAATTCTCATCTCCCTGAGGGCTTAACTCTCACATCCTCTCACATAACATGCACTAGAATGTTCAGCAATTCAGTAGTTAATTTTGACCGTGAAGTGTCAACACTGAGTTTTAGAGCTGATGCTCCAATGAGATTAATAGGGAGCTGAACAGTTCAGAACCATTACAGTGAATGTAACAGGTTATCTGCAAACATAGGGAAAGAGTCTGTTTACACCTGCATGGAAGGGTTTTTTGCATTGCAACCATGAGGAAACAGAATTTTTTTTTTAAAGCAGCAAAAGCTGCATCTCTAAGGAACCCGAATGTGTCATGAAGGTCACAAATTCATCAACTGGGCCATATGCTCGACACCCCTCTCGAGGACAGGATGTTTGAAAGGCAAGACAAATTTCTCTCGCCTATAAGAATACATCTGGCCTTGAATTCATTAACTAATAATAAAGGTATCATAAATGGAAAGGAGAGGGGGAAAAATGGAACAGGAAGTCAGTCTTTCCCTTTGCCTACTAGGAGAGATTGAGCAAAAATTAGTGATCTGCTACAGCAAAGTGCAGCCTCCAGGCAAAGGTTAAACTCCCTGAAAACAACCTTGTAATGCCCAGAAAAAGTGTGTTAAAAAGTTTATCCATGATTTTCTCTGCAGAGTCTGTCTCAGCTCAAGTAGTAGCTATTAAATTCAGCTTAGTTCTCTTATTCCAGAGACAGCGTTCACCACAAAGACTTGCATATTCTATAGGTACTGCTTTTGATATAAATATGTGACTGATTCAACAGCTGTTCATATAATACTTGGTTTTCCCCCCACTCACTCAATACACTAAGGTGGGGGGGAAGGGTTTCTTGCAGGCCTCAAGAAATGGAGAACAGATGCTCAAATGGAAAGTATTCCCAAGCGCAGTGGTTCTCAACCTTTCCAGACTACTGTATCCCTTTCAGAAGTCTGACTTGTCTTAGAACCTCCATGTTTCACCTCATTTTAAAAGACTACTTGCTTACAAAATCAGACAAAAATACAGAGTCATAGCACCCCTACTGAAAAATTGCTTACTTTCTCATTTTGTCTGTATGAAATTTTAGTTTGTACTGACTTCACTAGTACTTTTTATGTAGACTTTTGCAAAACTAGGAAAATATCTAGATGAGTCTATGTACCCCCGAAAGACCTCTGTGAACCCCCAGGGGTATGTGTACCCCTGGTTGAGAACCACTGCCCTAGCATTTCAGAGTGGTAGCCGTGTTAGTCTGTATCAGCAAAAACAACGAGGCGTACTTGTGGCACCTTAGAGACTAACAAGTGTATTTGGGCATAAGCTTTAGTCTCTAAGTACGCCTCGTTTTTGCCCTAGCATTAAGACCTTCAGGATGAAGGTTTAAGGTCATTAATAAAGCCATTCAGGGAGCTCTTCATAAGACAATGAAGAAAACATGCTGGAATTTTCAAGTCTATACCCTTGATTTTCTGCAGGGACGCAGCACAATTCTTTCTGCTTCCAAGAGGAATCCTGTTAAGCAGGCAATCCACCTTCTCAATTAAGTAAAGGCACATTTCAGCATTAAAGTAAAGAAATAGGGTAGCCCAGAGGTACAGATTTCTTTACAAAAGTAGTATCTGAAGTCTTGTCTTTGGTCGTAACCCCCATACAACATTCATGCCAGTACTTGAACCTGGTCTTGATAGTAGGCTCTTTTGTAAATGGTGAGCACTCAAATAGGACCTTGTCTGAGTAACTTAGGGTATGGCTACACTTGAAACTTCAAAGTGCGAGTGTGGTCGCAGCACCAGCACTGGGAGAGAGCTCTCCCAACACTGCACGTACTCCACATCCTCATGGGGTTTAGCTTGCAGCGCTGGGAGCCGCACTCCCAGCGCTGCAGCACTATTTACACTAGCGCTTTACAGCGCTGTATCTTGCAGCACTCGGGGGGTGTTTTTTTTCACACCCCTGAGCGAGAAAGTTGCAGCGCTGTAAAGCAACAGTGTAGCCAAGGCCCTACATGAAAAGCAGTTAATTAGAAGGAAGCTGGATCTGTGTTTCTAGAAGGACCTTGGACAGCAGATCCGATCTATTCTGCCTGCCTCAGATAACCTACAGCAGGGGTCGGCAACCAATGACTGACCACTGCGCTTGGGAATACTTTCCATTTGAGCATCTGTTCTCCATTTCTTGAGGCCTGCAAGAAACCCTTCCCCCCCACCTTAGTGTATTGAGTGAGTGGAGGGGAAAAACCAAGTATTATATGAACAGCTGTTGAATCAGTCACATATTTATATCAAAAGCAACCTATGGTACATAGACTCATCTAGATATTTGCCTAGTTTTGCAAAAGTCTACATAAAAAGTACTAGTGAAGGTAGCACGCAAGCTGATTTTTAATGGCATGCTCCTGCCTGCCGGGGTCCCACTCAGTCCACTGCCAAACCCCTTGCACCAAATGGGAGCTGCCCAGGTAAGCGCTCCACACCCAAACCTCCTGCCCCAACCCTGAGACCCCTCCCTCATTCTAGCGCCTGGCCAGACCCTGCACCCCAACCTGCTCCATCACCCCCTGCCCTGTGCTCACTGCACCCTCACCCTCAGCTCTGTGCAGAGAGAGAGAGAGAGAGAGAGGGGAAGAGAATGGGCCAGAACCAGGGAGAAGGTAGGTACCCACTCTATGTGGGCAGGACCAGGACCCCAGGCCAGCAGCAGGCTGAGCGGGGCCTGGGACCTCCAACTGGCAAGGGGCCGGCAGTCAGATCCCTAGACTAGCAGAGGGCTGAGCAGGGCTGGCAGCCGGGACCCTGGCTGGCAGGAGCCAGAGAATGGAACCCCAGACCAGCAGTGGGCTGAGCAGCTCAGCCTGCTGCAGGCCCCGCTCACCCCGCTGCCGGCCTAGGTGAACGGAACCCCAGGCCAGGAACAGGCTGAGCAGGCCGGCAGCTTAAGATCAGCATTTTAATTTAAATTTTAAATTAAGCTTCTCAAACATTTTGAAAACCTTGTTTACTTTACCTACAACAGTAGTTTAGTTATATTATATATAGACTTATAGAGAGAAACCTAAACAACGTTAAAATGCATTACCAGCACGCGAAACCTTAATTTAAAGTGAATAAATGAAGACTCGGCACACCACTTCTGAAAAGGTTGCTGTCCCCTGACCTACAGCAATGTTACTTGCTAGTGCTACAGATGCATACATTTTAAGTCTTATTACAGGTCTTTGACTGCTCTGCATGTTCCTAGGAAGGGAACAAATGGTAAGAACGGCACATTGAAAACTGCTCCAGCCCGGTCTAACACAGGGCCTCTGCTTCATAGCCCCTTCAACCGGAAGGGTTTCGTTAACCATTGGCCCTGCTTAAAAACCTAGACTAGACTGACCTCATGATCACCTGGATAGGGTCTCTAAAACTTAACTGTTTGAGGCTCCACTCTCACAGGGCGACTGCAGTCTTCTTCATTCAACACAAAAAACAGGACTTTTTGCATAATTATAACCCTTGAAAGTGTTTTCTTAGATTTATCTGGTTAATTACAGGGCTTGCTGGACCTCTAACCCATTCTCTGACGTGGCTCTAAGGCAGAGATTCTCAAACTGGGGGTCAGGACCCCAAGGGGGTCACAAGGTTATTACATGGGGGGATTGCAAGCTGTCAGCCTCCACCCCAATCCCTGCTTTGCCTCCAACATTTATAATAGTGTTAAATATATTTAAATGTGTTTTTAGTTTATAAAGGGGGGGGTTGCATTCAGAGGCTTGCTATGTGAATGGGGGCACCAGTACAAAAGTTGTCTACCTCCCTGGGGTGGAATCACACAACTCTTTCACTCAAGACCAGATCCTGGACTACTGCACTCCGTATACTTAGTGATTTCTCAGCAGGGCAGACTAGGTTAGGTACCTGCAATTCTTCCTTTTGGGTGCTATAACAAGCAGTAATTAGTAAGGCTGTGATTTAGTCATGGAAGTCACGGAATCTGACTGCCAAAAACCTCTGTGACTTCAGTCAGCTGGGAGCTGCAGAATCCCCTGCCACCTACAGAGTCAGGGAGCTGCTGGGGCTCCTGGCCACCGTGTGCAACAAGAGGGAGTCCCACAGCTCCCCACCACCACTCCTGGCTGCGGGGGACTCCTGGCAGCTCCTAGCTGCCAGCGAAGGGGTACCCTAGAGCTCCCAGCCCTTCTCCCCCTCTCCCCAGTCTACCCATTTTGTCATGGGTATTTTTAGTAAGAGTCAAGGACAGGTCATGGGCTTCTGTGAATTTTTCATTATTGCTCATGACCTGTGACTTTTACTAAAAATATCCGTGACAAACAGAGCCTTAGTAATTAGTGACCAGACAGCCTTCTCCAAATATTTACCATAGTTGGAACAAAGCATAAAGAATTTTCAAGTCTATGCACAGGACTATCTTACTCAGAGGATTGTCATCTCTTCGCAGAGACCCTAGGCAGTTCACTCTTTACTCCAAACCCCTGGAGGTCAGGGTCCGTGAGAACAGCTTCTCATCAGCAACTCCCAACAACCATTGTCTGCTCCCTAGAGAAGGACACTTATCCCCCCCAGAAGCTGTTTGTTTTTTTTTATTTTCATGTGTCTGCAAGCTGGGAATCCACTCCCTAAATACACTAGTTTGTGAGAGCTCCGTAAGGAGTTGGAGGTGGGTCATCCACAAGAATGCTTCTAGTATGGTCTCTTACCTGTTTGTGAAGAACTAGTTATCCGAGACCCTTGTTCTTTTTTTCCTGCCTTGGACAGGCAGCTTATGTTGGCTTCCTCCAATATACAAAAGTTAAATATTGGTATATATACTAACTTTGATTGATATTAAAGGATTTGATTATATAAACAAACAAACAATCACACATCCCCTCATCAGCATTCCCTGAACCTTGTGGAGGTTGCCTAGTCCACAGTTAGAAGATGGGCCAGAAAAAGGTTAATGCAGGGCAGCTAATTTGGTACGTAGCAGGACAGGCTGAGGGAAAGGAGTGGATACTAAGGGTACGTCTACACTACGGGATTATTCTGATTTTACATAAACCAGTTTTGTAAAACAGATTGCATGAAGTTGAGTGCACGCGGCCACACTAAGCACATGAATTCGGTGTGTGCGTCCATGGTCCGAGGCTAGCGTCGATTTCCAGAGCGTTGCACTGTGGGTAGCTATTCCGTAGCTATCCCATAGTTCCCGCAGTCTCCCCCGCCCATTGGAATACTGGGTTGAGATCCCAGTGCCTGATGGGGCAAAAATCATTGTCGCGGGTGGTTCTGGGTAAATGTCATCACTCATTCCTTCCTCTGGGAAAGGAACGGCAGACAATCATTTCGCGCCCTTTTTCCCTGGATTACCCTGGCAGACGCCATAGCACAGCAACCATGGAGCTCATTCAGCTTTTTTTTTTTTTAAAACCACCGTCACCGTATGTCTACCTGATGCCGCTGACAGAGGCGATACTGCAGCACTACACAGCACCATTCACTTGATTTTGCACGATAGCAGAGAAGGTTAACAGTCGTTCTGTACCATCTGCTGCCATTGTAAATTGGAAATGAGATGATGGTTATCTGTTGTTCTGTACTATCTGCTGCTATCATGGGTGCCCCTGGCTGAGGTCGGCCGGGGGCGCAAAGGCAAAAATGGGAATGACTCCCCAAGTCAATCCCTCCTTTATGGTATCTAAAAATAGAGTCAGTCCTGCCTAGAATATGGGGCAAATGTACTAGAGAACCAGTGTATCAGAGAGCACAGCTGCTCCATGTCAGATCCCACAGAAATGATGAGCTACATGCAATTCACGGGGGTTGCCTCTGCAACAACCCCACTCGTTGCCTCCCTCCTCCCCAACCTTCCTGGGCTACTGTGGCAGTGTCCCCCCATTTGTGTCATGAAGTTATAAAGAATGCAGGAATAAGAAACACTGACTTGTTAGTCAGATAAAATGAGGGGGAGGCAGCCTCCCGCTGCTATGACAGTCCAGGCAGAACATTAAGCGGTGCGGGGGAGAGGAGCCCAGCATCCCGCTGCTATGACAGTCCAGGCAGTACAGAATCTTTTCTTTACACAGGAAAGGGAGGGGGCTGATGGAGTTCAGCCCCTAGTTGCTATGATGACTGTTACCAGCCGTTCTGTACCATCTACTGGGAATGACCAGGAATCATTCCTATTTTTACCCAGGTGCCCTTGGCCAGCCTCACCTGAGGCCAGCCAGGAGCACTCATGGGCTGATGACAAGGACGGCTAGCAGTCCTACTGCACCATCTGCCACTGGGAAGGGGAGAGGAGCAGATACTGCTCTTCACTGCTGAAGCATCGTGTCTACCACCAGCATTCAGTAGACACAGGGTGACACTGAAAGTAGTTAAACGATTTTTCCCTTTTCTTTCACATGGGGGCGAAGAGAGTAAATTGTCGAGCTATACCCTGAACCACACCGGACAATGTGTTTGAACCTACAGGCATTGGGAGCTCAGCCAAGAATGTAAATATTTTTTGGAGACTGCTGCGGACTGTGGGATAGCTGGAGTCCTCAGTACCCCCTCCCTCCCTCCATGAGCGTCCATTTGATTCTTTGGCTTTCCGTTACGCTTGTCACGCAGCACTGTGTAGCCTGGAGATTTTTTCCAAATGCTTTGGCATTTTGTCTTCTGTAACGGAGCTCTGATAGAACAGATTTGTCTCCCCATACAGCGATCAGATCCAGTATTTCCCGTACGGTCCATGCTGGAGCTCTTTTTGGATTTGGGACTGCATCGTCACCCGTGCTGATCAGAGCTCCACGCTGGGCAAACAGGAAATGTAATTCAAAAGTTTGCGGGGCTTTTCCTGTTTACCTGTCACAGTGGTGCACTGTGGGATACCACCCGGAGGCCAATACCGTCGATTTGCGGCCACACTAACCCTAATCCGATATGGTAATACCGATTTTAGCGCTACTCCTCTTGTTGGGGAGGAGTATAGAAACCAATTTAAAGAGCCCTTTATAGCGATATAAAGGGCCTCATAGTGTGGACGGGTGCACCGTTAAATCGGTTTAACGCTGCTAAAATCAGTTTAAACACATAGTGTAGACCAGGCCTAAGAGGTATTCTGACTAAATTCAGCAATGGTGTGAGGGAAGTAGTCTGAATCCAGGAGGGCTCTGAGGAAGAGATTTGGGATTGAGTCCAGAGACTAATGTCTTCAGGAGACTAGTATTGTGGATTACCTAACTTTACCAACTGAATTTTGATGGGTTTGGCTTGTTTTATGTTACTGATGTTCAAGTTTTTGTTAATCTTCATTTCCAATGAAGGAAATGACCAGACAAAAGTTTAAAATGGGGTTAAATTACTGATATGCTCTCAGTGTTAAGATAAGTTTTATTACAAGCTCTGATGGCCAACTAAAGAGGCCTCTTCCTGCAAACCAGTGTGCAGCAGCCCTCGTGAACCTGTCATTTCCAGCACACTATTCCCAATCCAGCTAAAATGGCCTCTTACATGTGCAGCATTCTTGAACTGAATAGTTTTGGAAATACTGCAAGATACACTATGCATGCACAGCAAATGATCTTCAGAAAGTCATAACACAGACCGCCATGTAGTCTGTAGTAAATTGCACGTATGTTCCGCAGCAAGAACACTGGATTCCATGACATCTATTGCAGCAGAATGTAGGCTCTGTACAGTCTAGAATTCCCCCCCCCCCCCAAAACAGCTCTTACTGAATCAAATATGACTGAAGGAGATATCAGATAGAGGGATACTGTACTTCCAAGGTCAATTTTATATTGCCTCATTTTTAGAGTACTGCAAAATATTGCAGTGAAATGTATAATTACATTATAGAATTTGTCGGAAAAGGAGGGGAGGAAGAAGCAAGAGGTTTCAGCAATAGGTCAGGGGACAGTTTGGCACCCAAACTGAACGTGTGAAAAAGACAGTTTATTGCACAAACCCAGACACATTAAATGGAGTTTAAAAGTGACCAGCATGACAGTGTTAAAACGTGGACGCCAACATTTGTATCATCAGACTGAAGAAGGAACACCCCAGTAAAAGGAATGGGCAAACAAGAGCTTGGGCCTACTGTGTTCCATCTGCAAAAACTAAAGTTTCCACTCTTTACATTTGGGTGTTTCTCTTTGCAACAGTGAGGGCAACATGATTTTTGTGGGGTACAGAGCTTGGTTTCTGGACCACATAAAAGGCCATCAAATCAAAGACAAGTTTCAACAGAAACTTACTTTCTATTGGTTAGCACTATTCCTGTTATTAATTTCTGTAGTCCAAATTGCCTGAGTTGGGGAAACTGACTGCTAAACACAGGATCTCTGTAATGGGAAGTATTTTATCCTTTCTTCTAGTTCTCCACAGATGAAACATTTCTGTTCAAGCTTTCAGAACACTCAATGTAGCACAAAGATCACACACTGAAAATTTCAGCCAGTTATATTCAATTGATAAAGGGGGTTATAATGAAAAACTATTAAGAAACCTTGAGTTTTAGCAGGAGCTGCAGCTCCTACTATAATAAATTTAAAGTATGTGCATGTATTCTGTTATATGATTAAAAAAACTTTCAGCTTTTCACAAATATTAAATTTTCAATTTCAAAACAGGGCACTTGTTTGGGCAGCACAACATTCTGTTTTGCTGGAAAGGATGTGGGCAGTACCAGTCAAAGGAAATGAGGAATGCACTATCTTGGCAAGGCTCCAGAGACAAAACATTAAAGCAGAGCTGTGACAGAAGTTTGTTATACAAAAGTCTCCTTCAGGACACTAATTGTGGAGCCTGAATGCTTCCAGATGCTTACAAGGCTTCAGCCAGCAGTATAGCAAAATCCAAATTACTAAATGATAAACTATCCAATAATGTAGCACTCAGGTTCCTGGCACAGAATTAGTTGGAAACTGTATTATGTTTCAAATAGCAAGCTTGCCAATAAAGAGGTACTATCTAAATAATCTGTGACCAAGTACAGAGTTCATTATATCATTACCCTAGAGTGTGGGAGTTCATATTTTGATAGTGCACTTCTTGTCGGGTGTCAGAGGATACCAACTTACCATAGCTTTAAGAAAAAACTATGAAGTTTACAGAATCCCTCTCATCACTGTCTGTTGTCCTCAAGTATATAAAGCTGAGACTGTATAACTTTTCACCCTTTGGCAATATCTGAACTTCAGATTCTTACAAAAAGATATCCACTGTTTCTGGTGGGAGCCCTAATGCAAGCTTCTGTGACCAAGCTTTTTTCAAAAGCCACAGTCAAATTTTTCAGCAAGTTTAATTAAATATGGGGATAAAAATGCAAGAAACCAGAGTCCTGTGAACCAGTAGGGAATCTTACAAAAATATTCCCTACCATAGACATAGCCAGAGACTGAAAAAGTTATAACTCAAGATTTGATTATGTTTTATTGGTAACCAAGCTTCTAAAGTGTCAACTAATTTGTACATTGCAACCCAAAGGGTGGAATCCAGGCTTCTGCCTCAACATACACTTTATAGCACATTTTTATAAAATGGTATTTAAAGAGCCTTAGTTGAATTTGAAGATTTATAATATACTAAACAAGCTGGCTTGAGTAATCATAAAATCTGCTGACAAAAAACTCAACATTTATCCTCAACTCTTCAATAAAAGGTGTCAAATGATTGGCCTCTAAGAGGGAGTGGGATCCAGTGCATCTGGACTGATTACCTGCTGCCCAACTGGGCTGAAGGGAAAGCACCTGGGTTTATGAAGTGGGAAAGCTCCAAGTAGTTGTTGGCAGATGTCTGCAGACATTTCAGGGATTAAAAAGGATCCTGAAAGGCCCTGAGTTAGCAGAGGGAATGCCTATGGAGATTCAGAACCTCTTGTTTGGAGTTTGGCAGAAAGTAGAAAGACAGACCCTCAGGGAGGTGGGGCTGAACCCAGATAAAACTGTGAGGAAGACTGCAGGTTTGAATTCTATTTTGAAAGACTAAGACTTAATAAATTGGACCCCAGAAGAGAAATGTTTTGACTATCTGGACTGTGTTGACTCTAAAGGATGCTAAGTGAAGGGGAAACTGAGGCAGGCCTCAGCAGCAGCATGCTGGTCAGAAGTGGATGCTACAGGGCAGGCATGCTCTTTGACAAGATGTGAGAGGTTTCACATGTGTCTTTTCAATGTTGAGGTAGTTTGCATAGTAGCTAGCAGAATGGAAACAAGTAAAACAAAGTTCTCTGGTTAAGAGGCACACCCTGCCATTTACTTTGCCACAGCAGTTGCCTTTTAAGCATAAAAGGCCTTTCTGTCACTAAAGTAGAATGTTGAGCCAGGTACCGCTACAAAAGGTTAGACCACCTCTCCAAATGATACTGTAACTTATCCAATGTGGTTGGTATTTTCTCTTCTCCAAACTTACACTAGTTGTACGGCGATTTTTTTAGGTTCCTATCATACTCATTCAGCTACAGAAACCCCTCTTCCTTGTGATACCTTTCCTTGAAAGTGGATATGATTTTGGCTGATCTTATAAGCCTCAGCCTGAAGGAACTTCAGAAGACTTCCTACAGGTTTTCCAACTGCTCATTTTCCAAGATATATTTATGCTTGCTTCAGACACTGTTCAAGTTCTCTGCATCCTCAGCCCAGTAACTGAGTGGGATCCTCAGCCCAGTAACTGCTGTAAAGATTCCCCCCCCCCCCCGTTTTTTTCATTTTAGTTCCCTTAAAACACCACATCAGTAGACTACACTAATACTTCAAATATTCCCACCACCTACACTGGGCACCAGAGACAAATTAAGGGCTTGTCAACACTAGAAAATTTCACTGGTGGAACTTAAATTTTTAAATTGCCAAACTCTTTCTGGTTTAAATGTGTGGACATTCTTACTTTGTTAAAAATAAAAATAAAGTGACTGGCTTATTTTAGTTAACTCTGTTCTTAACTGACTTAAGCTAAATTGAAACAAACATGTCGACACTGCCTTTTACACTAAATTTAACTATAGCTGTTTAAATTCATGCCTCAAGTTATAACAGCACTATTTTGTCATGTGGACAAGCCCCAAGTTACCTAGCAGATGTTTTTGAGGCCTAGCTTCTCCAGTCTGATGTTATCCATTGTCCTAACTCTTAGTTTAGTCAAGAGCAGCCTCACCTGTCCTCATCTCAACCACATCTGCTACTCCTTACCTGTGTCTGAATACTCAATTATTTTAACCCATCTGGTTGCTGAACTGCTTGATGAACTAAACTCGCCAAAGTTGCTCTCAATCCTTCCTTCACTTAAGGTACTCTCTCCACATCATTTATCCTGCAATGATCTCTGCCTTTAATCAGAATAGGCCATTAAAATCCATAAGGCTTGCAGAAGCAGTTAACATCACCTCTGTGTAAGAGCCAGTTGTACAACTCCATACATAACTAGATATGTCTAAAAAGGTAGGACTATGTATTCTACATCCACTCCAATATCAGGAACAATCAGACCACACAGAGGATTCCACTCTAGTTTACTGATACTAGTTTCTTCTTTGGTAGAAACTACCAGTAGTCAGTTATGAGGAATTATCTGCTTTGCCACTGCATGTAGAATCATGCTCATTCACAATATATCTTCCCCTACTTCATAACACTTATTATTTCTCCTTCATCTACCCTTAACATTCTGATCCAAGTCAGATCCTTAAAGCTACCTGCCACCTTTGCCTCCCTCTCTCCCCATCCCCTCAAATCAGATTGTTTCACATTTCTGCTTTCAATAAACTTTTCCTCTAACATCTTCTGGCCTAAAATACTACATAGCACTCTGAGCAAAGGACAAAGTCTAACTTCTTAGGCATGGCA
This sequence comes from Gopherus flavomarginatus, assembly GCF_025201925.1. Classification (NCBI taxonomy): domain Eukaryota; kingdom Metazoa; phylum Chordata; order Testudines; family Testudinidae; genus Gopherus; species Gopherus flavomarginatus. Next base: position 29,293,351 of record NC_066628.1, read on the forward strand.
AGAAACATGTTCTGACCATTAATCCTTACACTTATTATTCAAATATCAAACCCCACCCCACACCCAAGGGAAACATTCACTTTACTGTTAAACAAACAAAAAAACAACACACAAACAGAACAGTAACAAAATCCATGAGACACTATTTTGAAGACCCCACCCCCACAACATAATTCTTGTCAGAAGCTACATGTTACCAAATGCTGTGACTTGAGGACAACTAGACACTCGATAAGCGGGTTCTATTTCTAGGGTGGCATCTTGAAAATATGTGCAGGGACTGAGAGGTACACTACTGTTTAAGGGCTCAAGAATGTGTGTGAGCAAGCCATACTGCAAGGGTAGGGCAGTATTCTGGAGCTTGGAGGAGTTCCAAACAAGAAACTTGTTCAAATCAGAAATCCTTTCAGGCTGGGGGATCTTCTATCTGTACAGTGCCCACCAAGAATAATACTCTTCCTGGTAAGCATAAGCACAGGTCCTAGAGAACCACCACACTGAGAAGCAGGACAGGCACAAGATCAACTATTTGCAGCAAAGAAAATGAGGATACAAGAGTGACAGGCAACCCATTTGATCTAAAACTGCAGAACCAGATAGTCAGCCAACACTGAAAGGGAGCTAAGGGCCTTTGAAAGGTCTCCATGGTGCTGCACCATAGGGGACCACACCAAAGGATCAGAAGGACCATTAAGAGCACTTCCCTGGATAAGGAAGTGCAGCAGAGTCCCTGGAAGAGCAAAGAAAGTGGGAAAAATCCATCCCCAAAGTACAGGTGAGGAAGAGGTTAACCCCACAAAACAGAAAAGAAAAGACAGTTACTATAAAATGGAAGACCATTTGGCTGGAAGGGAAGCCCCAAACCTGTTCTTACTGGAGGACAGAGCTAAAGAATAGCCAGATGGCCCAGATTCCTAGAAGGCTGTACTCAAAGCTAGGTGGGATACGGTGAAAGAAGAAGATTTGACTCTTAAGATCTAGTAATCGTACTTTCATGGATGGGGAAGTTTGAATATAGAAATCCAGCTCGAGGAGATTGAGTGAGTCAACATATCTGGCTACATTAGAGTTTCAGTTACACCCACATTTTAACCAAATGCCACAGAAGAAACTGTGCAGCTGGTATCAATTCTGGGAGGAGATGACAAAGCTATTTCTCCTCTGAAGTGGAAGTGTGGAATACCAAAGGAAGGTCTGTAGTCAAGCAATTTCTTTAAAAGCAGAGGTGAGGGAGAAGAGAGCAGAAGCTTGCTAGTCACAGATCAGGTCCAGGGATCCTCAGCTCCTGCTGCTCTTTTCTGCTGATCTGGGTGCTCCACTCTTATCTGGTGGGCTGCCTCACAATTCCCACCCCCTCCCCCCCCACACACACTCAACTCCTAGCATTCTTAGTTATGCTGGCATAACTAACATATGCCAGGCCTCATAGAGGAAAAGCAGCTCATATTATATCCTTGAAAGCAATTCCCTTTTCCCAAATGAAACTATGAGCACCTCTCCCACTCCATAGGCATGCTTTTTTAGTCTCTCCTCAGTGTTTAGGACGATACAAAAATAAAAGTTCTCTATCAACCCATACTGTATTCTCCATCATCTAGCAGATGGTCCAGAGGAAGAGAAAACCTTTAACAATGATTAGTGGCCACTTTTCAAAGTCTTAACCTTTCATACACCATCTTGGCTTCCCCAAGCAAACTATTTATTAGCAAAGGCCCAGACCCTCTGTACAACTTCCTATAAAGGAAGCAAAATAGACTGGAGCTGGTTATATGTACCTACTCCAATTGACAGCTCTTTATCCCCTACTTCCTGTGAGCGTATCCATAAATTACACACTGACATGTTTGTTTAAAATGACAGATGCATCTCATGCGCTTGTATGAAGTCTGGTTTTTGAAACTGTCCAATTTGACCACAAAAAGAACATTCATTTTGAGCTCAGAGCAGCCCCTTCTCCTCCATAACTATAAATGCATCTTGTGTCTTCTTGGCATGCCTCTGATCTTTGATATCCTGCTAATCTGACCAACTGGGGTTTGGCTCTTCCTCTACACCAGAACTGTACCTCTATGAGGAGTTCTACAAGATCCAGTTCTTGAGCTTCTCCTCTCCACCACTAGCATTTGCTCCTGTTTATGCCAATATTCCAGTAAATACTCAATGCTTGAGCAAGCATACTTATGTTTGACTCAATCTACTTCAGCTAAGAGATTAACACAAAAATACTGCTCTTGGGCAAGCAGAGCATCCCTCAGGCAAGGCTCCCTTCTTAACTCAGGCCTTCAGTCCACCTCTGTGAAACTGCAGTATCATCTTGATCCCAACTCTTCTCTCCAAATTGAAAGAAGTTACTGTATCAGCATCTTTCTAGAATTATTATTATATGGCTCCTAAAGTCTTGATAGTAAAGTCCAGTTGTGACAGTCTAATTGCAGCCCAAATTCACAGTCCATTCTGGTCAATTTCACAGTCATAGGCTTTTTTAAAAAAAAAAAAAAAAAAAAAAAAAAAAAAAAAAAATCACAAATTTCATTGTTTCAGCTATTAAAATCTGAAATGTCAAGTGTTGTAATTGTAGGGGTCCGGACCCAAAGAGGACTTGTGATGCTGGGGGAGGAGGGGATCACAAGGTTAGGAGGGGAAGAGGGGCGGTGGTCCAGCGACCCTTACTTCTGCACTGCTGCTGATGGTGGTAGGAGCCCAGCTCTGAAGGCAAAGCCGCTGCCAGCAGCACATAAGTAAGGATGGCATGGTATAGGGTATTGCCACCCTTACCTCTAGGCTGCTGTATCCAGAGCTGGGTCCTCAGTCAGCAGCCACCTCTCTCTGGCCACCCAGCTCTGAAGACAGCAGCACAAAAAGTAAGGGTGGCAATACCATGACCCCCTTAAAATAACCTTGTGGCCCCCCCACCCCCACAACTCCCTTTTGGTTCAGGGCTCCCAGTTTGAGAAATGCTGGTCTCCCCTGTGACATCTATATAGTAGTGGATAAAAGCACACAAGAGACCAGATCTTATGGTCAGACTCATTTTCATGTCTGTAAATTTTGCAGGGCCCTAGCTATAGTATTATGGTCACTACTTTTATAAGACTATGATATGGGGGAGGGATAGCTCAGTGGTTTGAGCATTGGCCTGCTAAACCCAGGGTTGTGAGTTCAATCCTTGAGGGGACCACCTAGGGATCTGGGGCAAAAACCAGTACTTGGTCCTGCTAGTGGAGGCAGGGGGCTGGACTTGATGACCTTTCAAGGTCCCTTCCAGTTCTAGGAGGTAGGGTATCTCCATTAATTTAAATTTAAATTTTGTATCAAGTATGCCATGTGAAAGATCATTTGAAAACTCAGTCTGCTGAATATTGTTGTCCTAGTAAAATGTGTGCAGCAACACTATGAGAAGTTATTAGATTATACTATGTATCACTATTTAGAACATGCTCAAAAGTTAAGACAAGACAAGCAAGTCTAAACCAGTTTTTTCCGAGACAAAGATGCACAAGCACCACAACCAGTATTAAAGAGCAATCACCAGCTTATGCAGCCATTTTTCAGCAATAGGAAGGTATAAACAAGTGGAACCCCCAAGGCAAGCGGAAAAGAGGCCATCCAAGAAACACCTGGCAACGTGACCTTCAGGCTGATAGCAAAAAAATGGGCTATACCTGGAACCAGTTAGAACGAATGGCCCAGGATAGAGGACTCTGGAGATCTGTTGTTGGCGGCCCATACCCCGAATGGGGTGACGGGCATGAGTGAGTGAGAGTGACGTCACATCACAGGAACATTTTAAACCTCACATTCACAACAGACTGTGTGTCACCATGACTCAGCAAGGAGGTTTCTTTTAGCATAAGAAATTAAGTTAAAGGGGGAGCAAGACACTTGACTTCACCTCTTCTCCTCCCATCTCTCTGCTCATGACATCAACAAAACACCTGAAGGACTCTGAACCGTGGGGTGGGGTGGCCCCTGACTGAAAGGAAATCCAGCCTATGGTAAAAGATGCTTGCTTTAAATCTTGTTAGCTTGCTAAAGTTTAGGAATTAGAAAGATAAAAATGTAAGCTATTTCTTTTGTAACCAATTATAACTTTTGCCTTATCACTCAGATTCACTTAAAATACATCTTTCTGTAGTTAATAAGCTTGTTTTATGTAATCCAGTGTGTGTTCAGACTGAAGTGTTTGGGAAACTCCACTTAAGACAGCAAGGTTGGTGCATAATCATTTTTCTTCGTTGAAATGGACTATTAATTTGTACTATCCAGAAGGATACTGTGCAGTACAAGACACGCATTTCTGGGGTCCAGGGTGGGACTAAGAACTTGCAGGTGTCACCCCCATATGCAATTCATGAGTGGTTGGGAGAGCATTCATGTATTAAGCTGGGAGTGATTTTAGATGCTAGTGCCTCTGTATGAGCAGGACCAGAGTGGTGGCTGTTCACAGCAAAGCAGTGTAAAAAGCACTCCAGGCTAGAGTTAAGGGGACATCACTGTTCAACAGCCCAGGCTGTACCCTGGGAATTTCACACCAGTTTTAGAGTCAGCATCAATGGTTAGATTAGATTATTGAAAAGACAAGAAAGCACCTTTTTTGGACGTAGATGAAGCATAGGTATAGCAACCAAAAACAAGTTACATATGATTTCGTTTAATAGTTGGGTTTACATAGAGAAGTGTTATTTTTAATTCAGTGCACAATTACAGTGTTTCACATCACTGCAACATCTATTTAAACAAGAAAGTGACAAGTTCTCAGCTTTATCCTCATAAGCAGCTCATATCTATATTTGAGGTCTGAACATTCACACTAGAGTTTGCTTTGACATTTAGATGATACTGTGGACAGACAATACATAAACTAAGCATTTAGTTCTCAAACTTGTCTACACTCAGTTTTAGTTTTTCCATCCTAATCCTAAGCATCCAACTAATGTGAGGCATTCCAAGAGTAAGTTTCACTGAGCTATTTTTCTTAAGGTCTTCCTTCTGCTGAAGACTGGTGATTTTAGTGTAGACAATTTACAAATGAATACAAGTAAATCGTGTGAGGGAGCCACTAAATAAAGAAATATATCAACATATTAGCAATGACTAGACTGAGAAAAAACCCTCCTCTTTAAGCATTCATAGTAACTGAGTAGACAATATGTCCTATAGCTAACCTACTCAATGTACACCCGAGAAATTGAAGAGATTGAGTTTAATTCTTTGGAACAAATGTTTACCATACTGAGTCAAATATTTAGGCAGATGTTGCCATTTCTTTTAAGACAAAGAACCTAGTCGTAGATATTGATGACACAGTCGCTTGCTGAGTCAGAGTAATTCATTTGCCAAGAGAAGAGAGATGGCAAGGAGCCACTCTTACTGTATGACAGACCTTCAATCAACAATGACCCTGTTTTATTTCATCAAGAGGCAGCAACAGCTTTGCAATTTCTAATTCCAGAGGAAGATGGTGACAAGTTAAACGTTTCATTTTCTATTTCCAATGCATTGAGAAGAGAACTTTATCTATTGGTTTATTTTAAGCCCAGAATACATTCTTTCCTGGCTCACTATGTTGATACAAGATTCCAAAAAAAGAGATTACAAATTCCCACCACTTTCCAACTATATTATTTGAAGATATGATAACCTCTCATTACCTTCATTAATGTACAGCTAGCTAAGTTAAAGCAAGTTATCTGCTCATTCATGTACTATATTAAACAATGGCAATTTGTTGACATTAAGATTATAAAAGCTTTCTAGTCAGTTCAAACTAACCAGTTGATGCTGTCCACTTGTCAGTTAAGCATGTCCAAGGCAAATGCTTTAACTAGATAGTATGAGCTAAAACATCAAGATGGCCATTTGACATTCTATCGTTAAGTGGCCCTTAATTATAGCTAGCTAATGCTTACAGCACTATTTTAATTATTGTATACAAAATATATACAAAAATTATTCTTTGTACTATGGTAGCACATGCTAATCAATACATAAAGTAGCTAATAGTCCCTGTCCCAAGCATCCTCAGACAGGAAAAAGTTACACTTTAGGTTTTCTATACCCACCTCCTCCTTTTCAGTTTTTAAACAAATGAAGCAGCTGATTAATTCAGTCTAAATTAGCAGCCTTATTAAATTTCCCATACAGGAGAATTTAATGGCTAATACTTACATAAATGAGTCCAGAGTAGTATCGGTCCTTCAAATTATGCAATACAGAGGCTTCATTTAAGCAGGTTAATTCCGCCATATCTTCCACTTTAGAGAACTTGGGGGGATTCATCTTCTGAATATCATCTTTGTTGACCATTGCTTTCTTTCCATTTTCTGCCAGTTCAACCAACACTTCATCTCCTCTTTCCTCCTTGATGCTGGCTGCCTCGAAGCCATGGCGCTCAGAAGGAATCCATACCAGTTTTTTAGCAGTCCAGTCAGCCTGGGTAGCAGGGTTGTAGATTACAGCCCTATCCACAAAGAGATACCTCTCTGGATCTTCCTGTCCAGACCTCTGCGCCATTGTAATTAGGAGGTGTCCACTAGCATTCACCTTGTTAGATGGAGAAAAGGTATGTCAGTCACTGGCACTGTACACAGTTTGCAATAATTTCATAGCTAAACCATTTAACATATAAAAAGCGGCTAATCAGCATATTAAATTGGATACCTACTAGGGAAACTACCTATATAAATGAATCCTGATGCTACTTATGATGGTAGTTTAAACAAAGTCATACTCTATCTAAAAGGGTATTGCTGTATACAAGTTAAAAATCACCTTCATAAATAGAGCATTAGGGAAGACACATTTGTATAGGATGGGAATAGCGCAGGGGTCTCTTTCTACTGTACATACCAAGACTGCAAAGCAAGGATAATAATAATAATAAAATAATAATACCTAGTTTTTGTATAATACTTTTTACCAGTAGATCTGAAAACACTTTACATTCTTTAGTGTATGTCTCTTCACAACAGCCCTATGATGTACACTGCTGTGCAAAACCAGTGAAGTATAAAGGAAACACCAGATTTAATGCAGGTTTGCCAAGAGGTACTGTAAAGAGTACTGAAATAGTAGTCAAAGGAAAGCACCACTTTATTTTTTCTGTGCAGCACATAGCTGGTTCTCATTAAGTCATGCAAACAAAACTGAGCAGTGAGATCAGGTAAGTTAGACTAAAAACCACTGATTACCAAAAGAGTTTTCCTTCAGAGATAAGAACTTAATATGTTTTAGGGTTTTACACATTATATAGCCACTCGCTGTATTCTTTCTGAAAGCATATCAGATTTATCATGGTTTTACTTTCCATCAATTCCAGCTGCAAACAGTAGGTGCTATTATGTTTTAAATGCTTCCAATACACAGTTTTTTATACTATAGTATGCATTCAGATGGAAGTCTTACAACTCATCCACCCTCAAGTGAGCATTCAATTAAGTACTTAAGTACAATACTAATGTCTATCACACTGACATGCTGTAGATGTAAATTGTTCAACACAACTAATGCAAAGCAAGCATGAGGTCATTCAATCCACCAGAGGGCTGTGAAGCAATCTGCTACATTTACTACAGAATGACTTAATTCTGCATCATCAGATCAAGAATTGACTACAGCAATAGCAGCTAAATTTATTGGAAGAAGCTTCTGAGAGAAAAAAAATCCATGGAGAAGAAAAGAAGAGTTAGAGGTGACTCCAAATGACTGCACGAGCTCTATCTGATTCTTTACCTCAGCTAGGAATAACAAGTTACTAAACCATTCAGAGTGCTAGTTACTTGCAGAGCCTTCCGTCCAAATCCAAAAAGCTAGTCATCTTTGTAATTCTAGATTATGACTTGATGCTACAGGTATCTTCATATTATAAAACCTAGCTTCCATCCAGTGTGAGGCACTCTCTCTCTCTCTCTCTCTCTCTCTGTCAAGAAGTCTGACTGGCAAGTTGCCTTCCATACAAATGTATCATTTATAATCTGCATCAGTATGTTTCACATGCTTGTTTTTTAGTGAAAACTTGAGTGGTTCTGGAACTCTATTACCTAATCAAATTAATACAATAACAAAAATTGTTTATTAGTAAAATTAAGGGCTAGAAGTTAAAGCATTAGATTTACTCCCAAAGAGTATATGAACTAGTTCATACTAAGAATCAAATCTGTGTATTACATATTAAGAGTACAGACCATTAATGGTCATTTTTCATTTTCTATCCTCAATGCACAGATGCAGCAACCTGGCATTGTCCCGAGTAACTGGGTCACAAAAAGGATACCCCTACCGAAGCCAGATATATTGTGCTTTACCTTAATGAGGGCTTTTTGCTAGACAGTATTATTTAGGGAGAAGATAGATTAAAATACACATTCATAATTATACCATTTCACCATGCAGAACTCCAGCTCTCACAATGAAGATGCTAGTACATAATCCCCCGCAAATTACAGTTCTAAACAAAAGGTTAAAAAAATAAAAGTGAGGAGCACCAGCAGAGGTGGGGAGTGGCATCATTCAGTGGAGCCCTGGCATTTCCAAGGGCAGGAATTTGTAAGAACAGACTCATTCACTACCTAGAGATATATTATTTTTCATAAATATAACGCTAAAGCCAGCAAGAGTCAATTTCACAGTTCAAGCTACTTTTCTGATTTAAGCGTTAATCAAACAATGGCTTCAGAATGAAGTGATAAGGCAGCAGGCTGCAGTTTTTAACTAGCCCGGATACTAAAGGACAAAAGAGCAAGCTTCAGACTTGGACCATTTTCTTTGGGGTTGCGGACAAAACACTCCACCCACTCTATGGCCTCGCATGTTCACAGCATTGCATCTTGCCAATCACTTGGTGTTTGGATCCCATTTAACAGCACTAAGGCCTGCTGGCCGCTTCCCCCCACCCACCCTCCATCCATCCATCCATGCCCCCCTCCCCACATACACACCCCCCCCCCAAAAAGAGGGAGGAACATAATCTAAGACACTGGTGCATCACAACGCAAGCATCTGGCCCCACCCGCAGAACGGGCCCCCACCCCCCAAAAGGGCCTCCTCAGCCTCAAATCAGACACTGCCACCACCGCAGCCCTCTCCTTTCAGCAGCGACTCCCTCCGTGCCTCTGGCAGGCTGGCAAGCCACTAGTCAAGGCTGCAGAAGGGAGGAGATAGGGAAAATGGCCACCTTTGTGTGATCGATACGGACAGGAGCCTCAGCACAGTGCTCAGGAGGAGGAGCGGGGGGTGGGGAGACGAGACACCCGCACGGGGGTGCAGCCCCCACCCCGCCAAACAGGGGCCGGTGAAGGGGGAGGCTGTTAACCTAAGGCAGCTCCGCGCCGACCAAAGTGGGCTGCAAGGAGCAGGCAGGGTCTTTGTCTCGCGGGCCACCGCCGCCCCCTCCCCACAGCGAGCCCAGGCTCAGCCGCACGCCCACCCCGCAGGCGGGCAAGAGCCGGGGGGCCGCACCCGCCACAAAGCCGGGCGGGCGGGAGCTCCCCGCCCCCGGTTCTTCACACACCCCCTCCTCCAAATCCGGGGGGGCTCTACGCCCCCCGCCCCTATACCCGGCGTAGATCGGGGCTGCACCCCGCCTCCCACACTGAGGGGAGGGGGGCACAGACACCCCCACACAGGGGCCGCACCCCCTCGCCCTACTCCGCCAAGCCCCGGACAATGAGGGGACGGGCAGTCCGACCCCGCTAACCGAAGCCCCCGGGCACGGTCCCTCACCTGCAGACGCTCCGTATCCCCGGAGCTGGAGCCTCCCGCCCGACTCCTCGGCACACTCCCCCACTGCACCCCCTCCTCGGGGCTCCTTTAGCGCCACCGCGCGACCCCCTCCCGCTACCCCCGGACAAGGCCCGCCCACCAGCTCTACAGCATCACCCATTGGCTATCTTTCATGTCCATCCAAAGAAGTACGTACGCCCATTGGCTCGCTTCGCAACCCATCTCCGAAAGGCCATAGCAACCTCCACAAGCTACCATCCAAATCCCGCCTCCTTCCTGGCCCCGCCCCACTGTTCTACCTGCCTATCAAGGCAAAACTCCACACCCAATGGTGGGCTTCACGCCTATCAGCCACATCGGTGGGCCGCAGAAATCCACCTACGCCGCGCCAGCAGGGTAGGGTGCGCTGGTTTCCTGGGCAAAAAGCTTCAGAGCAGTGTGAGAGGGGTTGCAATGCATGAGGCTGGGGCAAGGGGCTCAGCGCTGTCTGTCTACGGGGGGGGCATTGTCCCCGCCCCCTCCAGGGAACCGAATGAAACACCGTTTATCCCCGCCCTCTGCAGGGAACTGCAGGGAACATCCCCAATCCTTTCTTCCCCGCCCCCATCTCCACCCCCTGCAGGGAACTGCATTCAACATCTCTTATCCCCGCCTTCTGCAAGGAACGTCCCCAATTCTCTCTTTCCGCGGCGCGCAGGGAACTGAATGGAACATGCCCTATCCCTGCCTCTGCAGGGAATTGCATGGAACATCCCCTATCCCCACCCTCTGCAGGGAACTTCATGGAACACCCCCAATTTCCCCCCATCTCTGCAAGGAATTGCATAGAACACCCCCCATCCCCACCCCCCATGCAGGGAACTGCATGCAACACTGCCACTCCCTGCATGGAACTGCAAGCAACACTCTCCGTCCCCAGCCCCTCCAAGGAACTGCATGCAATACCCTTTATCCCCATTCTGTGCTGAGAACTTTATGCCATAACCCCTATCCTCACCCCCTTGCAGGGAGCTGCATGCTATACCCATACTATCCCCGCTCCCTGCAATTACCAGCATACTGTTGCTCCCCCACCAAGGAATTGCATGCAACACCCTCTTCTATCCTCCTCACCCCACACGGCATAGAACTGCATGCATGAAACCACTAGTATATTCATGCACAGTCACATCCTGCATGGTAAGTGTGCACAGTGTCCCCAACTTCTCATGTAAATGTATTCAGCTTAATCCTCTGTGAGACAGATCTATTTGTGATTCACAACTCTGTGTCAGCAACTCTTATCAGGCCTGACAGACTCACTACACATCACACACTGGTGTCATGATATTTAAAAGATGACTGGTAATAAATCATTTGAAATTGGTCATTGCTGTCACTGTGAAATGTTTATAAGAACTCTAGATAAAATTATGGATACGCTGATATTATATCCTGGAGACTATAAACAGACGAAGGAGCCAAAATAGGTATCTTCTATATAAAGGGGAAAGAAAATATGATGGCAACAGGAAAAAAGGAAACAGATTAGTTTGCATTTTAGCAAACGCCAGCAGGGAAAAAACCAGCATGGAACTTCCTTCACCACCAGACTCCATGTCGCCTTCCTCAGAGCTTTGGGCAGTAACCTTCCACAAAATCCATGTCAAAAGTTCACTGGACTAGAAAAGAGAGGGGCAAATAACCCCAAGTTACCTTTCACCAAGAGGACAAAGGAATCCAAACTTTGGACTTCGTGGGAGATCCAGACCAGAAGAGTGGTCAACTCTCTTGCTGGAAGGTAGATTGGTAAAGAGACTAACTTGAACAAAGACTGTAGCTTGTTTTGTTAAGTCAGCCTCTAGGAAGCATTTGTCACTTTTAGTTGCTTGTAACCATTTCTAACTCTATCCTTGGTACCTCAATTCATTTAAAATCTCCTTCTGTTTTACTTTTACTCTAAAACTTGTTTTACTTTTACTCTAAAACAACCCAATGATGTGTTTGATTTAAAGTGAATGGTAACTCCAGTTAATATGGCAAGCTTCTGGGTAGCTTTAAAGGAACAAACTAACCATATTATCTCTCTGAATGCTCCAGGAGAGGGCTGGACATTGCAGAGCAGACAGTTTGGGGATGATTCGGGACTAGAGGGTAATGGGATCACCTTGCCAGGTGTGACCAAGGTTGGTGGATGCCAGAGTATGGTAGTGGTGTGACATACAGGCTGCTGGAATCAGAATTGCTGAGTCAGAGCTGCTTCGCACACAGACGTTCCTTGCATGCTGATTGGACATGTCCAGCCCAGAGACATACAGCAGCAGAGCATTTTGAGGCACTCAGCATTACGGGGCAGGTGGTGGCAGGACCCCTCTCTGGTCTGGATTGCACCCTAAAATGTGACACCCTACCCGATTAAGGTGCATGCAACCTCCACTACCTAAATGCATGTATACATTTGTACCTCTCTGACACTCTAACTCAACACTCATCCTGCACTGCAACTAGTCAAATATTGTGCCCATGTTGATCAATATGGGTACCATTTGGCCTTGTGTAGTAGAGATCTGGACTGGGGAAGAAGGATTTATTTTACAAATTGATATCACCTTTGTTCTGCAGGTTGCAATAGATTCATAGCCAGAAAGCACCATGGTGACCATCTAGTCTGACCTCCTGCATAACGCAGGCCATAGAACTTCCCCAAAATAATTCCTTTTGAATTACAGCATAAATATTGAAAAACATTCACAATTGACTTAAAATTGCCAGTGTATGTTTCCTACTCTGTTTTACTCCCATTCTGCCATATATTTCATGTTATAGCAGTCTTGGACCATGACCCAGCACACATTGTTTATTTTAAGAACACTTTCACTGCAGTTTTCACAAAACGCAAAGAAGGTACCAATGTGAGATTTATGAACATAGCTTCAGCACTCGACACAAGGTTTAAGAATCTGAAGTGCCTTCCAAAATCTGAGAGGAATGAGGTGTGGAGCATGCTTTCAGAAGTCTTAAAAGAGCAACACTCCAATGTGGAAACTACAGAACCCGAACCACCAAAAAAGAAAATCAACCTTCTGCTGGTGACATCTAACTCGTATAATGAAAATGAACATGCATCAGTCCACACTGCTTTGGATTATTATCAAGCAGAACCTGTCATCATGGATGCATGTCCCCTGGAATGGTGGTTGAAGCATGAAGGGACATATGACTCTTTGGCACATCTGTCACGTAAATATCTTGTGATGTGAGCTCCAACAGAGCCATGCAAATGCCTGTTCTCACTTTCAGGTGACATTGTAAACAAGAAATGGGCAGCATTATCTCCTGCAAATGTAAACAAACTTGTTTGTCAGAGCCATTGGCTAAACAAGAAGTAGGACTGAGAAGACTTGCAGATTGTTTGGTTTTTGAATGCAGTTTTTTTCAACATAATTCTACATTTGTAAGATCAACTTTCATGATAAAGAGATTGCACTAACATACTTTTATTAGGTGAATTGAAAAATACTATTTCTTTTGTTTTTTTATAGTACCAATACTTGTAATCAAAAATAAATATAAAGTGAGAACGGTACACTTTGTAGTCTATGTTGTAATTGAAATTAATATATTTGAAAATGTAGAGAACATCAAAAATATTTAAATAAATGGTATTCTATTGTTTAACAGTGCAATTAATCGTGCTATTAATCTCAATTTTTTTACTCGTGCAATTAATCATGATTAATTTTTTTAATTGCTTGACTCCCCTAATTTTAATTTATGAGTAGCCCCACTGTCATTACTGGAACTACTCATGTGCTTAAGGCTAAGCATGTGCTTAAGTGTTTGCAGGATCAGCGTCTAGGTTTGTAAATAAATATTAATCTTGAACCAGTTTTTGAAATTTCCAAAGCAGTGCAGGGGATTTAGGCACAAATCTTACAATAATTTTTAATATAGAGGGATTTTTTTCATGAATTCCCTCTAAGGGAAGATGTGTAGCTAAATTCTTTGCACAGCTTAGGACAACTCTGTAAAAACCAAACAGCTGTAAGTGAGAAAATTCATCATTAAGGTTCCACAAATATCCTTTATTTTATCCCATATCCCTCCCCAGCTTTCACCTACAAGCCAAAAACTCCTTGCCCCTGATTACTCCACCATGGGCTTCAGACAGTTCCCTTCCTCTTCTCACACACTCTACATACTTATCTGAGAATCTCCACTCACCCAGCACATCTGACCCAGCCCTCCTCCAGAATGTTAGTTAGCCTCTGCCTGCCTGCCTGTGAGAAAATAGCGAGATCAGGGCTAGCCTAAACTAGAAGCATTACAGTAGCGCAGTTGCACTGATGCAGTTGTGCCGCTGTAGCCCGTGCATTGCGTGAAGACACTCTCTCCCGTTGGCAAAATAAAACCACCTCCCCGAAAGACAATAGCTGTGTTGCTGGGAGAAGCTCTCTCACAGACATAGCTCTGTCCACACCAGCACTTAGATCAGCGTAATTTATGTCATTCTTTTCCCTGAGTGACATAAGTTATACCGACATAACGGGTAGTGTAGACAAGCCCTGGGTGAAAAGGACCATCCTAGTGCTTTACTTGACCCATTTGTTACTCTAATGCTGAGCAACATTGAGAGTCACAATTTAAATCGAAATGTGTAAACTGGCAAGAATTTCTATTGACACAAAAAGAAAGGGGTCAGATTTGTCTAGTGGTTGCCAGGGACGGCTACAGGTTTTCTACCCCCAAGCGGCAAAAAAAAAGAAAGCCTTGGCAGGGCAGCGCAATCACACCCCTCCACTCTTCAGCAGCAATTCGGCGGCAGGTCCTTCGCTCCGAGAGGGACCGAGGGACCCACCGAAGACCTGGATGTGCCACCCCTTGATATTGGCTGCCCCAAGCACCTGCTTCTTTAGCTGGTGCCTGGAGCCGGCCCTGGTGGTTGCAAAGGGACACATGGAGTCAGGACTTCTGGGTTCGATTTCTGTCTCTACCGTTGACTCACTGCATGACCTTGGGCAAGTTTCTTCGTATCTCTGTGCCTTAGTTTTCCCCTCTCCAAAACTCGCTTATTATACCTACTCTGCGTCTCTGGGGTTATATGAGGCTTCATTCATGAACAGAGGTGATGAGAGGAGGTGAAAGAGGGAGACAGTTGTACTGGGGTCCCAAGCCAGGGAGGCCCGCAACACATCTGTAACTGGGATGAAATGGGAGGGGGTGGGGACCCAGCAAACATGAGGTACTGGAGCCCCAAATTTATCTCAATAGCCCTGTTCATGAATGTGTACAAATTGCTTTGGGATCCTCAGAGGACAGGTGCTGGAGGAATTCAAAAAACTACTAATGTCAGGGGAAAAAAAGAGGCTATTTTTATTTGCTTCCTTGTTTTGTTCGAAAAGCTTTGGGGTCTGAAATCAGGGATTGGAAATGAAGAAAATAAAAATATTCCCCAATTAAAAATGACTTAGTAGGAAACATTTCTAGGGAAAGGGCTTGAAAAGAATGGAGCTATTTAAGCCTCATGATTAACAAATGCATTTCACTGCCTTCGGAGAGGTAACAAATTGCCATACTGCCCTCCAGTCCTGGTCCATGTAAATATCTGATGTGTCAGTAGGAAAAGGTCTGAAATATGAGGTGTTCTCCAGGATGCCTATTTGGGATTAGTACCAAATATGAGCTACATTGTCTCACCAATCATACGGTTTAGTCCTGGACACTTTAAAAGGTAGCTAAATCAGGAATGGAAAGTTAGCTTCTTACTCACAAAAGGGGATTGCACAATAGTTCATTGGACTGGCTGCTGTAAAACTGAGGTCAGATCGGCAAAAATAGCCACCTCTTCAGCAAATGAGTCAAGATCAGAGCAGCAGAGCTAGAGATCTGAATTCCGTTTGAGTCCGTATGGGTATTCGCTAGCAGCTGGACTGAAAGCAGTTACTCATTGTAGAATGTCAGATGTCAGATTCGAACATGGAATGTCCAGAAATTGGAGCACCTGAGACATAACCAGGTCAGAGAATTGTCACTACCGTATGTAGAACAAGCTGAGCATACACTGTCCTCTTAGTTAATCCAGTTCTCTTTTGGTATAGGGGGGCTATTGTTCTCTCAGTCTCTCTTCCCCTTTACCTTTCTTGCATGTGTTGCTTGCACTTGGAAGAAGCAGAGGTAGAACAGTAAATGTAGCTTGCACCCTCAGCGCAAGGAGTTAGCATGTGTTTTTCATCCCTTCAGGAAAGAAGAGGAGGATTCACAGCAATGGCCAGAAGGCTGATCCTCGCTTTCTACTCAAAGCAGGGAACTAGTCTATAGTATCATTTCTCTCCTTCCTAACCCAGTGCACCCTTGGAATGGAAAACCATTTCAGGAAACTCCACTTGCCACAGATGTAGGGATCAGTGCTTATACTTCTGTCAGCTTGAGAAGTTGCAGTTTATTGGGGCTGATTCTTATCTCAGTTACACCAGTGTAAATCTGAAGAAACTAT
The DNA here is from genome assembly GCF_025201925.1 of Gopherus flavomarginatus. Classification (NCBI taxonomy): domain Eukaryota; kingdom Metazoa; phylum Chordata; order Testudines; family Testudinidae; genus Gopherus; species Gopherus flavomarginatus. The sequence goes on from NC_066628.1 coordinate 29,309,543, forward strand.
GCTGAAAACCATAGAGGTAATCCTAAAGGAGAACAACATTTAGCCCACTAACTAGTATAAGAGCCAGAATAACTATTTCTGAAGTGTGTACCTTGAAAGTCTCTAGGTACAAGGAAAATGGTAATGTTTAAATGTGGATCCATGCCATCTGTACCTCTTCCAGTATCTGAGTTTACTCAGCGTAACTGTGAGATTAGGTGCTTGGATGCCATGGTGATGTGCACATCATAAATACCTAGATAGATTAGATAGATTCCCATCTGTGTATTTCAGATGTAGGATTTATTTGTAGAATAATATATCATGTCCCATCTCCGTGGTCTATATGGAAGACATCTAAATACTAAGATGGGTGAACACGAGTGCCTGTTATTAAATGAGGATATTGATATAACAGGCATCACAGAAACTTGGTGAAACCATAGGTGCCAACTCCATGGGTGCTCCAGGACTCAAGCTCCCATGGGGAAAAAAATAGTGGGTGCTCAGCATTCACTGGCAGCCCCCGCCCTGACCAGCTCCTCCCCCTCCCAACTGCGCCTCCCCCCCAGTGGGTGATCAGCTCTTCACCCAGGCAGCAGAGCCCAGGCAGGGAGCGGAAGCCGCCTCCCCAGCCAGGCTGTATTAGGCAGCTGCTGGGCTGCAAAACAGCAATCAGGAGGGGTCAGCGTTAGAAGCACCTCACTCCCACTCCCCGCCCAGGCTCCCTCCCACCAGGGAGACCAGTGGACTGTGCCGGGGGGGCCAGGCACAGCAGGAGGACAGAGTGCCCCCCTGCAGGTAACGTGCAGCAGGGAGACCATGGTGGCCCCGGGCTGGGTGTGGGGCGGAGGTTAGCTGGGGGTACATGTGACCTCCCCTTTTGATTGTGTCCCCGCCCCCCAGTATGGAGAAGTACCAGTCGTCTATGGGGCGCCTTCAGGGGGGAGTAGGAAGATGCAGCGTAGGGTCTTGGGGGAAGGGATGGGGTGGAGGTGGGGCCTGGGATGGAGCAGGGGTTGAGCACCCCCTGGGAAATCAGGAAGTTGGTGCCTATGGGTGAAACAATGATAATCAATGGGACATGATAACACCAGGGTACAAAATATATAGGAATGACAGAGTAGGTCGTGCTGGCGACGGAGTGGCACTATATGTGAAAGAAAGAATAGTCAAATATAGTAAAAATCTGAAATGAATCAAACAGTGCCATAGTATCCCCATGGATAGAAACTCTATGCTGGAATAATAGTAGTATAGCAATAGAAATATATTACCAACCGCCTGACCAGGTTGGCAACAGTGATTGTGGAGAGGGAGATTAGAGAGGCTACAAAATCACAAAACTCAATAATGGGGGTTTTCCACTATCCCCATATTGACTGGGCCCATGTCAACTGAGGACACGGTGCAGAGATAAAATTTCTAATGGCTGCTTCTTGGAGCAGCTAGTCCTGGAACCCACAAGGGGAGAGGCAATTCTTGATTTAGTCCTAAGTGGCGCACTGGCTTTGGTCCAAGAGGTGACTATAACTGAGCCACTCGGTAATAGCGACTGTAATGTAATTAGATGTAATATCCTTATGCGGGGAGGGATATCAAAGAAGTCTGCCACTGTAGCATTTAACTTCAAAAAGGGGAACTACACAAAAATGAGGAGGCTAGTTAAATGGAAATTAAAAGGAACAGTGACAACAGTGAAATGCCTGTAAACAGCATGGATAAGGAAATATTATTTATCCCTTCACATAACACAAGAACAAGGGTCAATAGGCAGCAGGTTTAAAAACAAACATAAGGAAGTACTTCTGCCCACAATGCACAGTCGCACAGTTAACCCGTGGAACTCATTGCCAGGGATGTTGCAAAGGCCAAAAATATAATTGGGTACGAAAGAGAATTAGATAAGTTCATGGATGGTGGGTCCCTCAATGGCTATTAACCAGGAAGGTCAGGAACCCAACTCCATGCTCCAGGTGTCCCTACACCTTCGACTGCTAGAAGCTGGGACAGGATGACAAGGGATGGATCACTCAACAATTAGCTTCTTCCACTCTGGGTGGAAATACCCCTAACCCTTCTGTCTGAGGTACATATTGGTCCCCCTTACCATAGTATCCATGTGCCTCACAACACCCCTCTGAGGCAGGGCTGGTTGCAACACAGCATGATAATCCAAACCCAGCCCCATGCCTTCATGCCGCTCTCTAACCCTGCCACCCACTGCTTTGGGTGTCTTTTTTAGACCAATAATTCTTGTTTCTTTTAATTTTTCTGGCCACAGGTGTTAGGGATCAGCCTGCTTTGTCTGTCTGTTTTTGGATTCTTGTGTGTTATTGTGAATTCTAAGAAATAAAGTTGTGTTACTTTGCAACCTTCCAGCAAGAGTAACTGGTTTTTAATCAAACTTCTCTGAGTATATGCCATTGGCATAACACCCTAGTACAGTTGAAAGGCAATTTGAGTTTCTAAAGACCCGAACTCTCAAAGCTTTAGTTACATGTGCTGACCCATCAACCTTCAGGGACTCATGCACTGTTGCCAACTCTCATGATTTTGTCATGAGTCTCACAATAATTATTGTTTTCCTTAAATCCCCAGCTCCTGGAGTCAAGTGGATATGTGATGATTTCAGCCTTCATTCTTAAAGAAAACGTAAGTTTCTAGCTTTAAAAGCAGAAGGCAAATAAAAATCTATTATTTTTCCATAATCTCTTGATTTTAAAGCCAATCTCATGATTTTTGGAGAGCCTGACTCGTGATTTTTGAGCATTTGGGATTGGCAATACTGGGATTGTTTGCACGTGTGAGAACGTATCAGTTTGCAGTGATTGCCCAGATTATTGCCGAACTAGGCAGAAGGGAAGTTTTCCTGCATTTGCTGGCATCTCCTATTAGAATCTCTGCTGAGTGTTTAATTGGAGCTGATTTATTACTTTTTATTGCTGTTGGCAAAGTGCATTTGGCACAGCAGGCAGCTGTAGGATTGCTTTTGTGACTGAATCTCCAGTTTGGAAGACAATTGAGAGGCTTTTTATAGATACACGGCTGCCAGGTAACACATGCTATAGAAGCCCAACATGGTGTTAGGATAAATAATTTCTGTCATCTGTGATTGTTACAGCTGACCTAATCCCACTCTGGACAATCACCAATCTGTTGCAAGCGGATCCAAATGCTGGGTCCCACATGCTTCCAAGCCAACTGGGTCTAAGTAGTCACTGTTTCTAGCTCTGGGCTTGTAGATCCCACTCCCAGCTCCGAACTCTTGTTTGAGCCGTTCCTTGAGATGTGGAACTCCACAGACCAGCTGCCCTGGCCCCAGAAACCCATGCCTCAGGCCTCATGAGCCCCAGTTCCATTCACACACACTCTCAGAGTCCCACCTGGGCTGTATGCACTCTGGCTTCTAATTAGTCTCTCTGGGGACAATGACAAGAGATCCAGGAACACAGGCTTAGGAAAGGAATTTGTTCAGCACAGACACTTTACTCTTAAAAAGCACTAGAGAATTACAGACCTCTGCAAAATAACAGAAGTCCTGAGACGCCCTCTCCCCACATGTGATCGCCCACCTTCTGTGAGTCTGAGGCCTTGTCAGCATTTCAGGATCAGCAGAGTCCTTCCTACCACCTCCCTCTGTGGTGACACACAACCTTCCTCCTCAGAGAAGCACCCCCCCCCCCCATACAGTCTCTCTCCCTTTGGCCATGAGCCCAGGTGAGAAGCTGCAGATCTGCAGCCATAGTGGGGCCCCTGTGTGGAAAAGCCATTGTTTCCTGGCTTTGGGCCAACTGTTAAAGCACAATGCAAATCGATGGTCCCAGATTGCTCTGTGATGGCTTTTCAGTTATAGTCCTTCAATTAGGTGTCAAGAACTTTTCCTGGGCTGGTAACTGTCTGGAATACATCATCATAACATTGCCTTGGGCACTGTTAAACATGACTTCATCACTGTTAAACATGACTTCACAATGGAATTCCTAACATAAAATGGAGGTCACAAAACAAAGTGCAGTTTACATTCTGACCCAAACATAACCCACTTTGTTACCATGTCAACACAATTTATGGGTTAATATCTGAGCAGAGCATATGTCTCAACCAGCCACGGCCCCAGTATGGCACATGGAGTGTGACAGACTCAGCATGAGAAAAGAAGACAGGAGCAGTCTTCACATATGTTACAGGCTGTTATAAAGAAGAGGGGGATTAAGTGTTCTCCGAGTTCACTGAAGATAGTAGAAGCAGCAAAGAACTTAATCGGCAGCAAGGGACATTTAGGTTAGATGTGAGCAAAAACTTTCCAGCTGTAAGGGTAGTTATGCTCTGGAATAGGCATCCAAAGGAGGTTGTGGAATGCCCGTCACTGGAAAATTTTAAGAACAGGTTGGCCAAACACCTGTCAAGGATGGTTTAGGTTTGCTGGGTCCTACCTCAGTATGGGGATTGGAAGAGATGATCTCTTGAGGTCTCTTCCAGCCATATGTTTCTATAATTCTGTGAGAGGGATACAAAACATTAATCAAGCAGGAAACTTACAGCACAGTGGGGTTCATTCCTTTAGTGCTTTCTATTATTTATTTGTATTACTGTCGTGTCTGGAAGCCCATTCTATGGACCAGGGCTTCACTGTGCTAGGCACACAAACAGAGAAATAAAACACAGTCCCTGCCTCAAAGTGCTTACCTTGATGCTTTACAATCAAACAGGTTTGAACAGCATGAGTGAGAGGATACCATATTTATGTGGAACAGATGTACCTTTGGGACTATTATGAATGACATTCCTTGCAATGAGGCATATTTGAACTATGGAGCATAAGACAGGGAGAATGGGTTACCTCATTATGTTCAGAGCATCAATTCCATCATTACATTGTTTTTATACTGTTGTTTAATCTTCTATTGGCAATAAGTGGTGTCAGGTATCCTATATGTAATGTCATGGGAGCCTCCCCTCCAGATGCCTGACCAGGACTTTTGGAACAACCAACAGAGAGACCAATACCCGCCCCAATAATCCATCCCAGGTTGTGTGCTTTCCACGGTGCATGCTGGGACAGGTCCCTGGGAGAAGAGTCAGTGCTGAATGGATGCTCATGCAATGCAGGAGCGGTCAGCACTGCTCATAGTTGTCCATCTCACAATCAGATACTCCCAGGCCACCCAGGACATCCCACTGGATTCTCTTAGAGGCCAATTGCGCCATCCTGCTCAGAGGTTTTTGATCAAGATTCTGGCAGCCAGATAGCTGCCTTCAGTCAGAGATGTTAGCCAGCAGCCACAATTTAATTCAGTGTAGTTACTTACTGAACATTGCCAGTGTAATGAACAAGCCAATACTCAATTATCAACTAGTCATTGACTTTATAATTGTTCAGATCAAGTGCTAGAAGCAACCCAGGGTCAGAGAGAGGAGAACTGCAGGCTCTGGACTAGAATCCAGCTTTTCTTCCTGCCCTGAGGAATGAATGAATTGAGGCTCAATAGGGTTAAGAGTTGTAACCTCTGCATAAACGGTCACCATGGCTCTGCTCATTAGAGAGATGGGAGCAATGCCCCAAGGCACTGGGCACCATTGGTTCCTCCAAGTGACTTCAAAGGCAGCTGAGGTCACTCAGCCTCATTACGGGGCATTGTCCCCTTCAGACTGAAACTAGTCCTCTCTCTCCTGAAGATCCTCCACTACAGGAAAGTCCCCAGTGGAGGGTGAGCTGGCACAGCTGGTCCCTGTGCCACTATTTTCCATTCTTTCCCCCTCCCCACCCAAACCCTTGGCACAGAGCATCGAGTGAGGCAGGAAGGAGGTGTGGTCAGAGCATCCTGTGCTCTGATTAACCCCAGCTTGGCTGGGCTACCCGTTATAGGTTAGAGCAGCATGCCAGAACTGGAGAGAGAATTCTCCTTCCATGCAACCTGCTGTGCTCAGCCAGTCTCAGCCCCAGCAGAGAATCTGGGCCGTAGTTTTAGTGTCTTGCTGTAGTCAGTGGGAATTGCGCAACTGGGCTTTCTCTGAGCTGAACAGGCCCAAACATTGTCTTTGATTGATCATAGAATTAAACAACTTTGTTATTACATTGAATTGAAAAATATTAACCTCTGCTGACTGGAAACAGACTCTGTGCGACTCTAGTCGACATATCACTAACTCACTTTGAGAGGAGACAGACAGTTAATGGGGATGCTCCATGTCAGGAGGAAGGCTGGTCCTCTCTCTCCTCCTGAAGAGGAAGAGGTGCTACCTTGGAACTCTGGGGAGCCACTGCCAGCTTCAGTTCCCTCTCTGCCCCAAACTTCCTGTGTGATCTGGGGCTAGTAACTTAGCACGTCTCTCTCTGTGCCTCAGCTCCACAGGTGTAAAGTGGGGATAACAGCCCTTCCCTGCCTCACAGGAGGGTTGTGTGGTGTTCAAATACAGCAGTGATGGGTCCATATCAGTGCTTTAGATAGATGGACTCCCTCTGTGCAGAAAACTTCAGGACCATGTAAAATCAGAGTATCTCTGTATGTACCACTATTTACAAGTAACAGGCCTCTATTCACACATCCAAGTGACATGGGATAGGAGAAGTGTCCCCCCAGTGACCTGCCTCAGCCTTGACTGTGGAGGGCCACTACTCAGCGTGGGATGTGAGTTCAGCACTTGATAAGCATAACAATGATAACGGGAGGGGTGGGTCTAGAGCCCTGCTCTGTGTGGCATTCAGCAAGCTCTGAACACGCTTATCGGATTGGGCCCCACTTGCAGAAGAACATCTGTTTGAGGATCGCCCTGTGGTTTAGACATGAGTCAGGACCCAGCTGCCTGCCTGAGGCAGATGCTTGGACACCTAGGGAACTTTTACAGCAGAAATCTAAGTGCCAGAAGCACAGGTTTTGTGGCTCACAGCATGGCCTACATCTGAGGGTTAGGTGTTTAAGTTCCCTTATGGAGCTGGTCCCAAGTGACCAAGGTTACAGAGGATGCTGGTTACAGAGCAGGAAATTGAACCTATAGTTCCTAAATCCTAGTCTAACACCCTACCTGGTGGGCTATCCTTCCTAGCTTTGTAACCAGCAAAAGGACTAGGGAAGTGGGAAGTAGTGTGTTCAGTAGACAGGACTTCAGATTGGGAGTCAGGAGACCTGGGTTGTACTTCCACCTTTGCCACTGACTTTCTGTATGACCTGAGATAAGTCACTTCACCTCGCTCTACCTCAGTTTCCCCATCTGTAAAATGGAGATAAACATACCCTCTTTGAGAAGGGCTACTGGTGAAAAGAACCATATAAGTGCTAAGTGTTATAACTGTGTGTAACGAGGCGGCCTGGCTCCCAGCCGCCTCGGAGGATGAAGAGCCCAGCTGGAGGCCGGACTGGGCAGAGCTACAGAGCTCTGAGCCCGCCCCACAAAGGGTCAAGCGCCAACCCGGAAGTATAAAGGCGGACCCTCTGCGCTCAGTGAGGCCCCAGCAGCCGGACGTCCCTCTGGGAGCTCGGGACTGGGAGACTCCTGCAACCCAGGGTAGCTGCCCAGAGTGGCCCGAACTTCCCCGTGCTCGTTATCCAGAGGAGCTGCCGGAGCTCCTCCCCGTGCTCGCTACCCTGAGGAGCTGCCGGACCTACCCTCCAGCCCTGGCTGGGACTAACCCATGCACCTGGACCCTGCGGAGGACAACCCTAGGATCCAGGTAAGCCCCGAGGAGGAGTCTGGAAGTAGCCCGGGGGCAGCTGACCTAGTCTGGCTGCAGCCAAACCAGAGCCAATGTCAGTGTGTTGCGGCCAGGATCCCCACTGACACAGCCGCAGGTTGCCTGCCACTGTTAGGGCCCCGGGCTGGGACACAGAGGAGTGGGCGGGCCTGTGTCCCCCCTGCTACCCCACTCCCAGGTGGCATTCTCCCCCCTTACCCCAACGCTCAGGCCAAGAAGCCTGGGCCTCTTACCTTGTATAAACTGAACTGCTTGCTCAGCCCCTGCCTGAGGGTCTGAGCTCTGCACCAGTGTTTATTGCCCTGCCCTGATCCAGGGCCTGGGCTTTATAAACTGAACTGCTTGCTCAGCCCTGCCTGAGGGTCTGAGCCCTGCACCAGTGTTTGTTGGCCCACCGTGATCCAGGGCCTGGGCCCTATAAACTGGACGGTTGTGCAGCCCTTGTCCGGGGGTCTGAGTCCGGAACTGTTGTTGTCCCCCCAGGTAGTAGGGCGGCCGAGCTCGCAGCTGCCCCGGGGAGGGGTGAGGCCTTCCCCCCGAACAGTGGACGGCCACACTGTGATGTTTACTTAGAGCCCTAGAACAGTGGTTCTCAATCAGGACTACACACCTACTTTCGGGAGTATGCAGAGGTCTTCCACGGGGTACATCAGCTCATCTAGATACTTGCCTAGTTTTACAACAGGCTATATAAAAAGCACTAGCAAAGTCAGTACAAACTAAAATTTTATACAGACAACTTGTTTATACTGCTCTATATACCATACACCAAAATGTAAGTATGATATTTATATTCCAGTTGATGTTATATGGTAAAAATGAGAAAGTCAGCAATTGGTCACTCAGTGTGCTGTGATACTTATGTATTTTTAATGACTGATTTTGTAAGCAGGTAGTTTTTAAGTGAGGTGAAACTTGGGGTACGCACAGGACCGGTGCTAGGGGTTTGAGCGCCCTAGGCGGACGGCAATTTCGCCGCCCCGCGCGCTGGTCCCTCGGCTCCGCTGGAGCTGCCGCAGTGGTGCCTGCAGAGGGTCCGATGCTCCGTGGCTCCGGTGGAGCTGCCGCAGTCGTGCCTGCGGGAGGTCCACCGGAGCCGCGCAAGCAGCCGACCGTCCGCAGGCACGACTGCGGCAGCTCCACCGGAGCCACCTGCCGCCCCCTCCGGCAAAACGGCACTCACCATTTATTCTAGCGCCCTAGGTGACTGCCTAGGCTGCCTAAATGGTAGCGCCGGCCCTGGGTACGCAAGACAAATCAGACTCCTGAAAGAGGTACAGTTGTCTGGAAAGGTTGAGAGCCACTGGGTTAAAGGGCTCTAACCTACACATTGCCTCTGGCTTTGGCCCAGGTGCCCTACCTCAGACGGATGAAGGGGTGAGCAGACCATGCTGGGATTTGTGATTTCCACAGAGCCCAGGTGCTTGACATTAGTGCAGAAGGATGGCCTGCGGTTAGGTGCTGTGGAAGACCTGGGTTCAATTCCCTGCTCTGCCCCCGGCTTCCTGTATAAGTTTGAGCAAGTCCCTTGTGTGATGGCGGCACGTGTAGACCTACCTGAACCAGCTCAAATAACAATGGCAGTGAAGCTGCGACAGCACAGTGGACTTGTGCAGCCCAAGCTGCCATGGCTTCACTGCTGTTGTTACTTCCGTGGGCTATTGGTAGGAGAAGTGGCCTGAAAACGGAGATGTGCTCAGGTACTACAGTAGTGGGGACCCGGTGTAACAATGCTGCCCGTGGAAGCCAGCTTAGGGTGAACTGCAAACACAAATAGGTAGACAAACACCAAATGCTGGTGGATATTCCAATATTTAGATTTACCAAGGCAGCCCACAACAGCCTCTGTATTACCTCACTGGTTATTCAGAAGTCCAAATAGCACAGTTCCCTTAAAGTACCCACCCTCAGGCCTCCATCCAGACACACATGTTAAAACATAGGATGATACATTCTGAAAATCTTATTTCATCATATAAAAGAAAAAAGTTCTCCCAATCCCAAAGGATCAGCTACATACCCAGGTCAAATGATAACTTAGATCTTACCCAAAATACACGCTTATAGCCAATTCTTATTAACTGAACTAAATTTTATTTAAAAAGAAATAAAGAGGAGAGAGAGAGAGATGGTTGAAAGATCAATATTACATACAGACTTGAGTTCAATTTCTTGAGGTCCAGTTACATAGCAGAGATGGTGAGTTTGTGGCTGCCAAAAGTTCTTTTAGAAATAGTCCATAGGTTATAGTCCAATGTCCATATTCAAGGTGACTCCAGTTAGTGACTGGGGATCTCAGTTCTTATCATTTAGGGTTTCCCCTTCTTGAAACTATCTCAGATCTGCTTTGGAAGGATTATGTCCCAGGGTTTTTATACATTTCCAGCAGCCTTTTGGTCTGAGAAAACAATAGGCTTAACTTTCCATCTCCCAAACATCATGGCAATTAGCATAGGGTAATTTATCCATTAAACAGTTCAGATACAGGTTACCACAACCTTCAAAGAGACATATAGATAATACCATTTCACTCAAGTGTCATCCTAAAATGTTAATACTCCTTTTTTGATCTTTGTATTAAAAGCCATAGTAATAGACACGAATTGTTTGCTTACATCATAAGACCTGAGCAAACATCTACCCTGCTATCTCTAACAATGCAGGCTTGCATTTCAAAGCTTTATTCATTTACATAACTTTCTAACAAGTCTTTAAAGTTCAGCCATGGGTCATGTCAGTCTGTGAGTTAATTAACTCTTTCTGGCCCCGTGTCACCTTTCAATGAGATATTTCATTACACTCATAACATCACACCCAGGAAGGAGCTTAGCTAGACATCTCACTACTGTGCCTTCCAGCAATGGTTTGTGACTGGTGACCTAGCAGGTAGGAGTTCTGTATTTCATGTCCTGCTTTTGAATCTTGCTTGGTCCTCCTTCAGCTGCAGCGATGGCTTTTTCCTAAAGCAAGGCAGGCTGGTCATCAGAGCTCCATCCAGAAGGCCAGGCTCTTCAAAGGGAGGAATTGAGAAACTAGCTGGCTTTAATCTCCCAGGACTTCTGGCCGAGTAGAATGGGGCTAATTAACCCACTGCTTTTGCTCTGGTTTCCCCTTGGCTCAGCCATGTCCTACACAGGTGGAATGCAATGTATATATTTGGGTCAGGCGCTCTTGCCAAGTGATCATTATATTATTTCTCCATGTCATGGGCTCTCCTGCATCAGTGGAGTATCTTGCAAAGCAAATTCACCTAGTCTTACAGCAGGCAAATTAATATTCAGCTCAGGATGGCCCACCTCAGTCTTACATCACACAAAGAAAACAACACAACCTTTCATTGACTCAGACAAAAAGATGCAGTTAGAGTTAGTCCTAGGCCAGGCTTAGCTTGGCTGGTTGGGTTAAGATGGGGGCGGGGGGGAATCCTTCCTCCCTTGTACAAGCTTCAACCAAACCTGGCCTCTGAACCAAGCAGCTGGTCCTGTTTATTCTGCTGTTGGGCCCTGAGTGATTTCTGCTTGCTCCCAGCCCTCCAGCCTGCAGGCACTGGAATGCCATTTGTTCAACCCACAGCTGGTCCTGGGCAGCCTTTCTAGGTAGCTCCCAGAGGTGTAAACTCGGTGCTCTTTTTCAGGCAGGGAAGGTGCAGCAAAATGACAGTCTCCAACAGGGAGCAACTAATTCCTGCTACACTTAGTCACGCTCCAGTCACAGGAGTTTTCTTGAGTAGACGAGGCCTGAACAGCTAATGTGGGGTGCCCACAGAGCAAATGTACAAAATTGGGATGGGGTGGGGGGGGGTAATAGGAGCTTATATAAGAAAAAGACCCCAAAATCGGGACTGTTCCTATAAAATTGGGACCTCTGGTCACTCTAAACTAATGGATTTAAAAAAAAAAAGGCGGGAAAAACACCTCTTTGGAGGGGTTGGGGAAGAAACCTCCAGAAAATGAAAAACGTCAGAGCTTCCCTGTCCCTCACACAGAAACAGAGCAGGGATGAGGCCAAGTTCTATTCTGTGCAGGACACTCTGAAGGATCTTGTGGCAGCCCATGTCCAGAGTGCTACAGTGCCGTGCTGAGAGAGACAGTGGAATAAGAAGAGCCCCATGTGGCTTGACCCTATAACCCAATTCCATCAAAACCAGTTTCTCACACTTTTTCAGCCAGCTAGCATGGATGGGGCCAAACTGTGGTAGAAGTGTGTTTAAAAGAGTGTTTCCAACCCTCCAGGATTGTCCTGGAGTTTCCAGGAATTAAAGATTAATCTGTCATGTGATGAAACCTCCAGGAATATGCCCAACCAAAATTAGCAATCCTGTTTTAGGGTAGTGGTGCACATACTTTTCCTGTCATTCCCCCACCTTACCAGTAACGGAATCTGTCCATGTCCACCCCCCATTACTGCACAGCCAAGGCTTCCTTAGGAGAGGACCTTGGGCTGGAGGTGGAGCTGGGGGCAGAACTGGGGATGGAGGAGGAGCTGTGGCTGGGGGCGGAGCTGTGGCTGGGGCGTGCTACCACCCTGGTCTCCGTGTGGACTGGCCTGAGCTCCACCATACCCCCCTCCTATCATTCCTTAGGGGACACACCACAATTTGGGGACCACGGTCTTAGAGGCACAGACACAAGGCAACTAAGGGCCTGGTTCTGCTGTCACTTACATCAGTGTAAATCAGGAGCAACTCCATTGAAGTCAATGGAATTACTGCAAGGTAAAACCAATGTGAGATTGGGATCAGCCCTTACATATACTGCCATGTTAGAAACTGATTTAGCTCTGACCTTGTTTAAAGAAATTTCCAACTTGATCCAAGCCTTGTGCGTGTGAAACCAAAGGGGAAGACTCACCAGAGAAAGGGACCTCAAATCTGAAACCCCCCCTGCAATTGTTGTATCTAAACTTCAGTTCAGACATCACAAGGCATCACAGTCTGAGGGGTGACCCCATGCAACACTGAATGTTGCGAGTACATGGGACGCCTCACAGCTTTGAGATCTACAGAAGACAAGCGCTATACAAGAGCTGGGTATTATTATTCTTATTATTGCAACTCTTAGTGTGTTAGCCTCAGGGACCAACGACATTGCCTCGGGGTGCGTAAAGACACCCACAGTAAAAGCTCTAACTTGTGCACATGAGTAGGATAAACACGTCATCAACGTGGCAGCACAATGGCCCGTTCGGCTACCAAACATGTTTTCACTCACTGTGGTCTGTGCCGCAGAGTACACAGCTATTAATGGGTACTCGGAGAGGAGTTTGACATTTTTTTAATATACACATACATGTCCGGAATTTTATTTTTCCAGATTTCTGCCCCCCCTTTTAATTTATTTTCTCTGTCAGGATCTCAAAAGAGGCCAACTGCCATCCCCAGCTGAAAGTATGCAGGACCTGTATGTAATGAGTTAGTGCTGAATCTTTGCCAGCCCTTCTGGTAATGTTTAAAAATGACGCTGGCTGCTGGCCAAACCTAGTGTGCTACAAAAATGCAGCCTTTGACAGAAGTTAAGATATTGCAGGATGTCTGTGAGACAGACAAGCTCAGAATAATATTGCAATCTACAGTAGCAAGGTAATCTATAAATAACAAGAGGCTGATGAGCAATTACTTTGATGTCTATCTTAGCCAAAGACACTATTTAAAACCCCAAGAGGCATATCTTGATTTATTTGCTTCAATAGTTAAAATGCCTCAACTCTAAGTCATCTTATAATGTGATAAATCAGTCACGTTCAAATCTCTCTCTCTATAAACAAGGTTTTTCTCAAGAGTCTGAAGAAGAAAAAAGGAAAAAAGTGTCCTGCATCAGAAATGGTGGTGTATGAAAACAAGCTGCAGTTAAAGACTGGCAAGTCCTGTTTTCCTCCACCCAGGGCCAGGAGACAATGGATTTACAAATCAGAGCTCTAACAAAGATTTTCAAAAGCAGGAGCCTAAAGGTAGTTCCCACAGGGTTGTAATTTTCAAGAGCACCTAAATGATTTAGAAGCATAGTAACAGTCAATTGAATTTGTGCTCCTAACTCACATAGGTCCATGGAAAATCCCATACCGAGATGCCTACTCATGAGTTTTGAAAACTAATGATTTCATAGATTATTAGGCTAGAAGGGACCGTTGTGATCATCTTGTCTGACCTCCTGGATACATGGGCCTTAGGAGTATTAATTCCAGTTTGCACTAGAGCAGATCTTTTAGAAAAACATCCCTTCTTGATTTAAAAACAGCCAGTGATGGCGGATCCACCACAACCTTCAGTAAATTGTTCCAATGGTCAGGGCCGGCTCTAGCTTTTTTGCTGTCCCAAGCGGCAAAGAGAAAGGAAAAGAAAAGAGAAAAAAAATAAAGCCGTGATTGGTGGCACTTTGGCGGCAGCTCTACTGTGCCGCTTCATTCTTCGGTGGCAATTTGGCAGCCAGTCCTTCCCTCCAAGAGGGACTGAGGGACCCGCCGCCAAATTGCTGCTGAAGACCCGGATATGCTGCCCCTTCCCATTGGCCGTCCCAAGTGTTTGCTTCCTGCGCTGGTTCCTGGAGCCAGCCCTGCCAATGGTTAATTAGGGTCTTGCGTTTGAAAATCTTGGTCCAAGTCTACAATCTGATCTCAAGTGCTGATAAATGAAACACTAATAGCAAGCAAGTAGATGATAAATCAGAGAAAGGAAAAGAAGTGAAAATCTCTAGGAGACTTGGAGTGATCTGATGGAGGAGGTATGCCCAGTATAGTGGCCTGGCCATGCCCTCATGCTGGAAGCCTTCCGGAGGGGCAATTCTACATGGAATACTCAGGCCCTATCTGTATGGGTCTTGTTTGCATTTATGTGTCTGCTTCAGTGCAAACCTTCATGCACTGCACCGGTGAAAGTGGCTGGCGCTAGTTACCCCAGGGCAAGCCTCTTTTTGGAATAGGAGTAGGGGGGTCTATATTAGGGGTTTGCACTTGCGTAGCTACAATGCAAGGTAGATTGCTCTAATCTAGACAAGGCCTCAGTGTGAATTCAGCTCACAGAGTTCCTAACAAATTAACCTCCAAGAGAAGGGAAAACTACTGGTCTGCAGAGGGGTCAGGGGTCAGCCACATGGGAATCCTGAGAGCCACAGTGAAACCCAGCTGATCTTTGGGAGGTGCTAGCTCTCTAAGTGAAGGGCCAGCTGTTCAGTGCTCCTGCTGAGATTACAGGATTTGTGCTGCCACTGGCTCTCTGCTTCTCCGGTCTGGACCTAAACTCAAGGGAGTGCATGCTAGTGGAGAGCAGCATTAACTCTTCCATGTGTTTTCCCCAGGGCTTGCTGGGGAATGATGCTTCTCACAGAGTGGGAGTTTCCTAGGCATGTCTGTGATAACTACAGATCAGCTACTCAAGGTTCTGCAGAGAGGTCACAGGATCCCATTTGGACTCTGCTGTCCTCCTTCTGGCAGTCTCAGCTGATACTGAGAGTTGGTCACTGAGAGTTTGTACATACTACAGCTTATGTCAGTATAACTTGTGCGAATGAGCCACCCCTCTGAGCAACCTAAAAGTTACACTGACCTAACCACTGGTGTGGACAGTGCTATGTCTGCGGGAGAGCTCCTGACATCAGCTGCATCGCTGCTGTTGTGCTTCCAGTGTAGACTAGCCTTCAGCTTTGGCACAGGTACATTTCTGAGCCTCACTCTCAGCGAGGGTACTAGCCCAGTGGCTAGGCACTTGGTGTGTTGAACCTGCAAGTTACTATGCTAATCACACACTGCCAACCCCAACCACTCAAAAGCCACGAACCAGGCACACAAAGTAAGGGAGTGCTTTTGATTTTTGAATCTTTATGGTACACTGGAGTCACATTTTCAAGCTTTTCTCTACAGCCCTGAGTATGAGAAGCAGACCCTTTTTCAAAATGAAATCTGAGATTCTCTTGTAATCATCTCACTCCTGGAGATGGGGCTTTAAGAAAACACCAGCTATCACAAGACTCACAATAAAATTGTGAGAGTTAGCAACACCATTTCACTCTTTACCTGCTCTCATATATACCTCCTCATGTGTACAGATCGTGAGTTCTTTGGAGCAGGGTCTGGTTTTTTAGCATGTATTTGGTATCTAGCATAATGGGGCTTTTAGGCTAGTGGTTCTCAATCAGAACTTCACTTTTTTGACTCCAGGAGCTGGGGTCCCAAGTATGGGCATGTAGTGCATATATACTCTGCTCCCTCCGTCACGGTCTCTGGTGGTCTCCAGCTACTCTGTCCCAGTTTGAACACTAGAGCCTCAGAACATTCTGTTACAAACATTAGAAACCCAAGAAATTTACAGTTGAAGTTCAACTTGAATGAAATCCATACAACACCCAAACACCTTTGCCTATGCCCTATCACAGACTCTGTAAACTTCTCATATAGTTAAAACTCACTGAAATCTTGTGCAGAGGCTACGTTGGAATATATTTGTTTTAGAGTTAAAGGTAATTTTTTCCCTGTTGTTCTTGATAGTTGAAAATTTCTCCTTCAGCAGAAACCTGATCTCTGCTCTATAGTGACACTATGCACTAACCCTTCAGTTGTTATTTGGGCATTGTTGTGTTTGGGGACCCAGATCAGATTAAACCTCTTTTTAAAGACACACTTGATTTTTTTCACTGGTCATCCCTCATGGTGTCTCTCCAGGCAGAGGTAAGGTTGTTTAGGGCTTGTCTACATCACAAAGTTGCAGCGCTGGTGAGGGGGTTACAGCGCTGCAACTTAGGAGGTGTACACATCTGCAGGGCATCACCAGCGCTGCAACTCCCTGTTTGCAGTGCTGGCCGTACTCCCGTTTTGTCTCGGGTGTAGAGGATCCAGCGCTGGTGATCCAGCGCTGGTAATCAAGTGTAGACACTTACCAGCGCTTTTCTTGACCTCCGTGGAATAAGCAGGTATCCCAGCATACCTGAGGAAGCCTCTGGTAATCAAGCTGGTCTCCTTCCCCGGTTTGCTTTCGCGTTCCCCGAACCCCGAGCAAGCAGGTCTCCTTCCCTGCGGTTTGCAGGGTGGTTCGGGGAACGCGAGAGCAAACCGCGGTGAAGCTGGTCTCCTTCCCCGGTTTGCTCTCGCGTTCCCCGAACCCCCGAGCAAGCAGGTCTCCTTCCCTGCGGTTTGCAGGGTGGTTCGGGGAACGCGAGAGCAAACCGCGGCGAAGCTGGTCTCCTTCCCCGGTTTGCTCTCGCGTTCCCCGAGCAAGCAGGTCTCCTTCCCTGCGGTTTGCTGGGTGGTTCCGGGAACGCGAGAGCAAACTGCGGCGAAGCTGGTCTCCTTCCCCGGTTTGCTCTCGCGTTCCCCGAACCCCCCTTGAAGCCGCCCAACAGTGCTGCAGTGTGGCCACATCTAACACCACTTGCAGCGCTGGTTGCTGTAAGTGTGGCCACTCTGCAGCGCTGGCCCTATACAGCTGTACTAATACAGCTGTAACAACCAGCGCTGCAAAATTGTAGATGTAGACATACCCCTAAGATGCCCTATCAAAGCGCTGCCCCAGCAGCGCTGCGGGAGCGCTGCCGCGGCAGCGCTTTGAAGTGTGAGTGTAGTCAGAGCAGCAGCGCTGGGAGAGAGCTCTCCCAGCGCTGCATGTAAACCACATCCCTTACGGGTGTAGCTTGCAGCGCTGGGAGCCGCGCTCCCAGCGCTGCTGTCCTGATTACACTGACGCTTTACAGCACTGTATCTTGCAGCGCCCAGGGGGGTGTTTTTTCACACCCCAGTTGCAGCGCTGTAAAGTGTGAGTGTAGCCAAGGCCATGATTCTGCATTCTTAACATACTTGGATTTAAGTTTAACCTTCACTCTGAGTTTCCTGAGTTTTTAACCATTGATTTTAGCTTCATTTCAACATTGCTAAATTACTAACATGTACTTTCAACCATAATGCTATCTTAAAGCCGTTTGTGTGTGTTATATGCTTCTAGGTAATGATTTTCAAAGCTGACAAAAGGATTTGGACACCCAATTCCCATTAAAATTAATTTGATATCCCAGTGCAAGGTAGCTTTGAAAAATATCACCCTTAATCAGAATGCTCCCCCACTACCTCATGCACACAGCAGCACTGCAGAATTCAGACCTGAAATGTATCCAAGCAATCATCCATTCACCTTCCAGGACTTTTGAGTCTCACACATAGCTGTTATCTTAGCAGCCACTAGGATGCTGGCATGCTACACGTAAAAAACCTGAGCCAGCTGAGAATTTGTCATCAGATGAGCAATTATGCATTATTTACACATGTCTTGAGATGCCAACAGCCCCATGCCCCACTCATTCCTGCAGGTTTCACACTGGGATAACTTTGTTGACTTTAATAGAGTAACTCTAGTGGAGGTGCAAGAGGAGACTCTGACTTGTGCTCTTGTACAGCAGAACCCAGGTGCTTGTCATTAGCTTTTTAGCTGAGATTTGTTTAGCTAGTAGGAAGGCGATGATTGTTACAGCTGTGGAGATCAAATATGGATGGCAGGTGAGAATAGGCAAGGGATATTTTCCCATTCATTAGCATTACCCTGTGGCCATGTGTGTATAGTTTGGAGTAGAGACTCTAACTGTGCAGCAGTGTTATAATTCGGTTGAAGGAAGACTAGAAATGTAACCAGTTTTTTTCATTATTCTTTCTGAATTCTCTATTCCATGTGTAAAGCTCATTTCAGCAGCATCAGCTTTTTTTCCAGTCAATGGTACCAGCAAGAAATCTCCTAAGTATTTTTAAACTGCTTAGCAGTACCACAACTCTCTTCCCTTCTAAAATAATTATTGTTTGTGGCCAGATCCTCAGAGGAGTAAATCAGCATAGTTCCACCTTCTTTCATGGAATGACACTGATTTACACCAGCTGAGGATCGGGCCTCATCTGTCACCTGAATTAATTTTGCTTTTTCTGGGTTATTATTAAATCAACATGGATGTGGGGGAAGGGAGGTAAAGCCCATCAACGTGCACAAAGGATCTCAGAACGTGCGTGCTTTTCTGGGTGTTTTACCACACAGTGCAGTGTCAGTCACAGGAAAGGCTCTCCCTAAACCTTTACAGCTATGTATAGTCTGGCCATACAAATATGCTGGCAGCACAGAGGATACAGAGCCTCTGCCCATGTGGTCATGAACTGGAAGACAAAATGCAGTCAGAGACAGCCATAATTCAATGGTTTCTACTCCCACCACAAGCAGCTGAAAGAGGAGAGTCCTGCTCTGTTTGCTATCCCTAGAGTCCTGTTGGGGTCTGGTAGTTTGCAAGGGGAAGGTGATTGTAGGAATCAGGTGCTCCCCAGGGCAAAGGATGAAAGAGTTCAGCTGGGAGAGGAGAGAGCTATAGGATTAGCTCCTGGAGTAGGCAGATGGCCTGCAGGAGGGTTGCAGAAGCACTTCCTGGAGCAGGGACTCTCTAGCAAGGATGTGCCTCGGCCAGGGGGAAGGACCTGCTTTTGCTGTTGGATTTATGCTGAACTGTTTAAAGGAGCAGACTCTGGGCACACAATCAGCCCTAGCTGAACTGGGCACACAGACCAGCAGCCTACAAGCACTAAGTGGGAATCCA
Source organism: Gopherus flavomarginatus (assembly GCF_025201925.1). Classification (NCBI taxonomy): domain Eukaryota; kingdom Metazoa; phylum Chordata; order Testudines; family Testudinidae; genus Gopherus; species Gopherus flavomarginatus. Next base: position 29,328,755 of record NC_066628.1, read on the forward strand.
CAGAAGAGTCATACTGAGGGGCCTCAACCAAGGATTCTGTCTTCCAGTTGACACATCACTGCTTGTCTGACACAGACAATGACACTCCCTGGATGTGTGTGGAAACTGGCTTTACACACCCTAGTGCGTTCTGACTTACCACTTGATCTCCATGACAATCAGCTTGGTGCACTAATGCTAACCCTATCAGCGCTTGCCTACATTCTGCCTGATGCTAGCTGAATGCTTGTTCAGACAGGCAGCACCTAAACGGTTAAGGAGCCGGCTTTTAGAGGCAGACCAGTGCGTGGTTAATCAGAATGGAATCTGGGATAATTGCACTGATGACAGGGGTCCTTGATCCTGCTCTTACCAAGCGATGTACAATGACAAATATTTACCCACACTCCTGCAGCACACACTGTTGTAAGCCTTTTCCAGCCCTGCTTTCAGCAGAGAGTGTAAATAGATAGCTATATAAGGGGAAAAGCAGCTTTGGGCAGCTGTCAGCTTTGCCATTTGCAGCATTCTTTGTGCAGGAAGGGCTGGAGAACGGGCAGGGAGAGGTAGTAATGTGCCCTGGTACTTGAGACCAAGACTGTAGCCCTAGGGTGACTGAGGGCTTGTCTGGGCTATAAATGCAGCGACCTCTGAGAAGCCTGGTTACAAGAGGGTTATTGCTTATGCTGTTCTTTCTTGCAGTACAGATGGGATCGAAGCACAGGTTATGGCAGGCCTTAAGCTCTACTACAGCAGAATCAAGCCACTGTAGCTTCTGGTCTCTGTACTTACCACATCCATGGGCAACTCACATTAGCCCAGTGGAGGGCTTTGTTCCATGCTAGTGAGTTACCCATATCCAGAGGCTGATGAGTGTCTGTGGATCTAGGTTGGCAAAGTGAGTCTTTTTGCTCAAGCAGCAGAGGCTTGTACTTTTTTGCTCTGGAGCCGGAGGAGTCTGATTCAATCCTTGCAGATGACTAGAGCAGGGTCTCACTCCATGGGAATGGGATCAGCTTTCTCAAACAAAGGGAAAGAGCTGTGGCTGTCTTCCACAAATATGAGATAGAAGAATATTTCCTCAAAGAAAATCTAGATGCAGGTTTTCTTGTAGTTAAGCAGGGAAAAGGCCACATCACTATACACAGAGAGGGAATATTACCCACAAGGAACAAACCTGGCCTGTCATAACACAGTCTGCAGAGCCTTTGATAGATGCATCTACTCCAGCTGCAATATTGTGCACTACCTGTGCTACAGGGATAATCAGCTAAAGGAATGAGTGTTGCCAGATCTATCTTGTGCTGGGACTTTTAGAAATCACCTGGAAACAGGAGAATGCAGGAAACTCTCAACTTTCATTAAAAAACGTTAAGTTCCTAGCCCTTGTGGAGAAAAGAGTGAAAATGTGACCGGAGTGTGGCCTAAATGCTCAGAAACTAGAAGACAAATAAAAAGAACCCACAACTTTTATTTTTAATCTCATGATTTTAAGCCATCTCATGATTTTGGGGTGGCCTGACTCAGGAGTTTTGAATGCTTGAGGTTGGTAATACCAAACTAGCAACAGCAGCTCCCCAAGGCACCATGTGTGAGACTGCTCTGGGAGATCTGCAAAAGCTCACACCGCAGCAGTGTCACCCCATGCCCACTAACTACACCCCCCTTTTCCTTGCTTTCCAGGCTGTGAAAGCTAAGGTTGTGCTTGGCTCCTGAGCAGGGGCCCATGGGAGGCTCCTTCTCCCTCCATCGGGTACTCACACATGTCTAGGAGCATTCTGGCCGGCTGTCTCAGCTGTTGGTGAGATTCATAGATGAGCACCCTGTAGAGCAGGGGTGACCAACCTGAGCCTGAGAAGGAGGCAGAATTTACCAATGTTTATGGTCAAAGAATCACTGTAATACATCAGCCCCAGTGCCTCCCGCCCACCAGCAGCCTGTCAGTCAGCGCCTCCAGCCTGCCGCAATCAGCTGTTTCGCATGCGCAGGAGGCTTGGGGGTGGGGGAGAGGGGGAACAGTGAGCTCATGGCAGGCTCGGGGAAGGGGCAGGGGCCTTGGGGGAAGGGGTGGAGTAGGGGCAGGGCCTGGGGCAGAGCAGGGGGTTGAGCAGTGAGCACCCCCGGCACAGTGGAAAGTTAATGTCTGTAGCTCCAGCCCCAGAGTCTGCCCCTATGCAAGGAGCCACATATTAACCTCTAATGAGCTGCATGTGGCCCCTGAGCCACAGGTTGGCCACCCCTGCTGTAGAGGTATCCTGGTTAGTGCAGGCCCATGGCTTTAAACTCCTGGACAGATTTCAGCAGGGCCCAGCACTTCAGCAGTTTCTCATTTCACATCTCTGCTCCAGCCTGTCAACACCTCCCTCTTTGTTATTCCTTGTTCTCTGGCTGGGTGCTGGGCCAGCTCAGCATTCCCTTCCCAGTCCTGCCTCCTCTACGGCCAGAGGATGCACCTCTCTGACTGTCCATTCTGAACTAGAGTCATTTATAAGGCAAACCACAGGTGACTTTGCTGAAGCAGAATCCGGCTGACTTCACATTCAGGCCTCAAGACCTGTCACAATGAGATGTGGGGCTAACACCAGCTCTTGCTGCCATGTCTGCTGGAAAACAGTTGCTTGTATGACACAACCCTGGAGGCTATGGGCAGCAGGGATTGAACCCCAAAATTCTGGAGTTAAAAACATAGGTCTTTGCTGCTTGAGTTAAGGAGCCAAGACACCCCACCCACAGCTGGGTTGTAGCAGCCTCATAAACTGCTACCCAAGCACTAGTCACTAGAGGGTGACAGAGCCATGTCGTGTAAGCGTGAGGTACATAGTCCTAGTTAATTTCATCTTGCTCTAGAAACTTGTTGCTGGGATTTGCTGAGTCAGGCATGCTCCTTTCCACTTGCGCAATCTCTCCAAGCTCCTCACGGCTAGTACTAGCATTTAAAAGATTTTGGGGGGAGGGAGGGACAATGGGGTTTTATCAAAACCAAATTTTTTCACAAGCAAGTTTAGTTTTGAAGGAAAATATTCAGGTTCTTAGATTTTTGCTATAAACCTGAAATGATTCTCCAGGGAAAAAATCCTTTCCCAACCAAACTGGTCACTTCCTAGGCCCTCCTACCACACGTGTCAGATTCCTGCCTTGCATCGTGCACTGTGGACTTTGACATTGGCGTCATATTTCAGCACTAGGAAGTGTTCTGGGCACAAATGGCTTCTTCTCATCCCCCAGATGGACTCCATCAGTTCCAGCATGGAATTCTCAAAGACCCTCAGTGCTTCAGAAGTGCCCCTTAGGCTGCTCTGCTGGGCCAGATGCGGGTGTTAATATGTCTGCACTGGAACAGGCGCTCAGCACCGCTCCTTTGCTGATAACGTAGAGATTGGTAAATATGTTTTCTGGAGGCTTTGTTCTTGCCATGTCAGCCAGATGCTCCATAGCTGATTATGTCCAGATGTGTGTTCTTTTATCATAATATATTGTATAATATATTCTTAAGGAGCACCTATAATTAAAAGAGGGAAAAATGTTTTTCATGGAAGTTTTCTGCTAAACATGGGCACATACTAGGAACTTAGTCAAATAAATTAGGGATTAAAGCTTTGAGTTCATACACTAGCCTGATATTTCATCTCGTTTTTTTTTTGTTTTTTTTTTTTTACTGTAGCTTCTAAGGCAAGAAGGGACCACTGTGATCATCTAGTCTGACTTCCTGTGTAACACAGGTCATAAAACTTCCCCCAAATGATTCCTGTTCGAACTAGAGCAGATTTTTAAGAAAAAACCCATCTTGATTTAAAACCTGCCAGTGAGAGAGAATCCAGCACAATCGTTGGTAAGTTGTTCCAATGGTTAATTGCCCTCACTGTTAAAAATTTACACATTATTTCTAGTCTGAATTTGTCTAGCTTAAGCTTCCAGCCATTGGATCTTGTTATTCCTCTATTTGCTAGTAAGCCTATTATCAAACATTTGTTCCCCATGTAGGTACATAGGTAGGTACAAGCTAGCAGAATGTCCGGAATCATTAAGACAGAAAATATCCTATTTCTATATAAATCCATGGTATGCCTGGATTTTGAATACTGAATGCAGATCTGGTCTCCCCATCTCAAAAAAGATATATTGGAATTGGAGAAGATACAGAAAAGGGCAACAAAAATTATTAGAGGTATGGCACAGCTTTCATATGAGGAGAGATTAATAAGACTGGGTGGAGATCTGTGGTGAAGGTCTCTGGATGAGGGGGCGCTGGGCATAATGGTGGAGCACTGGCAGGGGAGCCATGTGGTGCGGGCTTGCCCTCAAGGGGAAGGGGGATGCTGGCAGCACATGGCTGGGCAGGCCAGTGTGTGTCTGGCAGCTGCAGGTTTGTAAACAGTGCCCTCCTGCTGGGCTGCGGAGAGCGAGGCTGCTCCCGCCGTGCTGTGCCTCACTGCCCCCAGCCCGCCCTTCACTCTGGAGACTGACCATTCCGCCCCCTGCACCTTGCCCTATGGGGCCCATAAATGTGTTTGGCGCTGGGCCCACAAAAAGTTAATCCCTGAATACAAGTGTTGTGCAGGACAGACGGTTCCTGAGAAATTAAAGAAATTATTCCTCCCCGTAGACACTCTTGCAGCAAGTAATGCTGACTGCAAACGAGGCTTCAGCATTCTGAACAACATAATCACGGATAAACGGACTGCACTGAACACTCATCATGTGGCGGATCTACTTTTTATTTCAATTGTTGGACCTCTCTACACTGAGTGGAATCCTGCTGCATATGTTAAATCATGGCTGAGCCAGGGACGTTGGGCAGCCCATTTGACTGAGGGCATGGCACTGAGAGCAAGCAAAGCAGCCAGAGCAGGCTTACTACACACCGCTGTGGAAGTGTCTTTGATTTGGTAAGTTGCTGTCATAAATTTGAAAATTACTTTATTGAACTGCCTAATTGAATTAGCTATTTGGATGACTATCAATTGACGTAACTAGTGCTGTAGTTAGGTAGCTATTGAGACCTTGCAGTTTTTGTGTTGATGGTCATGCAACACGGCACAAAAGCCTCCCTTAACAAGGGTTAGCCACAATTACAGCCCTGGGCCTTTGTTCTCCTTGCTAGCATCCCATCTGGTTAAGATGCGCTTTCTGAAGGGGTGTCTCAGCAGCTGTGCTCCTCAGTAGCACTGGGACCAGAGGGTGCTGGGAAATTTTGGCTCTGCACTGCTGCTACTAATTGAGACCTTTGCTTGATAGGCTGAATCTTGCCATCTGTTTGTACATTTCTTTTGGTTTTAAAATCTACAATATTATTAACAGGCTAGAGATATTTCTTATCAGATATGTAAAGGTCATCCTACAGGAGACACAAACAAAACCTACTCCTTGGCAGTGAACTACCTGAGAGGAGTACAGGTCAGACAAATGAACTGTCCACCTCCTGCATTCCATTTCTTCTAATCATCAAGACATGCAGCCTCCCCACCAGTATCCACAGAATTGTGATTGGAAGGGACAAATGCAGCTTCTTCTCTGGTACAAATTTGGTCAGTTTCTGCAGTTACTACAGTTTCGGAGGTTTAGGAAGGATGTTCGTTTATGACCTGAAAATTTGACCCACTATGCCCCTCCTGGAGATATTGAATCCAATGTTGGTTGGGATTAGTGCTTCACTGCTGTGGGAACACAACATGCTGTCTTCTCTCAAATACACTTCTGCTCAAGAAACCATTTCAATTTTGTCACTTATCACCCTGTCTCTAATCTTCCCTTCCACTTGAGAAGGAAGATGGAGTTTAGACAACTGTAAGGTAATCTGGAGCCTTCATTTGTGACACCCTGACATCCTAATATTCACCACTGTCTTGTAATTAGGATATGTTTTGTACAAAGCATGTCTTGTGAGTTATCGTTCTAAAAGTCTTGATCTGCTAAACATTAATATCTCCATGGATTGTATGTGTTATCGTTGTATGTGAAGTTATGAAGGTTGGCTATGTATGTGTTACTGAAACATGTTGTGAGGTTGAAAACCTCCACAAGCAGCCTTTCAGGTACAACAGTAAAAAGGCCATACAATGTTTGGCTTATTGAGGAAATGCACACAAGCACAAGGATTACTCTGGGGACTATGTACAATAGAAACCTCTCAGAGAGAGCACTACACAATGGGAACTGTATGACCCAGGTCTCAACAAAAGAGCTTTCCAGCAAGTGGGAAGAAGATATAAAAGGGGGAAAATGACAACATGAGGGGACCTCACTCTCCCTGCAACACTGTGCTTGGAAACACCTGAAGAATAAAGACTGAACAGGGGGAACATGATGGTGCCAGGCTAAGGGATTGCTAGCCTATGTATGAAAACCTGGGAAAGCCAAAGCAACTTGTGCTTAAGAATTTGCTTAAGTACATCCTATCTATCTAGTGTGCTAAACTCCATTTGCAGGTTTCATTTATTTACTAAGGTAATCTGCTATGTTCTGTTTGTTCTCTCTCTCTTTCTCTTTCTTTCTCTCATAACCACTTAAAATTACCTTTTATAGTTACTAAACTCATTTCTTGTTTATTTCAAAACCCAGTTTGTGCAATTCATATCTGGGGTGGGGGGTGGCAAAAAGCTATGCATACCTCTCTCCACGTTGAGGGAGAGGGTGAATTCTTATGAGCTTGCGTTGTGCAGATCTTTCTATATACAGTGCAAGACAAAATTATTTTGGGTTCATCTCCCCAAAAGGGTGTACACTGCGTGAGTCCTCTCCCACAGAACTTGTGTGTGTGTTGCAAGAGGCTGGAGAGCCTAAGTCAGAAAAACAGGGAGAGGAAATCCAGGCTGGTGGAGCAGGAGATACTCAGTGAAATCCTAGTACATCAGGTGGCATCCCAGATGGGAGATCCAACCCGTCACAGTAGCACAGCAACCCAGTGCAAGGGAAACCCAGGCTGGTCAGGACAGCAGGCTCAGTGGGACCTTGACACATCCAGTGATACCCTGAAAGTGGGGTCTAACACGTCACATTTTTCCATGATCCTTTGCAGATCGATTTATGAGTTGGTTATGATACAGAGACTGTTCTAGTCTCATTGGTTGCTGATTTCTCCCTTGCAATGGAAAAAAGAACAGATGTCTGCTCTGTTGACTTTCTCACATGAGTCAGCAGCCTTTGATATCTGTGGTATAAGCAACATAGCCCTTGCTTGAGTAGTTTTATTCTTTCCTCTCCAAATGTCAAAGCCTGTTCCCATTGAACTCAATAGCAAAACACCTTTTGATTTCAATGGGAACAGGATTTGGTCCCAAGAGATCCGAGAATATGATTTTGATCAATTGCTTATCTGTCCAGAGCCAGTTCTCATGCATGTTCTGCCAGGCTGATTTTGATTGCCCCTCCTGTATATCATGCTGAGGAAAATAATAAAACAATTTGGGCTGTATTTCTATCAAGACGCACATGGCACACACAGTTCTATGCCTCTTTTCCATCAAACCCAGATGGCACAGCATCTTTGCTTTCCTAGTGCCTGGCAGAGAGCAATACTTAGATAAAGGCAAGCTGCGAGGCCAAGACCATCCCTAGTTATTCTGGGGCCTTATGCAGCCCCCCCAAGGGGGGGGGGCAGGCCTCCACGGGATGGAGGGGGCTTGCCCCAGGCCTCTGTGGGGGGGGCTGGCTTGGGGGGGGCAGGGAGGAACCGCCTCCCAGCACTCACCGGCAGCGTGGCTGGGGCCGGGTCTCTGCACTTCCCGCCCCTGGTGAGTGCAGGCCCAGCCCTGCTCAGTCCTCAGGGGAGTGGAGGTGGAACTGGGGCGGAGCATGGGCGGGAAGAGGCGGAGCAGGGGCAGGGTGAGGACCAAGCAGGGCAGGGGCTTTGGAGTGGGGGCAGAGCAGGGATGGGAAGAGGCAGGGCTGAGGCTGGAGCAGCACACAGCTGTGCAGGGCACCAGGAAATTTGGTGCCCCAAATTTCCTTGTGCCCTATGCAGCTGCGTACTTTGCATTTGGATAGGGACAGCCCTCTGCGAGGTGCTTAGTTTGGACATAAGGGAGACACTGATAGTGTGTTAAGGGAAAGTGGGGTGATTGTCCTTCCTATCCTTTTTTCATTTAAGAAGTTTTCAATTTGGGGTGTTGTTGGATCCTCAACGACACCTGGAATTGGGGCCCAAAGCATCATTTTACAACTGCATCTGTTTAACAGATGCAGTTGTAAAATTTTAGACAGGTAAAGGGGGTGGCAGAGGGGGTGGAGAGAGCATGGTGGCCCCGGGCTGGAGAGGAGTCACATGGGGAGATCGTGTGCCTCCCCTTGTGTCCCTTCCATGAGTGCAGTACTGGCAAGAAATGATTTCTACTTGCACCACTGCTAAGGGGAAACATGATAGAGGTCTATAAAATCTTGACTGATGTGGAGAAAGTAAATACAGTTACAGTTATTTACACCTTCTCATAACACAAGAACTAGGTGTCACCAAATGAAATTAATAGGCAGCAGGTTTAAAACAAACAAAAGGAAGTATTTCTTCACACTATGCACAGTCAACCTGTGGAACTCTTTGCCAGAGGATGTTATGAAGGCCAAGACTATAACAGGGTTCAAAAAAGAACTAGATAAGTTCATGGAGGATAGGTCCATCAATGGCTATTAGCCAGGATGCGCAGGGATGGTGTCCCTAGCCTCTGTTTGCCAGAAGCTGGGAATGGATGATGGGATGGATCACTTGATCAGCTGTTCTGTTCATTCCCTCTGGCGCACCTGGCATTGACCACTGTCGGAAGACAGGATACTGGGCTAGATGGACCTTTGGTGTGACCCAGTATGGCCATTCTTATGATCTTATAAACTAAAATCAAGTCACTCCTTAGACTTCTCTTGGTTAAGCTAAATAAACGGAGCTCCTGGAGCCTCTCAGAGACATGCTTGCCAATCTCTTTCTCAGAGTCCCACTTAGGGTCTATCAGCACTGCAGCAAACATCACACTGAGGGACCCAATGACAATATAGTTGGCCCCCAATACAGTTATCCCATGGTTTGCTTCATCAGCTCGGTTCTCATCCATGACCCTTAGGCATTTCTTGTGCATCTGTCAGACAAGAGCCCAGTGAGCAACACAAAGGACTCCTTGTCGTAAACAGATAGCTAAGGGTTAATGTCTCTTTCACCTATAAAGGGTTAACAAACAGTGACCTGCAAACACCTGACCAGAGGACCAATCAGGAGACAAGATTCTTTCAAATCTCGTGGAGGGAAGCCTTTGTTTGTGGGTTTTGGGTTTGGCTTTGTTCTCTCTGGGTCCTGGATGGGGCTAGAGGTGCAACCAGGTTTCTGCCAATCTCCCTGCTACAGTCTCTTATCTATTCAGAATTGCAAGTAAGAAAAGACGGTCATAGTCTTATAATTTGTTTTTTTCATTTGCATATGTGTACTTGCTGGAAGTAGCTTAAATTGTGTTTCTGCTGGAGAAAGTTTCTTTCTATTGTTTATAAGTTGAAAGACCCTGTAACTGTTTACTATCTAAAGTGCAGAGATAAACCTTTTACTTTTTTTCTTTCTTTTTTATTAAAAGTTTTGCTTTTAAGACCTGTTTGATTTTTTTTTCCAGTTGAGGCTCTAGGGAATTGAGTCTGTATATACCAGGGAATTAGTAGGAAGCAAGGAGGGAAAGGTAAATTTCCTCTTTGTGTTAGATTCAGGCAGCTTGAATCTGTATTGCCTCTGGGTGAGGGGGAGAGAGAAACTCGATCTCTCTGTGTTGTGTTTCAAGGAATTGATTCACGGTATCTCCTAGTGTACCCAGGCAGGAAAGATCTTGGAGGAGGTAAAGAGGTGGGAGGGAATGGTTTATTTCCCTTTGTTGTGAGACTCAAGGAATCTGGGTCTTGGGGTCCCCTGGGAAGGTTTTGGGGGGACCAGAGGGTATCAGGCCCTAAAAATTCCTGATTGGTGGCAGCGCTACAGAATCTAAGATGGTAATTAAGCTTAGAGGACTTTATGCTAGTACCCATATCCTGGACGCTAAGGTCCGGATTTGGGAATTATACTATGACACTCCTTGATCCATATCTTTTGCCTCAACAATCCCAAACTAACTCCAGTTTCATGCAGAGGCAAATTCAACCAGTGCAAATGTCAGCGTTCCTTGTCTTGTAAGGATTTGCATTGCTTCAGAGGCTCCTCTTGCAGGCCACCAATGGCTGAGTCCCAACTTTAGATGAGGCCGCATGTACATTCCCTGTTAGTCAGTGACCAAGGCCTTCAGAAGTGACTTTTGGGCCCACTATTTGAGACATCTTAAAGGGGCCTGTTTCCAAAGGCTTCCTTTGTCCAGTTACTAGCCCAGCCTAGCTTGGGGCACACTGCAGCAGGGAGCCAGGCTCTCAGCCTGAGTAGACAGATTTGTGTTGGTGGGGCTCGTGTGAACATGCTAAAAATAGTGGTGTGGATGCTATGGCATCAGCAGAGGCTTGAGCTAACCATCAGAGCTCAGACCAACGGGGCTAGATGGGCTTGGATGGTTAGCCTGAATCTCTCCTAGTGTTGCAATGTCCGCAAGGCTATTTTTAGCACACTAGCATGAGCCCAGTTAATACAAATCTGTCTGCCTGGGCTGGGATGCTCAGTTCCAGCTGCAGTGTAGACATATGCAGTATTGCTAAATAGCTTGGCTCTTGGTGTACTGTGTGCTTGAGAATATATTCTGGCATGCATTTGGACATATTCCTTCATTTTTTGTGACTCAGTTTCCCACTCTGTAAAATGGCTACAATATTTGTGAGACTTGCAACTCTCTAACATCTGAAAACCACGTACCCCTTCTCCGCCTCTTCTCCTGAGGTTCCATCTAATAACTAACAAAATCAACCAAAGCCCAAGATTTGGTGGTGATGGGGGACTTCAACTATCCAGATATATGTTGGGAAAATAACACCGTGGGGCACAGACTATCCAATAAGTTCCTGGACTGCATTGCAGACAACTTTATATTTCAGAAAGTTGAAAAAGCTACTAGGGGGGAAGCTGTTCTAGACTTGATTTTAACAAATAGGGAGGAACTTGTTGAGAATTTGAAAGTAGAAGGAAGCTTGGGTGAAAGTGATCATGAAATCATAGAATTTGCAATTCTAAGGAAGGGTAGAAGGGAGTACAGCAGAATAGAGACAATGGATTTCAGGAAGGCGGATTTTGGTAAGCTCAGAGAGCTGATAGGCAAGGTCCCATGGGAATTAAGACTAGGGGGAAAAACAACTGAGGAAAGTTGGCAGTTTTTCAAAGGGACGCTATTAAGGGCCCAAAAGCAAGTTATTCCGATGGTTAGGAAAGATAGAAAATGTGGCAAAAGACCACCTTGGCTTACCCTTGAGATCTTGCGTGACCTACAAAATAAAAAGGCGTCATATAAAAAATGGAAACTAGGTCAGATCACAAAGGATGAATATAGGCAAATAACACAGGAATGCAGAGGCAAGATTAGAAAAGCAAAGGCACAAAATGAACTCAAACTAGCTATGGGAATAAAGGGAAACAAGAAGACTTTTTATCAATACATTAGAAGCAAGAGGAAGAGTAAGGACAGGGTAGGCCCACTGCTCAATGAGAAGGGGGAAACAGTAACGGGAGACTTGGAAATGGCAGAGATGCTTAATGACTTCTTTGTTTCGGTCTTCACTGAGAAGTCTGAAGGAAAGTCTAGTATAGTGAATGCTTACGGGAAGAGGGTAGGTTTAGAAGAGAAAATAAGGAAAGAGCAAGTAAAAAATCACTTAGAAAAATTAGATGCCTGCAAGTCACCAGGGCCTGATGAAATGCATCCTAGAATACTCAAGGAGTTAATAGAAGAGGTATCTGAGCCTCTAGCTATTATCTTTGGGAAATCATGGGAGACAGGGGAGATTCCAGAAGACTGGAAGGGGGCAAATATAGTGCCCATCTATAAAAAGGGAAATAAAAACAACCCAGGAAACTACAGACCAGTTAGTTTAACTTCTGTGCCAGGGAAGATAATGGAGCAGGTAATCAAAGAAATCATCTACAAACACTTGGAAGGTGGTAAGGTGATAGGGAATAGCCAGCATGGATTTGTAAAGAACAAATCGTGTCAAACTAATCTGATAGCGTTCTTTGATAGGATAACGAGCCTTGTGGATAAGGGAGAAGCGATGGATGTGATATACCTAGACTTTAGTAAGGCATTTGATACAGTCTCGCATGATATTCTTATAGATAAGCTAGGAAAGTACAATTTAGATGGGGCTACTATAAGGTGGGTGCATAACTGGCTGGATAACCGTACTCAGAGAGTAGTTGTTAATGGCTCCCAATCCTGCTGGAAAGGTATAACAAGTGGGGTTCCGCAGGGGTCTGTTTTGGGACCGGTTCTGTTCAATATCTTCATCAACGATTTAGATGTTGGCATACAAAGTACGCTTATTAAGTTTGCGGACGATACCAAACTGGGAGGGATTGCAACTGCTTTGGAGGACAGGGTCAAAATTCAAAATGATCTGGACAAATTGGAGAAATGGTCTGAGGTAAACAGGATGAAGTTCAATAAAGATAAATGCAAAGTGTTCCACTTAGGAAGGAACAATCAGTTTCACACATACAGAATGGGAAGAGACTGTCTAGGAAGGAGTATGGCAGAAAGAGATCTAGGGGTCATAGTGGACCACAAGCTTAATATGAGTCAACAGTGTGATACTGTTGCAAAAAAAGCAAACATGATTCTGGAATACATTAACAGGTGTGTTGTAAACAAGACATGAGAAGTCATTCTTCCGCTTTACTCTGCGCTGGTTAGGCCTCAACTGGAGTATTGTGTCCAGTTCTGGGCACTGCATTTCAAGAAAGATGTGGAGAAATTGGAGAGGGTCCAGAGAAGAGCAACAAGAATGATTAAAGGTCTTGAGAACATGACCTATGAAGGAAGGTTGAAGGAATTGGGTTTGTTTAGTTTGGAAAAGAGAAGACTGAGAGGGGACATGATAGCAGTTTTCAGGTATCTAAAAGGGTGTCATCAGGAGGAGGGAGAAAACTTGTTCACCTTAGCCTCCAATGATAGAACAAGAAACAATGGGCTTAAACTGCAGCAAGGGAGATTTAGATTGGACATTAGGAAAAAGTTCCTAACTGTCAGGGTAGTTAAACACTGGAATAAATTGCCTAGGGAAGTTGTGGAATCTCCATCTCTGGAGATATTTAAGAGTAGGTTAGATAAATGTCTATTAGGGATGGTCTAGACAGTATTTAGTCCTGCCATGAGGGCAGGGGACTGGACTCGATGACCTCTTGAGGTCCCTTCCAGTCCTAGAGTCTATGAGTCTATGAGTCTATGAGAATCCCTGCCCCGCCCCTTCCCTCAAGGCCTCATCCCTGCCCCGCCTCTTCCCCAAGGCCTCGCCCCTGCCCAGCCTCAGCCCCTTCCCTCAAAGCATCACCTCTTCCCCGCCACTTCCCTGAGACCCCTCCCCTGCCCTGCCTCTTTGCCCCTGCTCCATCTCGTCCCTTGAGGTCCTGCCCCTGCTCACTCCTATTTTTCCTTCCCCCCCATCGCTTGCTGCTCTCCCCCTTCACCCTTCCTTGTTGCTTGATCCTCTTCACCTCCCTCCCTCCCGGTCCCCCCAGCTGGGCTTCCTCAGCTCCAGGAACTGCAGCTTGATTTGGAGCTTGCCCATCTGCCCATGAGATGCAGGTAGGAGGAAGCCCTGGCTGATCAGGGGCTGGCGCGGGCTGATGACCTAGCGCCACCCCCACCTGCGGTAACCAGACTTTTGGTATATGGTCAGTACATCTGACCGCACACTGCCAAGACCCCTTTTCAACAGGACTTTCTGGCTGAAAACCGAACACCTGACAACCCTACTCTGAGGGGTAAGGAAAGTCTGCAAAGAACTTTGGGATTTCCAGGTGAAAGTTCAAAATACTGGCCCAGTATTATGGCTTTTCCCCAGGGCAAAGAGCAACAACCTGTTCTGCAGAACAACCAGAGGAAAAGTAAGTTTGTAACATTGGTTAGGGCTGGCACTCAGCCCAAGATTTCAGTCATTCCTCTGGAATGACCACATGCAGAACGCTCTAAATCACAGCTTTCACTGGACCCCCTGGAGGGGAACCTCAAAGCAGCATTGTCCAGGCTTGTTAAATTGTGTGGTTAGAAGGAGCAGACAAACATCTCAGTAGCTCAGACCCTCCCTTAAACAAAAAGGCGCTCTATATAATAGGTAGTGATGGGCCTGAACTGAAGCCTTGGGTTTAAACCAGCCTTGCAGGATGGGGCTTGGGCCTCTCTCGGATAAGGAGTGTGATTAGCATGCAAAGGCTGCCAGAGACACCAGGAAACTCCATGAACTCTGGAAAGCCGGGTTGTTGGAGGACCCCAGCTTTCTCCTCTACCTTGCTGTTCTGGAAGTGCTTCTCGCTCCAGGTCTGGGGTTCAATGTTAAAGTCAGTCCTGTTTCTATATAGCACCCCAGAGTGAGAGCGGAGCGGGAAATGTGTGTGGGAAGACCGGAGGGTGCTGGGAGCACAGTGTCCTGCAGGGGATTGAGAGTCAGGACCTGGAAGGCCTGGGCCTCCCTTACACAGCAGCTTGTATAGCCGTTTACACCAGTGCAGCCCCCTATTTGCCCCTGCAGGGTTAGCGGGTGGGTGGTGTTTGTCAGGGGTGGAGAGGGCCTGAGCTCTCTCCTTGAGGGTTCACTGCTGGAGGGCGAAGCCAGTTCAACCTGGAGCTTCATCTGAACCCTGCCAGAGGATGCTGCAGGTATGCTCTGAATTGGCACATGCCCTAGCCAGGCCCACCCCAGACCAAGCCCCCAGACGGCCATCAAAGGCCCGTGGGGCACAAGCCACCGCAGCCCACTGGCACTAATTTTCCTCTCTGCTTTTTTTTCTCTGCTCCTCTCCCAGCCCCTTCTCTCTTCCATTTTTACCCCGTTTTCCTGTTTGATTCTCCCTGTCTGCCCTGCTTGGCCGCTAATGTTCCACTACACATGGATTCAAAATTAGGCAGAGCAAGTCCCCTCCCCCACCCTGGAGCTCTCTGCCCAGGAGGTATATCTATTATCTAGTGACTAGGGACACATGTTTATTTGAGGTTGTGGGACTCCAGGGAGCCAAGCTCACAGCTGGGTCATTAATATGTATTTGATTTAACAGTGAATGCATCCTCCTAGCAGCTGGGGAATTTGTGCAGGAAGGTGTGTTTATTTCTCTGTCTCTCTTTCCCTCGCAGTCCCAGGCAGACATCTGGCTTGGGATGGGGCACGCTGCTGCCTGTCTTTCATGAGCACTTTGCTCAGTGATTTCATCGGGACTGGGGAAGGAGTGGGAAGTGTTTTGTCTAGGAATCCTGACTGCCGCCCAGCCAAGTCCTCAGGCTTGGCTGTCTCTATAAGTTCTGGGCACAGGAATGTAAAGCCTGCCTGCCTGGAGACTTGTCCAGCTGGTATTTTACAGTCCCTAGGGTAAACTTCGGTCAAAGGGGAAAGAGATGGTGCTTGGGTGGGCCCTTCTGATCAGATGGACAATCACAGAGTGCTCTAAAGAGCTTTTTGCTCAACCTAGAGCAGGGGTCTCAAACTCAGTTTACCTTAGGGCCAGTGCCAGTCCTTGCTTCCTTGGCCTCATGCTGCCCCGGCTGACTGTGCCCGGCAACTAGTGACGCTGCTTCCATGGCTGACTCTGCCCAGCAACTAATGATGGTACCTCCATGGCTGACTCCACCTGGCGACTAGTGATGATAGCTCTGTCCTTCTACCCCAGCTACTTGGAGCTGTGGGGGGTAGCGCCTGCAGCAGACAGAGCCAGCAGCATGGCTGCACGGGTCTCTCCTCCAGAGGGAGGGGCATGTGAATCTCTTCTGCCTGCTCCCCTCCCACCTTCCCCTCTCGGCTGGCAGCCATGAGGGCCGATGAAATAACTTTTTAAAGAGTTTCCACGGGCTGCAGTGGCGAGGTTCTCAGGCTGCAGATGGCTCATGGGCCGGAACTTTGAGACCCCTGACCTAGAGTATAGGCTATTTATGCTCTTGCTCCTTGTGATGTTGCACTCTATATGCATTATGGAAATATGCTCATGAATATGACATAACTGGAATATGCTTTACTAGAAAACTTGTAATCTACTATATGTGTTCATCCTATTTGTTTGCATGTATTATTTCTATATCTGGAGTTAGAAAAATAAGATATAAATTTGTGTCACTGAAGTAAACATATTAAGTGAAGGCCATTAAGGGTGCTCCAGAAACAAATGGCCTTAGTTACTTGAAAGCCTTCCTGTGTACCTGTAGGCCAGCCCATGGGGAATGGAGACTAGGGTCTTACAGTGATATGTGACCATGTCACCTGATAATGAAATCTATCTTAAATCTGGTGCTTTTCCATTGAGAAGGAGGGGTGGAGACCCAGAGATACAAAAGATTCCTGCCTTGTGGCAAAGCTATAAAAGGGAGTGGAGCAGGACAAAGAGGGTCCCAGTCATGAGAAAGCCCTTGCTTACCACCTGAGATGTCTGCTGGAACTAACAAGGACTGTACCAGGGGAAAGGATTGGGCCCAGACTAGGAAGGAGTCTAGTCCTTGAAAGAAGCTTATTGGAACATCTCTGAGGGTGAGATATTACCTGTAATCAGGTTCTTAGGCCTTGGCTACACTGGCGCTTTACAGTGCTGCAACTTTCTCGCTCAAAGGTGTGAAAAAACACCCCCCTGAATGCAGCAAGTTACAGCACTGCAAAGCGCCAGTGTAAACAGTGCCCCAGCACTGGGAGCGTGGCTCCCAGTGCTGCAAGCTAATCCCCACGGGGAGGTGGAGTACACGCAGCGCTGGGAGAGCTCTCTCCCAGCGCTGGCGCCGCGACCACACTTGCATTTCAAAGCGCTGCCGCGGGAGCGCTCCCGAGGCAGCGCTTTGGAGTTTTGAGTGTAGCCAAGCCCCCTATGTATTAGGCTTAGACTTGCGTGTTTTGTTTTATTTTGCTTTGTGTCTTACTTTATTCTGTCTATTATTACTTTAAACCACTTAAATCCTACTTTTTATACTTAATAAAATCACTTCTCTTTATTAATAAACCCAAAGTAAGTAATTAATACCTGGGAGAGCAAACAGCTGTTCATATCTATCAGTGATATAGAAAGTGGACAGTTTATGAGTTTACCCTCTATAAGCTTTATTCAGAGTAAAATGGGTTTATTTGGGGTTTGGAGCCCATTGGGAACTGGGTGTCTGGGTGCTGGAGATAAGTTAGCTGAGCTGTTTTTGGTTAAAGTCTGCAGCTCTGGGGGCGTGGCCCAGACCCTGAGTCTATGTTGCAGCAGGCTAGCATGTCTGGTTCAACAAGGCAGGGTTCTGGAGTCCCAAGCTCGCAGGGAAAATGGGCTCAGAGGTAATTTCAGCACATCCGGTGACAGCCCTAAGGGGGTCTGTGTGACTGAACCTGTCACAGTTGGGCAGGCCCCTCTGATCAGATGGCAATGGCAAAGTGCGCTAAAGAGCTCTTTGCTCAGCCTAGAGAATGGGCCTATTTATGCTCTCGCTCCTCTCTGCGGTGGCTGAGCTGTGGTGCTCAGAGGTGCGCTGTTTGCACAGGAGAGAGATAGGCCAGAGGTCATAGGGAGCATTGGTGTGAGAAGTAGCTTGAGTGTAGGAAGTCTGGGTACTGGGGAGGCTCTCAGGAGACCTGTGAGCATCTTCTTGCTTCTGCCACTTATTTCCTCTATGACCTTGGGCAAGTCACTTAATTCACCTTGTTCCTTGGCGAAGAAATGTAGCTAATTCTTCCCTTCCTCACAGGAGTACTGTGAAGATACAATCTGTTAGGGATTACTCTGTGTTCAGATGCTGTGGCGCTGACAGCCATGGAAGTACTGCGTCAGATATCACATGTTCTGTAGCTCTCCTTACACCAGCAGGTGTGGCAGCTGTCACTCCCCAGCACCTTCTGCCAGATGCTAAAGAACCATGGGGTGGTGCTCTGCTTACACTCACAACCTGATTGGCCACACCCATTTGGGTGGCATCATATGCCACTGGGGGCATTAACCGCACCCTCTTGTGCACTGGTCACTGGAGTGTTTGTGTCAGTGGTCTGTCTGGCTCTTGCAGGACTGCACGAGGGTCGAGAAAAGGCTCTGTTCCCCTTGCAGGACAAGCTGCAATGTAACACTCAGGCTTTGAGGAATCTTGCTTGCTAGGTTTTCATCTAGTACACTACCTGGCACAAGGTGCTGTACAGAGCTGTGCAGTGAAGTCAGGAATAAGGGACTCGAATGGGATTGGCTTCTATGCTTGAGTCACCTACAAGTTTTTAGGATGCTTTGCTCAGACCCCAAGCAAACAACCAAATCTCTGGGTCCCTCCTGCTCACACTGATATCAAAGTCTTTCAGTCACTTAACAAATGTGATTCTTTGCAGTGCAGAGGATAACATGAAGTGTAAGCTGTGGAATGTGGCCGGAGCATGGAATGTGGCCACTCCCCAGCCCCTGAGGGGGCTCGGTGGTTTCATATTTCTGGGTGCGTAGCTGTGCTTTAGAACATTGCTGCCATTGGGATGGGCACTGGCAAGATGAGTTTCATGAGGTTTATGCAAATATTTTGACTGGCTTCTCCTTGGATCCAGATGAAGGGAAGATTTTTTTTCACGTTTACTGAGAAAACAGCTTTTTTTATTGGGATCCCCATCCCCCTAGAAGCTTCTAAAGGAGGATTCCGGGAGTGATTTAATGTCAGATGAAAGTGGCCAGATTGTAGCTGCAGACCCTGATGGATTGAGTTATGGGAGCCTCTCCCTATTCAATTTCAGAACAATGGGAGCAGAGCTTCAGAGACCACAAGCTTTCCTGCCACTGGGTGGCTACAATATTTCAGCTCTGAACATACCTCTCATCCTGCCAGGGCCCAGAGATAGGACACAATGTTTGACAAAGGCCCGAAATGAGGGATATGTGGGAATTATCCATGTAGGAAACTCCTGGTGCTGTGGGATTCCTTCCCTTCACATAAATAACTCTGTGATCCTAGGAGCAGCGTACCATTCCGATGTAGATGACTTCCAAGAATCAGGGGACACCAGATCTAGATGGAATGTAGGTAACTGTGGAATGGCACCAATTGTGATGTGGGACCTCTGAGCTCTCCCAAACCCATCGACCTGGGTTGCTTCTCACACTGCAATGATGATGTCAAGCGACGAACCTCTGGCAGATCCTGCACTTATATAGACATCCACAGGCAGGGACACACCCAACAGAGTTACATAAATGCTTTCCCCGGCCACTCATGAACCATCAGTAGGGGTGCTGCAGCCAGTTCCCCTCAGCTCCCCAGACTTGCACTCCAGGGTGTACCGTACTGCACTGGGCAGAAGCCTGGCTTGTGTAAATTTATTATCCTGTTCGCCCCTCCCTCAATGTGGAGAAAACACACACCAGCCTTTGTGATCTGAGCTGAGAATCCCTGAGCAATTTAACCAAAACACACTGTTTTAGGTAAAATATCAAACAGATTTATTAACTGCTGTGATACAGGAGGGCCAGGAAGCAGTGGGAGAGTGTTAGAGGGGAAGTATATAAGCCCTAGGCAAATTAAAGACGTGGTTCCCTGTAGACTAGGGAGGGTTGCTACAGGTTAATTGGAGCACCTGTAGTCAATTAAAGCCCTGTTAGCAACCTAATAAAACCCCCTGCTTCAGGCAGTCAGGGGAGAAGGAGAGAGGACTGGAGCTTAGGGGTGTGCTGTGAGACCTGGATGATCAGAAAACTGGAGTAAGGGAGACCCTGCCCCAGTGTTTAAGGACTGAAGCTACCCCACCCAAGGGGGAAGAGGGTAAGAACCTGCAGTGGTTGAGAGGGCCTAGGGCTCAGAGTAAGGAGCAAACTCAGACCCCTCCTCTGCTTCCCTCCTTTACCATCTGGGCCACTAGTGGGGCCCTTGGTGCCCCAAGAGCAGGGGCATGGAGTGGCATCTTAGCTCCCCACCAAGAAAACCCACTATACTACATGGGCCATCTTGTCATTCTACATAAAGATAGATTTTAAGTGATTATAAGTAACAAGTGTAGAGATCAAAGTTGGTTACTTAAGAAATACAAATACATTTCCAGCCTAAGTTTTACAAACTAAACAGGATTTGAATCAAGCAGCGTCTCACCCTGACAGTTAGTACAAGCAGGTTACAGTTCCTCAATACACAGACTAGGACACTCTCGTCTAGCCTGGGACCTCACTTCCCCAATTGAAAGTCTTTTTTCTTCCAGGGAAGGAGAGCGAGGCCAAGTGATGATGTCACTTTCTCTCTTTTATATTTTCTTCCAGCTTGCTGGGAAGATCTTTGCTGTGATATGGGGATTGGCAGTCTCCACTGGTCAAAGAGTCTCCATTGCATATGTGCTTTCTCTGAGAAGTCTCTGGGATGGTCATTGGGAGAGTGGATTCCCTTTAATGGGCCATCAGCACATGTCTGGCTGCTCCTTTGTTGCAACTGAAAAGTTGGCTGTGGGTGTCTCCCAACTTCACAACATATTTCAGTAACACGTACAGCAAAGCTTCCTAACTTCCCCTACAGTGATAGCACAAACAATCTGACAGGATATTAATGTTCAACAGAACAAGGCTTTTAAAATGATACTTCACAAGGCATGCATTGTACAAAACAGATCCTAATGATACGACAGTGGTGAATATGGGGTTTCCAGGCTACTACTTTGAGGTACAGAGTGCCACACTGACCCAGTGCTCTGGGTGCCTGTCACACGGATGTAAAATTGTAACATATGTAAAGACAAAGTGTAACCCACTGGTGAGTGTGTGTTACAGGTCCCCCTCCAAGCCTGATCTGCAGAGGCTATGAGGATGTTATACCTATAGCTTGGGAGTGTTAGTGCAAGCTGTAATAACTCATGCTTTTTAGCTCTTGAGGTTCCTGGTTCAGTCCCCAGTATGCTGGCCAACATGGGGACTGGCAAATAAGCACTGTCCCTAATTATCTCCTCCAGAACCTTAACCAGGGATGTCTTCATTACAGAGTTAGCCTGGGTGATTGGTGCTTGGATCACACACCTAGGTTAGCCTACCCTGGGTGTGAGCATCCCCACTGCGGAACCCTATCTGAATTACTGTGTCCTCACTGTTTCTGCATAGGCACACGTGTCAGGGACATATCTCATGCTGCTTTGTGATCAGACACTCTCGGATTCTTTCCCAGTCAGTTGTGGCAGAACTCGTCTGCCCTTTCAGAGGACTTGTGGGAAAGCATCAGAAGATGCTCAGCGCTTGAGAGATTCAGCCTATGTCCACACAGCAAAGTTGGTGGGTTCCAGTCTAAGTAAATGTGTAGTGCTGGCTCTAACCCACCTCCTGCAGCCAGGTCAGCTAGTCAGCCTTAAAGCACCTCCAAAGCTGGTCAGAGGGTTTTCTGTGTGGACGGTGGAGGAGGTTGAGCCTTGGTTAACTCAGCAGTGAGGATTTACCCAACGGGGGGGAAAAGAAATCTTACAGTATGCTCAGGTTAACAAATCTGTGCTCTGATGGAGCATGTTCTAAAATAAGGCCTGTCCTTGGAAAGGAAAGCAAGGACCACTGAGAGGTGTGTGGGTGTGACTGCTGCTGTATGAACTCATGGCCATTTACTTTGGCTGAGCCTCAAGGGAAGCAGCTTGCCTGTCTGTTTCTTTGTGCTAATCCAGGTTCTCTAGAACCTCAGAACTCCTCCCACAAGATGGACACGAGTCGGTCTTTTCCCTCTCACCAGTGATGGTTGCACTCCTGGGCCCCATCACGGTATGAGATTCACAGTAGTCCCCATCATAACCTTAGTCCCAGATTTGGACCTTAGCGTCCAAAATATGGGGGTTAGCATGAAAACCTCCAAGCTTAGTTACCAGCTTGGACCTGGTACCTGCTGCCACCACCCAAAAAATAAGAGTGTTTTGGGGCACTCTGGTCCCCCTGAAAAACCTTCCCTGGGGACCCCAAGACCCAAATCCCTTGAGTCTCACAACAAAGGGAAATAATCCTTTTTCCCTTCCCTCCTCTCTGTTCCCAGTCCTGGAAACAAAAGTACTTTCCTATTCCCCCAGAGGGAATGCAAAATCAGGCTAGCAATCCAACACACAGATCTCCCCTTGATTTCTTCCTCCCACCAATTCCCTGGTGAGTACAGACTCAATTTCCCTGAAGTAAAGAAAAACTCCAACAGATCTTAAAAGAAAGCTTTATATAAAAAGAAAGAAAAATACAAATGGTCTCTCTGTATTAAGATGATACAATACAGGGTCGATTGCTTAAAAGAATATTGAATAAACAGCCTTATTCAAAAAGAATACAAATCAAAGCACTCCAGCACTTATATTCATGCAAATACCAAAGAAAAGAAACCATAGAACTTACTATCTGATCTCTTTGTCCTTACACTTAGAAACAGAAGACTAGAAAGTAAAAAGTACTTCTCCAAAGCTCAGAGAAAGCAGGCAGACTCACAAAAGACTTAGACACTCAATTCCCTCCACCCAAAGTTGAAAAAATCCAGTTTCCTGATTGGTCCTCTGGTCAGGTGCTTCAGGTGAAAGAGACATTAACCCTTAGCTATCTGTTTATGACACAGACAAAAGAGGAGGGCCCAGAAAGGCCCAGAGTGAAGCATACAGCTGAGGCTGCAGAGATCTGCGGACAGGCCTCCTCTTACTCTGGGAAAGGTGGGATGCTGAAGAAAGTCTGTAACTAATCAAGATAGGATGCTCAAAATTTCTGAGCCATCAGCAGAAATCCTGCTGAATGAAAATCCATTAAAGAGATCTTTCAAGGGGGAAAAAAATCTCACCCTTCCATGCAGAGAGACAACACTCGGATGATGCAGCACATACTTCAACCCGAAAGCAGGAGTGATGCATCGTGCAAGGCTACAGCCAGGCTGCAAGGGTTGGTGTCTCCCTGCACACAGGAGTGTTCATTGCTTGCATACTGTATGTTGGAGACATGTGGAGTTAGAGTTATCAAGGGTTCTTCATCTTAAAGTGCTCAGTTAAGCGCTTGGGAGAGCAACCTGCTCTGTTTGTTCTGATCACAGGCACAGCAGGTGTAAGCTTCCCCCATTGCTGTGCCAGTGTGGTGCTCCCCCCCACCCCCAATGCTGACTTGGAGTGACTGCTTCTTGGGGGCGATGGTATCATTTAATCCCTCTCTCTGTTCAGGCCAAGGCCTGAGAATGCCAAAGAGGAGCCAGTTAGTCCTGACTGTGAACCATGTTTCTTGCCCAGGAGGGCACCTGCCTGCTGAGGGCTGGCTGGCCACCATCCAGTCATTTCACACAGGATGATGACAGAGTGGCTGGAGAGGAAGACCTGTTGTATGTATAAGGCTCTGCGCTGGGACTCAGCAGATCTCAATTCACTGCCTGGTTCTGCCACAGCTTCCCTCTGTGATGCTGTGCAAAATCCTCTGTGGCTCATCATAAAGTGGATGTGGTTCTGCCTTGTCTAAGGACTCTTTGGAGCAGGGACTGTCTTCTTGCTTTGTGTATATACAGTGCCTGGCATAACAGGACCTCAATAATAATGGTGAACAGGGCTTTTGGTCACTACTGGCTCAACTGGTGACCTTGAGCTGAAGGACCCTGCATCCCATCAACAGTCACCTGAGATACCTTGTCCCCTCTGACTTGTTAAAGGTCTTGAGGATTTCGTGTTCAAAGCCAGCTGTGCCAGATGGAGCCCTGCTGAGGGAACAATTTTTTTTTCTGTCAACATTTTCAACAGAAACTTTGTTTTCATCACACTTTTCATTAAAAAAGTGAACACGTGTGTGTTTTTTAACCGAAAAAAGTCAGTTGATGAAAGATGAAAAGAAATGGGGTTCAGGGGGGTGGGTTTGACAAACCCCCCCACATTTTTGAGGGAAAACCCAGGTTTCTTTCAGATCAAATGTCTAAGTCAAAAAGCCATTTGCCAGCAAAAAGCATTTTGAGGGAGAATTTTGCCCAGCTTCATCCAGCAGAGACATTGGGATCATTTCTGTATATTCTGTGTTCCCCAGTCAGTTGCTGCAGTAAACCCACTGGGGAGTCATTTCACTGGGGATGTTTGGGAGGCTGTCTCCAGTGGCAGGAGGCCATGGAAGGTCAGGCCCTATTCTAATGGCCTCTTATGTTGGTGGAGGTGGTATGCGGAGGACATATATCTACTGCAAGTGGTCTCATGGTAACCTCCTGGACACAGCAGATTGGCCTGGGTGGCACAGGGCTGGAAGAATTGACCTACATTATCAATTTCTTGCCAGCCTCTGTGTAGGAGTGTTTTGTGGGGTGGGGGTGGGGTGGAAGGGGGAGTTATGCTCCGTGTGTGCTATACTCTAGCTATTCTGGGCTGCTGCAAGGGACCATAGGTCTGCTTAGGACTGAAATAGTCCTTGGTTGTTTCCAGAATCCAGAAAGCCACACAATCAGCACAAACCAATCTTGGTCTTCCCTGACCCGCTGTGCACTGCACTGAACTCCTCTGAAAACCAGGCTGGAGAGCATTAGTGAATCTTGAAGTGAGACAAAGGAGCAGACCGAAGGCAAATTCTGTCTCCTGGAGAATGATCTGAGCTTTCATCTGCTCCCATCCTTATCCCCTCCCACCTTCCCCAGGCATGCCTGGTCCGGGACAACATAGCTAAAGCGCTTTGTTTGCAGTTTTTACTGAGTTTTAAAATTCCTGGGGATTTATCAATGTTTATTACAACAACAGAACTTTTATGTTCTGAAATGGAATTGGATACAGTTTTTCATTTCTGACCCACTACAGTACAAAAAAGCAGCTCACTCATTTTTATTTGCTTTAAATGCTAATAATTATCCACATTATCTGTAAAGCTGGTAATGCATAAGTATGGTGAGCGTGGGATTAACAACAGTACGTATGCCAGCGCTTGAATCATTCCAGTACTTCTGGCCTGGGCTCCACGTTCTGGAAGAACAACTTCTAGCTCAGTAACATCTCTCTGCCCAGAGGGGGAACTGGATCCAGGGAGTTCTGGTATTTCCAACATTCAGTCAAAAATCAGTAAACATTGAGTGATAGCTTTTGTAAAACCAAGGACATTTTTGGTAAAAATCAGTAAAAACTGAAAACAAAGGGCCTTAAGCACCGCCCAGCAAAGCCTCTGCAATGTGATGAGAGCCAGCTGACATGCTGCTCTCCCGCAACAAGCAGATGTGATCACACCTGCACACAGGCTTGCAGCAAGAATGTTATAGAGAATGGCTGTTGTCATTCATGTGGCTTTTGTCAAACATCTCTGAATTCACAGCCTCGATCTCATACTCTGCAAGAAGGCTGTTTGTTCAACAGCTTTATGAAGCTACGTACGGAGGAGAGTGTGTGATCCAAAGAAGAATTACAGGCAACCTGACTGTACCTCCTCATTCACTCTGCTGTCACCTGCTCCAAACCAGGTAACCTCAGGACACATTTGGCAGTGTTTCATTCATTTACAACTCTGTGATGGCAGGGTGATTAAGCTGCTTGACTACAGTCCTGAAGGTTGTGGTTCTGGGTTTTGCTTGATCTCACACTGAAAGGCCACCTCCAGTTCTCCTATCTATAGAATAGGCACCTGACCCCTGGTGCTCGGGCAGTACAGGTGGTCGGACGCAATGCTGACCACATCACTGCCTTGTGTACTGTTGGCTGTGGAGCTGGCGTGCCTTAATAGTGTCAGCTTGATGAGCCATTGGCATTGGGACCTCCGGCCTCTGAAAGATACGACACGATAGTCAACTTGCCACAAGAATTTCAGCAAAAATTCTGGAGAAAGTTATACCTCATGTGCTGGAGAGCTGACCTATTATCACATGTATGCTAGAGCCTACTTTGCATGCTGATTAAACTTGTTCATCGGTTACTATCTGCATGATCTGTCGCAGGGAGCATACAGAATCTAGGATCACTTGTCCTGTGCGTTCACAGCCAGGAACAGCTCGAGTTAAATACAATGCTGAGCTGTTGCAAGAAGAAACAATCTGCCAACATGTTATCCCCATCTCTGATACACACTGAAGAGAGGCAGCTTGGGAGCCTGAGGGGATGGTCCAGTGCCACACCTTGGGCATATTTTTTTCAACAGAAAATGCAATTTCCATAAAATAGAAACTTTCGGTGGGAAAATTTTGGTTTTTGTTAAAATGTTTTGTTTCCTTTGGACAAATGACAACGGAACATTCCAGATCAGTGTGGGTTAGCAGCAGTGCCTTGTGGGAGGTGTACTTCAGCTGCCTCGTCCCTGCCAACCTCCCCACTGTCTTCTATGAGCCAGGCTCCCTGGACAGACTACATCTCCCTTAGAGGCTGCTTCTCTCACAGATGATTTACATAGTTCCTCTGGAACAGTGCTCAAAACAGAACCCAGCTCTGCTGGCTCCATATGCAGTTCCCTGTTGAGAATACCACTTCTTATCTGCTTGACCATCCTTGGGCTGATCTCTAGGGACAAGGCATGATTACTAGCTATGTTTCCATGCCTGGAACAGGTTGAGTGGTCTCATCTCCCTTTGACTCAGTGTGCACCATGAATCAATGGTGCTTGGCTCCTTGCAGCATTGGGCCTTACTTTTATTCATTGTGAGCAAAACACAAGGTCTTTGCCCAGTTCACAGCCAGTCCTCACTCAGGTCAAACTCCAGTTGAAGCCAAAAGGATTTTTGCCTGGATAGCAAGTGAGTAAAGCTTCAGGATTTGACCTGCTGCCTGGACCCCTATAAAGTCTACCCTGAGTTCCAAAGTCCCTTATTGGTCAATATAGGAGAGAAAAGTGTGCCAAGGATGACTCAGAATCCTCCTCCAATCTCTGCAGTGCCTTCCGTTCCTGGGTCTACAAGCACTCTACACATGTGAACTCACTGGTTAAACCTCAAAACCTTCCCCCTGTCTTAGCTTTTAGTCTCCTTTTTCAGATGGGGAAAGTGAGGCACAGAGCAGTGACATGCCCTGCCCAAGTGAGATATGCACAGTGAGTCTATGGCAGAGTCAGGAACAGAATCAAGTGGCCCGATTCTAATCCTGTATGAGCTCTCCAGCACAGTAAGACGGCTTGAGATGGCCTGCTCCGCTTTTCTCCTCCTGGCCAGCACACACTGCAATTGCCACAGTTAGGTTACTGCACAGCTCTTTCTAAGCAAGCACAGGTTTTTAAGGTAAAAGCACTACAGAGACGACATATTAAAACAATAAGAGAATCTGCACACATGCTAATAAGCTCGCCAGCAATCACTCTACGCAACTCCAACACGGGCTCTGGCTGGTGCACAGCCCTTCCAACCCCACCCAGGCTTTCCTGTGGCTACAAGTTCATAACAACTTTTGCTCAGACCCCTCAAGACTCTGAGGCTATGTCTAAATAGCAAAGAAAAACACGCAGCTAGCCTGTGCCCACTGGCCTGGGCTTGCAGGGGTCGGGCTGTGGAGTGCTTTCACTGCTGTGTAGACTTCCAAATTTGCGCTCTAGGACCTTGTGAGCTGGGAGGGTCCTAGAGCTCAGGCTCCAGTCTGAGTCTAGAAGCCTACACAATGATGAAACAGCCCCACAGACTGAGCCCCATGAGCCTAAGTCGGCTGACACAGGCCAGCAGCTGTGGGTTTTTCTTTGCTGTGTAGACATACACTGAGAGTCACTCCTGTATCCAGTTTGGGTCTTTGAAGAGACTGTGAATAGGTAACCAGCCAGACAATGGGATCCTGCTGAAGACCAGCTTCAAAAGACTGGATCCAGGGGTAGGTCATTGGCATTCCCCTCTTCCCAAGGATTTCCTAGGATCCTTTTCCTAGAATCACCTTACTTCGTCTAGCTCCTTAATGTATATAAATGCCTACTGTATTTTCCACTCCGTGTATCTAGTGAAGTGAGTTTTAGCCCACAAAAGCTCATGCTCAAATAAATTTGTTAGTCTCTAGGGTGCCACAAGGACTACTCGTTGTTTTTATTACAAAGAGTCCTTCGGAGCTCATAATACTTCCTAGGGGTTACTTTAGCCATGCTGTCTCCTAAAGAAGTTACATACATTTCACCAGCATACAGAAACATTTGCCTGTTTAATAAGATGAACTTCTGAGATCTGTGAACTTACTTCTCTAAGGTCTGACTAAGGTATTGCAGGAAATCGCCCTGTCTGTCACTAGCTCGAGTCACAGTACTGCTAGTGCAAGCAGCAAAGAATCCTGTGGCACCTTATAGACTAACAGACGTTTTGGAGCATGAGCTTTCATGGGTGAATACCCACTTCCTCAGATGCATGTACTGCTAGTCTGTCCCTCCAGGCTGGGAGGCTTGCTGTCAGCTGCAATGTGACAGACCCTAGAGACTTAGGAGCCTAAGTCTCATTTTCAAGTGACTTTCCATGAGGCTCCCAAGTGTCTAGGTCACTTTTGAAAATGGAAATGAGGCTCCTCCGTCCCTTAGGTATGTTTGAAAATGTGACCCATTCGCTCATGTCAAACCGCAAGGTTAATGGACTGACTGCAGGACAGCTGTGGCAACTTTAAATATATGGCTATGTTATCCAGGATGCTTTGATAGCATTGTCTGCATTATGGTAGCACCTAGAGGCCCCACCTGAGATCAGGCCCCATCATGCTGGGTGCTGCATATGCATAGTGAGCAACAGTCCCTGCCCCTAAGACCTTACAAAGGGTGTGTGGTTGTGTGTAGGGGGAAACAGAGGCACAGAGACCTGCCCAGCACCACACAGCTGGTGGTAGCAGAGCCAGGCGCAGAACCCAGGCCTCATTCCTCCCTGTCCAGCACCCTTTCAATGGAACCATGCTGGTTCTTCAAGGCTAAACCCTGGGGTGATGACACATCAGACTCTGTGGGGAAAGGCCAAGCGCTCAAGCCGGTTTACCATAAAGGTAGATAGAGTCACCTGCAAGAGCTGGATCTGGGATGAAGTTCAGACACCCACAAAGCCTAGAGGTCTGGTTCTGAGGCAGGTCTGGGCACACCTGTGAAATAATTGTACATAACTGACACACATCCAATAAAGGAGTGGGGTACCTTTGGCCTTGGGGCCAGGCCACCACAAGAGGAGAACAGAGTGCCACATGGGGAGGAGATGGGTTGTACTTGCTTCTCCCTTGTTCTCTAAAGGTATGTCTACACTGCAATAAACCCCGACAGCTGGCCCCAGTCAGATGACTTGGTCTCACAGGGCTCAGGCTGCAGGGCTGTCAGACTGCAGTGTCGATGTTCAAGCTCAGGCTGGAGCCTGGGCTCTGGACCCTCCCTCCTCACAGGATCCCAGACTCCAGCCCGAGTCTGAATGTCTACACCCCAGTTAAAAAGCCCTGCAGCACGAGTCAGCTGACCCGGGCCAGACATGGGTGTTTTAGTGCAACGTAGACGTATCCCAAGTGCCCAAACCTGCTAGGGGCTGGCTGGTCACTATTGGTATTATCCATCCTGGGCACTGAGGCTGCTCAGCACTTCATGGGATGGATAAGGCCTTGCTTTGTTGACTGGTGATGTTCAGTGTTAGCACAAGTGCTCAAGTACGCAAAAGGGCTTGTGCTAGTGCACGAGAACCAGGGCCAAATTCTGGGTTGGGGGACACCGGTGTAAATCTGTTGAAATCTAGGGGGTTACCCCAGATTTACAGTGGTGTGGGGCAGAGACAAAATTGGCCTGGAAAGTTTCACTGGGTGAAAAGTAGCAGCAAGCAGCGTCCATGGTGAACATGAGCCCTGTGCTGTTAAAACATGTCTCTGGCTGAGGATCTCTGCGGTTCTTAGTGACATTTCTACCTGAATCTGAGTTTGATGTTAACAAAAAGAGAATGTTTTCAGGAGCACCTAAGTGATGCAGGAGCCTAAACCCTATTACCTTTGCTCAGAGTGACCTTCAGTGGGGTTCAGGCTTCTCTGTCACTTACATGCTTTTGAAAATTTTATCCCACATCTATTTAGTCCTCTGCACAAGGGATTTCAACAGAACCTATGAGAGTCAGGCATCCGATTCCCATTGAAATTCAACAGCATTTAACTCCTTTAGGTCCTTTGAAAAGCCCAGCCACCTCCAAAGCACTGTTGGTGTTTACTGTTTCATTGACAGGGCTTGTCCTTCCCGTGGT
This sequence comes from Gopherus flavomarginatus, assembly GCF_025201925.1. NCBI lineage: Eukaryota > Metazoa > Chordata > Testudines > Testudinidae > Gopherus > Gopherus flavomarginatus. Next base: position 29,358,802 of record NC_066628.1, read on the forward strand.
ACAATACCTCATTGTGATGCCAGCGGGCAGCCTGCCATCCATGCAGCTCAGTGAGGCTCTGAGTCGTTCTGTGGTTTCACTGGCTTGAGGTTACTGGGAGGTGGAAACTGTCCATCCACTTCTTCATCTCAGATGTCAGGCTCTGCTCTATTTTAAGATCTAATCAGGGTCCCTGTCTCTTGTTCTCTGTCACATTGTACTTTACTTCTGCGAACAGTCCCCTTGAGAGACAAGCCTATTATATTTTTATAGGGCTGGTTAATTTTAATGGGGTAATTTCTATCTGAAAAATGAGCTCAGTCATTCACTTGAACTTCAAACACTCTGCTGATAACACTCGAGATAACAGTGGAGTCTCTCTTGCCCTCCTTATGTGCGGGTCTGTATGCTGGCAAGGAAGCAGGAGAGCATGACAAGTTGTGCCCTGTGCCAAAACCCCAGGTCTCAGCGCAGCAGAAACTCTGAGGCCAAATGTCCTCAGCCACTCCCGAATGGCAATAATGCCAATACATGGCACGCCTACTGCACTTGGCACTGTATGTGTGTTACCTAACCAGGTAAGCCTCACAACACCCCCAATGCCAGGCTCCTGATCCCAAGTCTCTTGAAATCAGTGGGAGTCTTTCCACTGAATTCTGTGGACTTTGAGTCCAGTGTCCTGTTGGCATTGTTACCCCATTTGATAGAGAGGTAAAATGGGGCACAGAGACGTTCAGGCCCACGTTTCCCAACTCAGGCATCTGATTTGAGGCATCCAGTTTGAGGTATTTTGGGTCTGATTGTCAAAGGAGCTGAGACTCACAGCTCTGCCCTCACTCAATGGGGCAGCAAGGATTGTTCAAGTTCGTAAAGGGTTATTACAAGGAGGAGGGAGAAAAATCATTCTCCTTAACCTTTGAGTGTAGAATAAGAAGCAAGGGGCTTAAATTACAGCAAGGGTGGTTTAGGTTAAACACTGGGCAAAATTTCCTAACTGTCAGGGTGATTAAGCACTGGAATAAATTGTCTAGGTGGTTGTGGAATCATAGAATATCAGCACTGGAAGGGACCTCAGGAGGTCATGTAGTCCAACCCCCTGCTCGAAGCAGAACCAATCCCCAGACAGGTTTTTGCCCCAGATCCCTAAATGCCCCCCCTCAAAGATTGAACTCATAACTCTGGGTTTAGTAGGCCAATGCTCAAACCACTGAGCTATCCCTCCCCCATTGGAGGTTTTTAAGAGCAGGTAAGACAAAAACCTGTCAGGGATGGTCTAGATCAGTGTTTCTCAGACTGGGGTCTGCGGACCCCTGGATGTCTGCGAGGGTACTCCAGGGGTCCTCGGGCTCCACTGATCAACTTTTTCCCCTCCCTTCCAGGGCCTCCTGCACACCAGGGAACAGCTGTTCAGCGGCATGCAGGAGGTGTTGGGATGGAGAGGGAGGAGTGGGGACAGAGCACACTCGAAGGAGGGGGTTGAATCATGTCAGGGGCCACGAGCCCAGCTGATCAACTCCTCTCCCTCCCTCCCAGTGCCTCCTGCATGCTGCAGAACAGCTGTGACCCAGAATGCAGAAGACACTAGGAGGAAGGGGATGAATGGGACCGGGTGTGCTCGGGGCAGGGGGGGGGAAGAGGAGGGGCAGGGGTGAAGTGGAGGCAGGAAGAGGTGGGGCAGAGCCTTGGAAGAAGAGGTGGAGTGGGGGTGAAGCCCAGGACTGAGCTGGGACTTGGGGGTCCGTGAAAAAATGTAAATCAAAATGGGGGTCCTCAGGTTACTAAAGTTTGAGAACTGCTGTTCTAGATAATACTTAGTCCTGCTATGAGTGCAGAGGATTGGAGTAGATGACCTCTAGTGGTCCCTTCCAGTCCTGTGAGTCTATGGGATTAAGGGATTGCAGGATCAGGATCATGGTTAGGGCGCAGGCTCTGGGGTGGGTCTGGGGATGAGGGGTTTGAGTGCAGGAGGGGGCTCTGGATTTGGGGGGGCTTAGGGCTGGGGCAGGGGGTTGGGGCTCGGGGTTGGGGTGCAGACTTACCTCTAGTGGCTGGGGCTAAGGCAAGCTTCCTGCCTGTCCTGACTCGGCGCTGCGCCCCGGAAGCAGCCAGCAGGTCTGGCTTCTTGGCAGAGGCGCAGCAGGTGACTCTACGCGCTGCTCTCACCCGCAGGCACCTCCCCCACAGGTCCTATTGGCTGCAGTTCCTGGGCAATGGAAATGTGGAGCCAGTGCTCGAGGTGGGTGCAGCGCAAGGAGTTTTGTGGCCCCCTTACCTAGGAGCCAGACCTGCTGACTGCTTCTGGGATGCAGTATGGAGCCAGGATAGGTATGGACTAGCTTGCTTAAGCTGCGCTGCACCGCTGACTGGACTTTTAATGGCCCAGTTGGCGGTGCTGACTGGAGCTGCCAACATCCCTTTTCAACTGGCTGTTCTGGTCGAAAACTGGATGCCCGGTCACCATGTGCTGAACAGCCACTGTCCAGCCGTGGAGTTATAATTCAATGACTCACTCAGAGGAGACCCCCCAGGGTATTGCTTCACCTTGTTACTCAATAATGTCCACCACACATGCCTGGACTTGTGTTCTCCAAGCACGTGGTCTAAGGGTATAAAACAGAACACAGTGGCCCCATGCTTGGCCTTTTCTCCTTCCCCCTCCTGTGCTGCAAACAACAAGGACACTCAGAAGACTGAAGACTCTAACAGAGGAGATTGGCCCAGGTTTCAAGGGTGAAATCTGTATACTATGAACTGCACATCCAGTGGGGTGAGGAAAACTGCTTAATCTAGATGTTGCCCGGTCTAATAGGATTAAGAGTTTACACTGCGTGCTTATATTTTCTTTTCTTTTGGTAACCACTTTGACTTTTTGCTTCTCACTTATAATCACTTAAAATCTATCTTTTGTAACCAATAAACTGGTTTTACTGTTTATCTTTACCAATGAATTCGCCTGAAGTGCTTGGTAAATCTGCTCAGGTTTACAAAGGCTGGTGTATATCCACTTTTCATTGATGAAGTGGTGAACCTATTAATAAACTTGCATTGCTCAAGAAAGGGTCTTGAACAGTGGAAGACAGTATATTCCTGAGCTACGGGGCTGGGAGCTGGGGGGATCTGACTGATGCTTTTCTCTGTGATTCATGAGTAGCTCTGGGAGCATTCATGCCATCTAGCTGGGTGTGGGGCTCCACATGTGGTTGTGCTGAGTGATAATAGTGCCTGGAGGGGTTTGCTGTTTGTCACTAGCAAAGCATTGTGAGAGACAGCCCAGGCTGGAGAGTTAAGGCTGTACAGTGGTCCCACAGTCCCAGGCTACACCACGGGGAACCCATCACACCCAGATCCTCCCAGGTTGGGTGTGATCACCAGGTGTCCTCCAGGTGCCATCCAGAGTCCTAATTTGGCTCAGACTCCTGTTAACGCCGGGTTAGCCAGTGTGGGGTTTATACAGCTGATCAGTCTCTTCTGGCTCACTTTTCCACAAAAATTTAGATGACACTTTGGGGAGGGTCTGTTATTTCAGTGGTTGCCCGGGATCCACGTGCAAACGTGTGTATTCATGAGACATTGTGTGTGTTCGTACCAGAAGTGCTGTTGTACCCCAGTAGCCAGAGTGTGTTACATGTCCCTCAGCGCTGGATCTACAGAGGAGAGGTGAGTCTGCTACAGCCCTAAGCTAGGAGGGCTGGCTCTTTAGATCTGAAGGTCTCTAGTGTGTCAGCCAAGATGGCAGACATCATACAAGAATGATCCCCATGCATATTTGCACAATATTCACTTCTTGTGAATGTGCAAGGGGACAAACGAATGCATAATCTTCTCTGTAGCCAGGAAGTGAGGATTAAATCTTTCTCTCTTCTTCAGCCAGGAAGCATCGGGCATACACATAGTCAAGTACAATGTTCTTTTCTGTGCAAAAGAGGACAGGGAAAGGTCTTAAAAGTCCAAACATTTTCTGGTCCTGCTTTTCTCCTTAACGTGGCTCCTAGCTCAATGCCCCTTCAATTTCTCCAGGCATGCTTGTTGGTCTTTCATCCAAGTGGGCAACAGAAACACTATCATGTGACTTGGCAACCAATCACACAGACTGAATCTTGATTTGCAAATTCTGCAGAGGAGCTCTCTGTGATAGGTAGGGCAATTTCCTGCAATGTTCTGGACAAATCTTATTGAATTTAATTTAAGTATGTTAGGAGTTCACTGTATTAATAATGTAATCGTGGGATTGTATGGAACGTCTCTAGGAGGAAGACGAGATTAATGCAATCTCTGGGAAGTATTGTGCATGTCAGAAGATGTAGCAGACAGGGCTGATGTTTGGGGACAATACATGTAATGGAATTCCTAGGAAGTACTTGTGAGGAGGGGATTGCAAACTCCTACTTGTGGAAACAGACCTGGTCTACATTGTGGGGGGATCAATCTAAGTTATGCAACTTCAGCTATGTAAATAATGTAAGCTGAAGTCAATGTACTTAGATCTATTTATGGTGGTGTCTTCACTGCAGTAAGTCAACGGCTGACACTCTTCCATCAACTCCACCTGCGCCTCTCGCCTTGATGGAGTACCAGAGTTGATGGGAGAGCACTCGGCAGTCAATTTATTGCGTCTAGACTAGACTCGATAAATCGACCCCCGCTGGATTGATTTCTGCCCATCGATCCAGCGGGTAATGTAGACAAGCCCTCAGTCTTGGAAGCTTCACCCTGAGGAGGGGACCTTTTATCTGCTGATCCTCTGTTACATGAGGACACTGCAAAGACAAACTGTATAAAGAAGTAACTGACTGACTCAGGAAGGTTCTTGTTCTGAACAAAAGAGGTGATGAACTGGTAGCCCCAGGAAAACCCCTGAATGGGGTTTGAAGGATGCTCACCAGCCAGAGCTCTTACTGGAGTTGGGGTGATCTCTGGTAAGCTTACTGGCATGCATGTAGGTTCTTTTATTGTTTTCATGTTTTCTCTGTCATGCTGTCACTTTAGCAATAAATGTGCTTGGTTAGAGAGGGCTGTGTGGGAACTTGTAACTGTGGCAATTGTTCCAGGTACCACCTCTGAGGAGAAAAGCAGAGCAGGATGGCTTAGGCAGCCTGACTTTGTTGGGTATGGTCTGGAAATCCTCCCTCAGGAGGGTGAGTGACATGGGTCTCTGCCCCAGAGAGGAAATGGTAGGGGAGCTGGGCACCAAAGGTGCATGCCCTGGGTGGACCATGAGGGTGATACAGGTGCAGTTGTCCTGAACTGTAACATTCTCCATGGACAGCTGGCTAAAAGCCCCTTGGCTCATGGGTGTTCATTTAAAATGTTCCCTGAATGAATGGATAAAACCCAAGAGGCACCTGTGGAGAACCCATGAGAACCTACAGGCTGAACTTGTGACTCATTGTGTCATTTGCAGAAGCCCCTAAAACTCAGACTCAGGAGTGCACCAACTGTCAATGGGATTTCAGCCCCTCAGTCCCTGTGATGCTTTTCAAAATCCTTCCTAAATCGTTATGACATCATTATTCTTAGTAACCAATTCTATTGTGGTAGTGCCTGGCAGCGCCAAACAAAGTGAGGACTCCGCTATGCTAGGTGCTGTACAAACATGTGAGATGACATGGTCCCTGCTGCAAGGAGCACTGCAATCTGCCTCGCGATAGGTCAACGTGATGCACAGCTATGGATGCTGTCCCAGACCCCTGGGGCAATCACTGCACTGCACACTGCCAGAGGGTATATTGCAACCTTCATACAGAGCCAGCATTCTCCTGTAGCGCCACAGCAGGACTAATTCCTACTATGACGATCCCCTCTGGTGTTGTCTGGACCAGTGATCTGCTAGGCCACTTCAATCCTTGACTCTGGGAGCCAGCCTTATCCTGCTCTGCTGTGAGAACCCCCACTCCTGGGCTGTTCACACACAGCCTCTGGAATGTAAGCTGCTCCCAGCTACTAGCAAGCAAATGACACTAGCCAATATCTCCGACCCAGACACAACCCTAGGAATCTCTGTCTTGCAGTGTCTAGTTATGCCTGCTGGATGCTGCGAGCGTCTATAAATTAGTCAGTTTAACAAAGATATTGATATGTACCAGGCTTGTTATCCCAAGGGGAGTCTCTGACGCACTTCAAACCAAATGCACTGCTTCAGGTAGAATAAACAAACACTTTTATTAACTACAAAAGATAGATTTTAAGTGATTATAAGTCAAAGCACAACAAGTTAGATTTGGTCAAACGAAATAAAAGCAAAACGCGTTCTAAGCTGATCTTAACACTTTCAGTGTCCTTACAGACTTGGATGCTTCTCATCAAAGGCTGACTGGTTACTTTTCAGTCAGGCTCTCTCCTTTAATCAGTGCTTCAGTCGTGTTTTGGTGGTGGTGGTGTCTGTAGATGTAGGTGGAAGAGGGAGATCATGGCAAAATGTCTCTCCTTTTTATCATGTCCTTTCTTTCCTCTTGGCTTTGCCCCCCAGCCCTTCAGAGTCAGGTGAGCATTACCTCATCGCAGTCCCAAACTGCCCAAAGGAAGGGGAGTGACTCCCTCAAGGGTCTAACAAATTCTTTTGTTGCTGCCTAAGCCAGCGTCCATTGTTCCTGTGAGGCTGGGCTGGGTTTGTCCCATCCGTGCCCTGACGAGGTGTGAACTGCCTCTCTGTTCTTGGAGAGCTTTTGCATGGCCTTTCTTTAAGCCATGAGGATACGTTTTCATTCTCATAACTATATACATGAAATTATAACCTATAACCTTACTATAACATTACTGTAACAATTACTATAACATCACTATCACAACCATGCTCAGTGCATTACGAGCCTTCTGAAGACACCCAACATGACATACTTTGCATTGGATACCACACAATCATTTTACAAAGATTATAAACATGGGGGTGCTGGGTGTTCCCCCATGGTATAGAGCATCACACCTACATAGTAGAGAGAGAGAGGGAAGTTTGGGGGTTGGCTATGAGTCCTGATTATAGGGACAGTCCTGATTTTAACTATGCAACAAACTATGTTTTTACAGACTCTTCCTCCCCATGAAAAGCCTGTGGAGAGCGCGAGGAGTATCCAAAAATCCCCCTTCTCCGAGCAGCAAGGGCCCCGTGCATTTGGCTCAGACACACAAGCCCTCGTCTGGCAACCGCACCTCTCACCAATAACAAGGATCAACAACTGACCTCTTCCCAGCCTCCCATCACATGGATTTGAGAGGCACATGCAAGCTGTGTCTCGATGCCGCACTCAGATACCGTGCTGATGTGTGTGGTAGGGAAACCTGGAGAACAAACCCAGATGTTCAGATCCTACAGTGGTTGGCATGGCGTAAGAACAGAATTGAAGGAATCTGAAAAGCTCCCCTTGGCTTCGATGGGGCCAGGATTTCACTCCGGGACTTTGCTTACTGACAAAAGCCGGATGAAGCCAATAGGACTTGGCACTGGAGTAATAGCCCAGATTTAGCAGGGAAAGAGGAGGAAACCTTCTGCAATCCCGGTGGAGTCCCTGGTAGGACGCAACTGGGCTCAGAGCAGTATTGCCCCAGCCACTGCTATGTCAGTGTTTATTGAAGGCAATAGCTGGGAAATACTTTAAAACCCCATTACTGGGGAGTCAGAGAATCCACTGGAACAAAGAAAAGCAGATGAACCTAGCAGCTGCATCTCTCGGCATTTCCAGCCACGTCATCAGCGCAGAGCAAAGGCTTGGTCTTGCTCCCATTCCTCTCTCCTGTCTTATGTCTCAGCAGTATTGGATGTTCATGGAATATGTAAGCCAAGCAGCTTCCTGTCTCCCACGGAGACACAGTGGGTTTCCCTAGCAATGTGACTCCCCCGTGCCGCAGCTCTGCAGTTGCCTAGCAATGTCGGATTGCTGCAAAAGAGGATAGGCTGCTCTCCTGGTGAGCAGTGACCTTGGCAAGGTGCTGCAGGGCTCTCCTTGGCCTCTGGAAATCATTACTGGAGGATTCCACACTCCACTACCCGGCCTTGCAGCTCAAGGGCTCTCTCGAAAGGTATGTTCCCATGGAATCTCCATCCCACTGCAAACAGCAAGGAGACCCCTGCTCACAGGGAAATTACGTGATCACATTAGCAAGACATGAGAGGCAAATTATCAAAAGCGCCTAAGTCCCATTGAAAGTCAAGGAGACTTGGCCCCTTAGTGGCTAAGGCCACAGGCATTTAGACACCTAATTCCCATTGATTTCATTGAAGTTAGGAACCTAAATACCTTCAAGCATCTGGGCCAAAGTCATTTAAGCTGGTAAGATGCTTTTGAAAATGATACCCACAATGTTTAAGATGCCAACTTGCCATGGTACTTGTGGCTGACCTCTCTCTGCCTGACATGGAGGAGGCCCAGGTTAACAGGGTGCAGAGCTGAGTCTAGGGACCCTCCCCACTGCCTTTCCATCCTTTCCACTTTTTATACATTATACTTTTTGCTTGCCTCTTGACCTAACAGATGTTTACAGCTGTAAGTGCGGCTTAATGGAATTCTCAGTCTGGGATCATGTAGTATCATCTGCCCAGTTAATAAAGTGCTTGAATCCCTCTCAGACTGAATGAATAAACTCTGAATGTTTTCTTAGGGAGACACCCCCTCTCACTGAAAGTGACTGAATGGAGCCAGCATCAGCCCAATTTATGGATGAGGACGGGGAACCACTCAAGCCTTTTCTTCTTGAAGTGCAAAAACCAGTTCCCCACTCTGGGCTGATCATAATGGCTTACATGGAGGGCGGCTGAACTCGGCAGATGCTTCAGTAAAGAATGGGGCTTTGTTGGAAACAGAAGTTAAAGTTTCACACAGTCAGTTAATAGAGCATTCCAGGAGACCGAGGCCTGAACTGAGCCGAGACTCCTGATCGGCTCCAAGAGATGATGTAATAGTGGGCTAGAATCTGGCTTGCCTGCCACATACCTAATTTTCCCATATAAGGCCAAAAAGAGCAATAGGGCTCTGGCAAGCAAATCAATAAAAACAGATGGTGGGCTTCTAATCAGAGATTAGGCGCATACTGATCCAGGACAAAAAGCCCATCAATCAGCCGGGAAGGAGGTATTTATAGTTTATATCACATTCCGTAATTAATTCAAAGTGGCCCAGGAAAAAAAAGTACAAAACTGCACTTTTTCTGCTTTGCTCTGGCCTTGATTTAGCAAAGCTGCATTCTTTCTCTGGGGGGAAGGGGATAGAGTAGCCACAGGAAATGTGCTGGTGAGCCAATCCTCGTCTTGCTGCTGGGAGAAGAAAGCAGGGGCTGGTCAGAGAGAAAAGAGGCACAAAGAAAATCATTCACATTCCAGTGATACAAAATTCACCAGATTTCAAAGTGTGTGTGTGGTGGAGTCATCTGTATCCCAGATGGAGCGTCTCCCCTGTGCATGCAAGATCACCTTGAAACTTCCTACACATCATCATTATTATTGATTGTTTTTATTCTGGCAGTGCCTAACAGCCATCCAAGAATGAGACACTAGTGTGCTAGGTGCTGTGCAAACCCAGAGGAGCAGGTGATCCCTGTCCCAAACAGTTTACAATGCACCTCTCAGACCCTGTGTCCAATAACTAGGGAGATGGGATGAAATCGATCAAAGAAAACTAAGGCTGAATATGAAGGGAGCTTTCCAAGTTGAGAGGCTGTGGGGGCATCTCAAAGAGAGAAGTGTGAGGAGACCCATTCACGGGGACATTTCAAAGTCTTGACCCCTGTTCTGGAGAAAGCTTGGGATCCTTACTCGTCCTCCCTGTGCTCATTTCTATCACTCTGTGATGCTTCTCTGGGGAACTGGACAAGACTCCCTTTGCAGCCCATTAACAAGGAAAGCTAGTGTTTGTGGAAGCTTCACACCTTCACCGCACTACACAAATGCCGGAGTAACCCACCGTGCCTCTCCGAGGTAGGGGAGCCAGTCATGGGGAGGTTAAATGAGGCCAGAGGCTCCCTGGGAGTCTGTGTCAGTGCAGATCTCAGGGGTTCCTGGCACTCAGGTTCACACCACCTCTTTAACTGTGGAGGAAATTCCGCCCCTCCCCAATAATAATTCCTGGCCCTTCTACAGTGTTTTTTCTGCCAGTAGGTCCCAAACCCTCCTGGTTAGTTTCATAGGTCCCATCTATTCAGAGTCCCCATCAGACACGCAGCACTCTCGCTATATCTCATATAATAATGTGGTACATTTGTGCAAACTCCATTCTATGACTGGCAGTATTCCTGTCTTGGGTGTAAGGAAAACTGCCCTGCACCTCTGATGTGCACTTATATGAATTTGCAGTCAGGAAGAAACTCTCTGGCTCGCTTGCTCTCTCATAGCCTCCCATGATCATTATTTTAGGCCAGACCCCCCCACACACACTTGTTTCCTGTAACCTGGAGTTTCCCATTGTCCAGACTGACTGATATGTGTGATGACAGAATTTCTGCTGTTAGGTGAATTAATTTCCCTTGAGCTCCCGGTCTAATATAAAACCAACATGATTTTACTTGTCTGAAAATAAAATAGCTCCAGCTCAAGTTTTTTCCCTTTGTTTCCATGAGATAATGTGGTAGCTGGAATGTGAATTCCCCAGGTGGATCCCATTGTTTTGCACAGTCTCTGTGTGGGTGTGAGGCCTGAGCTGTGCAACATCAGCTTTTGATTAGCACTGGTCATCCTTGATGCAGTGTTCACGGTCTGCATCATCCCACCAAACACCAGTCCTGCAGGGTCAGGCCAAATCAGCTGGGTGGCTTTCGGAACAGGGAGAATTCCCTGCTAGGAGTCCTAGTGCCGGTAACTGGCACAGCCCTGCCCTGCCACCCAGAGAGACAAGCTGTAAAAGCAAGCCAAGGCATGGTCCTGCTGCTGCCCCCTCTGATGGCTTTGGTCTGACTCAAGCCAGCAGCTGCGTACCACAAGAGAGGGGCGGGTGCAGTTCCTAGGCTCAGGCGAGTGAGGGACGGAGGATGGCAGAAGCCACATGCTGAATCCCTCACTGTGACAGGTGTAGTGGGACAGTTACCCTGCTCCTGGGAGAAAAGGTAGGCCGAATGGGGAAGCTGGGGCCACACCTAATCAGGCCACAGCAGGCCCTGATAAAAGGGCTAAGGGAGGAGCTAGGTTAGAGTTTCTCTCTCCCCTTGGAGGGAGAAGGGCCTAGCTGCATAGGAACAGAGGGTTCCTGATGCAGAGCAGGAGAAAGGCATGAGGAGCTGGGGAGCTCCAGCCTGACAACTCCCCAGGCTGAGGCCTTGTTTAAGGTCTAAAGAGGTACCAGGGCTGAAGAGGTGTAACCTGAAAACAGGAAAGGCTGCTGGTCCAACCCCCTTGCCAGTGATGAGTGGCCATTAGACTGCAGTCTGCCCCACAGAAAGGGGGCTAGATGACAACTGGCAGTAGCCACTGGGGCAGGGTGGGCTTAGAGGGTTTGGGGTTCCCCTGGGAGGGGAGACCCAGAGTATGGGGGCTACAGTGGGCAGAACCCCAAGGTAAAGGGCAGGGGGGGCCTGAGGCAGGAGAGACACTGGCCAGCAGGAGGTGCTCTGAGTGCTGGAAAGAGCTGATGACCAGCAGGAGGTGCTGTGGTGGTGAGTCAGAGATCTGTTACACAGGGGATTAATGACTAGCTGCTCACCTCAGAAGGGAAATCACCTCCTGAGTAGGTGGCAAGTGACACACAGCTCCTTGCTTCATTGGATGAACTGGTGAGACAATGGCTTGGGGAATGGTTTTCTACACTCCTGTGTGGTGGCTAGAGCAGGAGTGGAGGGGTCAAGATCCATGTCCTACCTCTGTGTAAGCTGATCTAATCCACCCCTGCTGCCCTAAGGCACCTTGGTGTTCGAGAACCCAAGACAGGAAAGGATGTAACCCACGAGTGCCTCACTGTTGCTCTCTAGATGGCATAGCCCCTATGGAAGCTTAATTCTGGTACTGCCTGGGACATTGGTGACAAGGACCTATTAGCTTGTGCCATAGAGGCTTTTGTGTATTTATTCTGAGGGCCTGGGTTCTGTCCTGTAAATCATCCATCCAGGGCATGGATGTCTCTCCCTGGTGTTTTGGCCTGTAGAAGGGGATGCTGAGAAAGATTTCATCAGTGAGGTGGAGCTGGCCAAACCCCTTGTCTCTAGCCCTTTCTCCTGGTACAAGGACAGCAGTGAGAGTGAGTGGCACAATTGCTCTGGAAGATTGTCCTTGCTCTTTAGTGATCCTCCATGTGCTGGCTAAGCCAGTTGTATGTCAAGCAGGGGCACTGGAGCAGGAGTGGGCAGGGGGCCCCCCCTTTACTAGCCATAAGGATGAGCGACTGAGGGGAGGACTGGATTCTTCATTTCCAGAAGCTGAGGTGTCAGCCCATAGGAGCGTCTAGCATGACATGTGGGTATGTAGCTAGTATCTGAGCCTCTCCCAGACATTAATGGATTTTTCCTCACTTCATCACTGAGAGGCAGGGCAGTGCTGTTGCCCTCATTGCACAGATGGGGAAACTGAGGCACAAGCAGCCCAAGTGATTTGCCAAGGTCACACAGGCATCCTGTGGCAGAGCAGGGAATAGACTCCAGAGTCTGTACCTGAAACCATCCTTCCTGGTGTCCAGGGTATATGCCCATCTTCCGCTGTCTGTATGCTAAATGGCCCCACAGCCACCTACTGGCCTCAGCTTGCCCATGAGTTAATATACTCACAAAAGAGAGCCATTTTCCTCAATATGTTTTGTTTCTTCTGAGTATCTGCCTGACACCAGTTATGGGATATCTATCGATAGTTTGTTACAGTAGCACAGAGGCTTGTGAAATGTCAGGATCCCATTATGCCAGGTGCTGCACAAACAGAGTGAAAGAGAGTCCCCATCCCAATGAGGTTACAGTGGAAATAGATAAAGCAACTTGTCCAAGGTCACACAGCCGGTCAATTCTTGGAATAGAACCAAGGGCTCATGACTCCCCTAGGGTACGTGGACATCCTGGAGCACATGCAGCACCCTTAGACTCTTTGTGCTGGGGAGTTGGGTAAGCTTTCCTTAATCCATAATTGGAGTATTTTGGCGCTCATGGAGAAAGGCATACCAAGAGCCCAAGGAGGGAAGCTCAAGCCAGGCAAATGCCCATTAGCAATAAGGCACGTTTCTGACAGTGAGGGAGATGAACTATTGCAACACACTCTTAAGACTAGAGACCTTTTTGGAATGTGTGCTTTAATCAGACACACATTATTGGATTTAATATGGGGGAACTGGGTGACATGCAATAGCCTCTGTTATATGGGAGATCAGACTGGATAATCTTATGTTCCCATCTTGTATGAAAATCTATGAATCTGTACTAAAGCTGAAGAGCTCAATCTACAAAGGTGGCGTATACCCATTTTTTTTTACGGTATCTTTATTGCCTGTAAAGTCTCTAGGGTATGTTACTTTGCCTTCACTTTATTCTTCAGCTCCTCTCTTAGGCCTTGTCTACAATACTGGAATGATGGGGTTGGAAAAAACTGCATCATGGGATGTTGAGCACGCACCCATGATGCACTGCCATCCACTCTGTCTTCCCACAACTCCTAGCCACAAAAGGTGGCACGTAGCACAGTGGGATAGCTACCCGCAGTGCACTGCTCTCTGTTGATGCTAGAGCACTAACTGTGGACACGCTCTGCTGACAGAAGGAGCATTGTGTGAACATGCACAAGAGATGTAATTATAGCAGTTTTTGATCATTGGTGTAACTTGCTTCAGCAAAACTCTGGTATAGACAGGGCATTAGAGAGAAGGTAAGTGGCCTTCTGGCTAAGAGAGGTGAAAACATTTGTACTGCACCAACTTCTGTTGTGGAGAGAGACAAGCTTTCAGGCTACACAGAGCTCTTCTTCAGGGGGGTTAGTAGGTTACAGATTGTTATAATATGCCATTACATCACCTACCCCTCCTTTTGTCCTATGACTATAGGGATGTTAATGGGCCACTACCCCTTGAATGGTCCCCTTTAGAATATGTTAAACCAGGGGTTCTCAAACTTCATTGCACCAAGATCCTCTTATGACAATAAAAAGTACTACATGACCCCAGGAGAGGGGACCAAAGTCTGAGCCTGCCCAAGCTCTGCTGCCCCAGGTTGGGGGCCAAAGCCCCACCTTTGCTGTCTTAGGTGGCAGGGTCCTGTAACCTATGCCTCGCCACCCACAGCTGAAGCTGAAGCCCTCGGACTTTGGCTTCAACCATAGGCAGTGGAGCTCAGGCTTCTGCTTCAGCCCTGGGGCCCCAGCAAGTCTAAACCAGCCCTGGTGATCCCATTAAAACAGGGAACTGCTGTGCTAAACAATCTGTTTCATCTTGTATTTAGCTGTCACTATGAATATCTTTCCTAGGACCCAGACCTGTAGAAGAGCGCTGTGTAGGTTGAAAGCCTGTCTCTCTTCCCAACAGAAGTTGGTCCAATAAACCCATATTGTGTCTCTAAATCTCTTTTTGACAGAAAATGCTTTTTTCACCAAAATGATTTTTTGCAAACTTTTTGCCTGTCTGATTTTTCTGTCTTTAGTGGGGAATTTTTTGCAGGTGAGGGATATTTTGAAATTTTCCCCTCCCCCATCTTTTTCCCCAGTGGAAAATGCATTTAAAAAGTGAGAGAGGGTTTTTATTTTTTTAATTTACTGCCAAAACAAATATTTGATTAAAAAAAAACTAAAAAATATCCAACATTAATTTTTTAGACAGTTCGTCAAAAAAAAAATTAATGGAAAAATTTGAACATAAACTCCTTTGCTTTGTAAATGTTTCCCAAAATAGTTACTTATTTTTTTGGACCAGTTACCATTAAATGAGTGCCCGTCTCAGAGCCTGTAGGAGGACCCAAGTGCACTTTTAGCAAGTAACTGACTGAAGAGAGAGGCAGCTGGGCAAACAGCATTTCAGGTGTACTGGGAAGTAGGAAGGAAGACAAGGGTGGAGTTCAAGGCTCATGGAGCTGGAGGGGAGGGGAAAGACTGTAGAAAGAGTCCAGAGTAGTGTTGGAGGGCAAGGGGTGTCCTGATGTGAAGGGCTCTGTTTTGAGCGTCCGTAGCCATTTGGCTTGTTCTCTGCTGCGGTATACCTCAAACAGTATGAGAGTTCCAGATCTGATTGACATTGCATCCAAACTCTATTCACCTATGCTCATCCAAAGTCTCCACTCACCTGTTCAGAATATCTGCACTTCAGTCTGTTTGCTAGAAGCTGGGAATAGGCAACAGGAGATGGATCACTTGATGATTATCTATTCTATTCATTTCCTTTGAAGCACCTGGGATTGGCCACTGTTGGAAGACAGGATGCTGGGCTAGATGGACCTTTGCTCTGACCCACTATGGCTGTTCTTATGTTCAGTCAAAGCAGTGACAGCAGCTCAGAGCCCTGGGTATATACTTGTGTTGCTAGTCCAGGCTGGATTCTGTGCTGCTGTGTCTTCACTGCTACTTTTAGCCATGTTAGCTAGATTATGCCTACCTGAGCTGCAGTCACACCTCCGATTACAGGGTGGACAGACCCAAAGTGCCCAGATTTATATAAATGCCACTGGTGTAACCCAGTTGTATAATGAAAATTAAATTGAAATCCCAAAGCATTCAGCAGGTGTGTTGGAGTCTCGCTCATATTTCACATTGAGTAGGTAGGGTGTTATTCTAGAGTGTCTAAGATTTGTATACTGTGGGAGACCATATCAAAAGCTTTGCTAAAGTCAAGGTATATATCATTCACCGCTTTCCCCATATCCAGAGCCAGTCATCTCACCATAGAAAGCAATCAGTTTGGTCAGAAATGACTTGCCCTTGGTGAATTCATGGTGATCAGGAACAGTCAACTTCCTCTCCTCCAAATGGATTCCTTGAGGACCTGCTCCATGACTTTTCCAGGGACTGAGGTGTGGCTGACCGGTTTGTAGTTTCTCCAGATTTTCCGTCTTCCCCTTTTTAAAGATGGGCACTAGATTGGCCTTTTTTTCCAGTTGTCTGGGACCACCCCAGATTACCACAAATTTTCACAGCTTTTAATCACATCAGCCATCTCCCTCAGCACCCTCAGATGCATTAGATCCAGCCCTGTGGGTTTGTGCATGTCCAGCTTTTCTAAATAGTCTCTAACCTGTTCTTTCACCACTGAGGGCTGCTTCCCATACTGTGTTGCCCAGTATTTAGCTTACTCAAGTAAAACTGGTTTTACTTCCAACATTGTTAAATGTAGAACTCAAAAGATTTTTGCAATGAAACAAAACTTAACTGAATACAGAAGAACAACAATAGTTACTCCGAGAGGCCAGTAAATAGTCATTTACTACAGAGAGTCCAGTCAGGGCCTAATTCTCTACCCAGTTACACTGGTGTAACTCCATTGCAGTTAATGGAATTGCATTGGTATAAAACTGGGGTGACAAGGTGGAGTATCAAGCCCACACGATGTAGTTTTTGTAGTGGACCCATTATGAGTCACCTAGGCCCAATCCTGAAGTGTTTTCACACACCTAACTCCCATTGATTTCAATGGGAATTAGGTGCCTATATACCTTTGAGGCTCCAGGTCTTAGGGACAGGCTGGGACTGACTATACCAGTGCAGACCCAAATGGATGCATTCTGGGGTGATTCTAGTGAAGCAGGATTTCAGAGTGGACCAGCAGTTCTCTAAAAAAGCTAAGATTTTAAACTAGATCCTGTCCAAGCAAATCATTCATAACCAGTCATTTGCGCCATGAATTTCAGCCTGTTCTGTCCATGAACAGTGACTTTTCTCTCATTTATTCAAAATTACTGACCAGATCTCTTCTGTAGATAATACTTAGTTTGTATGTTGCTCGTATCATTGGGCATACTTGCACACTTTCTTTCCTCCTTCCCTATCCTACCTCGCTCTGCCCTTGCCCAGCCTTTCACTTTCCCTCCCCTTCCTTTCCTTCATGTCCCTAAATAGTGAGTAGGTGCCTGATGGATAGGAAAGCTGATTATAGAATTACCAGCTCCAACCACTCAGAAATCATGAGGCAGGCCCCAAAACCATTTTGCTTAAAAACTATGAGATTTTGTTTACAGATTGCCAATTTCATTATGTGAGCCTTTATGGTACATTCACTTTGTGCTATCAAGATGTTCTCTGTCACTAGGAGGGCTAGAAACTTGCTCTCTTAAAATTGAAAGATGAGTCTCATGCCATCTCTCTATTCCAGAAGTTGGGCTTTAAGAAAAACACTAAATATTGAGGGCCATATGATAAAATTGCAAGAGCTATGACTAGATGATGATAGACAGACCGATGAGGTAATTTGATTATAGTTATTCCCCAAACCAGGTGTTATAAACCCAGCTAAGGTTACATTGAAAAGAGATTCAAACTTCTTAAATGCACAGGTAGGACATCCAAACAACCTTAACTCTATAGTAACACCACAAGAGATTAAAAGAGAAAAATGTCTTTAGAAATCAGTATAATCTACTCTAGTATCTCAAACAGTAAAATACCCAAATCAGAATGTGGTTATTGCAAAGTGCCACTATAAGGCAGAGTTAAGGTTTCCGATGGAGGAGAAACTTTCAGTTACAAAGAATATAGGGAATCATGACTGGCACATCCATAATACTACTGATTTTATACGCTGCAAACAGCAGCCCTAGTGAACTGGCTCATTTGTGTCCTAAACAGCCAGAACACAATGTACAGATTTGTGGCAGGTCCTAAAACAGCCTGTGATTTATGGAGGAAATAACTGAAGGAGAGTTGAGCCCAAAGCACAGCATTGGGATCCAGATCTGAAGTTCCAGCACTCTCCAGTCTGGCCATTTTTGGATGCAGCATTTTGATTCAGAAGAAATCCTTGTCAGGCCCCCAATCCTGCTTCCTAGTGAAGCCAGTGGGAGCATGGCTGGGAGGGGACCGTAATGGTATAACAAGACAGCAGAATATGGTGTTGGAGAAGAGGAATGCAGCTTCAAAGCAGGGCAAGAGGAGGGCTCAAATGAACATCTGGCTCAGTATCTGTTTAAGCAGCTCTGCAGCTTGCACATGTATTTAGGGAAACAGCAGAGCCAGCCAAGAATTCCAGAGTTTTGTAAACTAGTTAAAACAAGGCAATATTGTGGCATCAACTGTAGAGAAGAAGGAATGTTGAAGGAAGCAGAGTTTATTGATCTGACATCCTGCCTGTCAGGGATGGCAAAACAATTCTGCTTCCGCCATAAATCACAGTCTATTTAAAGGGCTTGATTCAAATATATACATTGTGTAGGACACAGCCGAGCCGAGAGGAAACTAGAGCAAGAGCAGTTGGTTAATTAGCCCTGTTCTGCTTGGCCAGAAGTCCTTGGAGATTAAAGCCACTATTTCTCAATTCCTCACCCTTCAAAGAGCCTGGCCTTCTGGATGGAGCTCTGATGACCAGCCTGCCTTGCTTTAGGAAAAAGCCATCGCTGCAGCTGAAGGAGGACCAAGCAAGACTCAAAAGCAGGACATGAAATACAGAACTCCTACCTGCTAGGTCACCAGTCACAAACCATTGCTGGAACTTGAAGGAACAGTAGCAAAATGTCTAGCTAAGCTCCTTCCCTGCTCCCCATTACTGTAGTACCTGAGCACCTCTCCATTTTCAGGTTTCCGAGCGGTAGCCATGTTAGTCTGTATCCGCAAAAAGAACGAGGAGTACAAGATGCCACAAGTACTCCTCATTCTTTTCTCTGTTTTCAGGCCACTTATTCTCTCAATAGCCAGCTGAAGTAACAGCACTGAAGCCACAGCAGCAGGGGCTGCACAAGCCCACCTGGGACCCTACTCATGTAGTCAGGGACTAACCCATGCTCCAGCAGCATCACTGCTATTGTTACTTGAGCTGGTTCAGGTAGGTCTACACATGCTGCCATCACACCCCTGGCTGCAGCATAGACTGACCCCAGGGACTTCCTCAAACTTATACAGGAAGCCAAGGGCAGAGCAGGGAATTGAACCCAGGTCTCCCATAGCTTCTGACCCCAGGCCATCCTGCTGCACTAACATCAAGTGCCTGGGCTCTGTCGAAATCACAAATCCCAGGATGGTCTGCTCGTCCCTTCATCCCTCTGAGGTAGGGCACCTGGGCCAAAGCCAGAGGCAATGTGTAGGTTAGAGCCCTTTAACCCTGTGGCTCTCACCCTTTCCAGACAACTGTACCTCTTTCAGGAGCCTGATTTGTCTTGCATACCCCAAGTTTCCTCACTTAAAAACTTATAGAATCAGACATGAAAATACAAAAGTGTCACAGCACTTTGAGTGACAAAATACTGACTTTCTCATTTTTACCATGTAAGTCTAAAATAAATCAACTGGAATATAAATATTGTACTTACATTTCAGTGTATGGTATATATAAAGCAGTATAAACATGTCATAGTCTGTATGAAATTTTAGTTTGTACTGACTATGCTAGTGCTTTTTCTGGATCCTGTTGTAAAACTAGGCAAATATGTAGATGAGTTGATGTATCCCCTAGAAGACCTCTGCATACCCTCAGGGGTACACCTACCCCTTGTTGAGAACCACTGCTTTAGCCCTATTTATACTTGCTTACTGGTACCATGAGAGTATCAGGGAGCCTAAAATGGTGCAATATACACCTAGAGCAGACCAGAGGAACCTGTAAATTATGTCAATTCAGACTTACTTCTGAAGCTGATTCACTGAGTTCCAGAGACAAGGTGGGTGAGGTAATAGTTGTATTGGATCAACTTCTGTTGGTGAGAGAGACAGCTTTGGAGTCCCCCAGAGCGATTCTTCAGGTCTGGGAAGTTTACCCAGAGTGTCACAGCTAAATACCACATCAAACAGATGGTTGAGCATAAGAAGTTAGCGTACATTCTATGGGACCCTTCAAGGTGAAGTGGCCTGTTAACACCCCTATAGTCATAGGACAAAAGGGGGGTGGGTAGGTTACACATTGGATTTATGGCTTATTCAGGCAGTGTCTTAAGTGTCTAGCAGAGCAATAAATTTAAGCTCCCAGGCTCATCTTTTGAATGTTTTGTGCAGGTTTCCTTTGAGGACGGGGACTGTTAGACCTTATCTCACTGATATCCTGGGACCCAAATGGCTACAACAACAGGGCCTGCACAGTAGCATAGCTAGCAGGATTCAGGGGAAGCTGCCGCTGTTTTAAACCAGCAGCGCCTGCTGGGCCGGCGCTGGCAGCAGCACGGCCGGAGCCGTGGGGGGACGGCAGGTGCGGAAGCGCAGGCCGGCACTGGCTGCAGCACGGCCGGAGGAGCCAGGGGGGAGGGGCGCGGCTGGCACTTGTGAATGGTGGTTTGGGGCCTGACGGGCGTACCCGGGGGATCCAACTACCTCTATAATGTAGACCAGACCAGAGGCAGTTGTGTTAAGGTACTACTGCTTTGTGAAAACTGGACTCCCTGATCCACCTCTGGCCCCATTGCCTGCTCAGCCTCTGCCCTCAAGGCTCCACCCCTGCTTGCTCATCTCCCCCTTCCACCACCCTGGATCCTTTCCACCTCCCTCTGCTCCTGACGCAGAGGCTGCCTGCAGGTAGGAGGTGACCCCGACTGAGAAGGGGATGGGGCAGGCTGGTGAGCCAACACCTTCCCCCACCTGCGATAATGAGACTTTCGGTGTCCGGTCCCTTTTACGACTTTGCTGCCCTTTGAAATACCTGGGGCGCGGGAGAGGCTGGGCGCTGGGGTGTCCGGTCCCTTTTACGACTTTGCTGCCCTTTGAAATACCTGGGGCGCGGGAGAGGCAGGGGCTGATTGGGTTCCTGGTGTGAGTCAGAGCTGCCTGAGGACCTGGCCAGAGCATAGACACATCTCTGTGCTTTCCCTGCCCTGGGGGATGTGAGGGGAAGGGATGGTGCAGGGCTGCAGCACCAGCTCTGCACTACCCAGGGTCCCCCCCCCTCCCTACTCTGGAAGAGCTCCCACCTGGGCATCAGGTTTCCAGCCCCTGTGCACAGCAGAGCAGCACAGGCTCGGCAGAGAGTGGGGACCCTTTGAAATCAGTGGGGTTAGTTGTGCAGTGAGGCAGCAGAGCAAGCTGCAATTAATTAACCCTCAAAACACCTCCCTGAATTGAAAACAATTATCCCTCTTACAGAAGGGTAAACTGAGGCACGGAGCAGTGAAATGACTTGCCCAGTGTCATATGGGGGGTTGGCAGAGCCAAGAATAGGTCTCAGGATCTGCTGGTCCCATATTCTAACCACTAGACCATCTCAGCCGGGCAAAGGAAGGGCTGTGCTGCCCCCTCACCATCCTTTTCTTTTTCCCAAGGGATGAAACCCCCAAGGGGGAGGTGTAGCTACATACAGCTGTGATAACCTTAGTCTATAACAAACCGGGATCGATTAGAAGAGCTGAGAGGCGGTGGGGTGCTCCGTGCCGCCGCCCAAGCTTTCTGAAGGCTGTCATCTGCTTCCTGCTCAGTCTGGAACTGTTCCCTTGAGGCTGGGGTCACCAGTTCTTCCTCAGACTGTGGACTTGGGCTTGGTCCCTCTGGAAGCGATGTAGGTGATGGGGTTGTTTCCGTTGCTGGTGAACCGCTCTCCGCTGGTGCACCTGAGGGTATTTCAGGCTCTGGCTGAGCCTTTTGGGTATGGCTGTCTGTTGCTTCTGCCAGTTGTGGCTCGCTGGCGCCCTCTGGCGTTGAGTTTGAAGATGGGGTTGTAATGGCTGGTGCTGGTTGCTGTTCCAGTTCCGGGCCTGGGACTGGAGGTGCTGTGGCTGTTTCAGTGGTAGGCATGGAATCCGGGTCCACTACCTCTGTCTGGGTCTCTGGTAACACAGACGGGGCCTCTGTGGACGGCTCAGGAACAGGAATGGGTCTGGAAGCTTGCCTGGTTTGGCTACGTGTAACCATTCCCACTCTCTTGGCCCGCCTCACCTGGTTGGCCAAGTCTTCCCCCAGTAGCATGGGGATAGGATAATTGTCATAGACTGCAAAAGTCCACATTCCTGACCAGCCTTTGTACTGGACAGGCAGTTGAGCTGTAGGCAAGTCTACAGCTTGTGACATGAAGGGGTAAATTGTAACTTTGGCCTTTGGGTTGATGAATTTGGGGTCAACGAAGGATTGGTGGATAGCTGACACTTGTGCCCCCGTGTCTCTCCACGCAGTAACCTTCTTTCCGCCCACTCTCAAATTTTCCCTTCGCTCCAAGGGTATTTGAGAGGCATCCGGGCCTGGGGATCTTTGGTGTGATGGTGGTGTAATGAATTGCACTCGCATGGTGTTCTTGGGACACTTGGCCTTGATATGTCCCAGTTCATTACACTTAAAGCATCTTCCATCTGATGGGTCACTGGGCCGAGGTGAGTTACTGGAGACTGGTGAGGTTGAAGGGTAGGGTATCTGTGGCTTTACTTGGGTGGTATGTGGGGTCTTTGGCTGTCCTCGGTTGTAGGGTTTATGGTCTGTGTGCCCCCTGGGGTAATCGTTCCCCTTGACAGTAGCTTTCTTGCTTTCTGCCAGTTCCATCCATTTGGCTCCAATCTCCCCCGCCTCAGCGATATCTTTGGGATTTCCATCTTGTATGTACCGTGTGATGTCTTCAGGAACACCATCCAAGAACTGCTCCATTTGTATGAGGAGGTTTAGTTCTTCCAAGGTTTGAATGTTGTTTCCTGTTATCCAGGCCTCATAGTTTTTTGCAATGTAGTAGGCGTGTTTGGGAAATGACACCTCGGGTTTCCACTTTTGGGTTCTGAAGCGCCGACGAGCATGATCTGGGGTTATCCCCATTCGGTATCTGGCCTTGGTTTGAAAAAGTTTATAGTCATTCATTTGCAGCTTAGGCATTTCAGCTGCCACCTCTGCTAAAGGTCCACTGAGCTGTGACCTCAATTCTACCATGTACTGGTCTTCGGGGATGTTGTACCCAAGACAGGCTCTTTCAAAATTTTCCAAGAAGGCCTCGGTGTCATCACCTGCCTTGTAGGTGGGAAATTTCCTGTGCTGTGGAGCAATATTTGGCGCCGGGTTGTTAGGGTTGGCTGGCACAGGCAGCCCAGCTTTTGCCAACTCCAGTTCATGTTTTCTCTGTTTTTCCTTTTCTTCATTCTCTTTTTGGTGTTTTTCCATTTCTCGGTGGTGGGCCGCCTCCTCTTCTTCTTGCTTCCTTCTGTGGGCCAACTCTTCTTCTGCTTGTTTCCTTCGGTAGGCTACCTCTTCTTCTTCTAGTTTTCTTTTGTGTGCTGCCTCTTGGGCTGCCTGTTCTCTTTGGAAGGCTGCCAGTTTGATGCTTTCTTCCTTTTCTTTCATCTCCATCTCTTTTTGTTTTATTTCCAGTTGTCGCCTGTGTTCAGCTTCTTTGAGTTGCTCTTCGGCCTCAATTTTTGCCTTAGAAGTCATGATTCCTGTTTTCTTGTGTTGGGGTGCCCTCCGGTGTTTATCTTCTGAACTGCAGGCTCTGTTCCCTCCTGGAGTCTGCCTAGCAACAGTGCTTTTTTCCCTTTCTCTCTCTAGCTAATGTTCAATGAAGGGAAACCAGAAAAACCACTTTATTTGCATGCATATAAGTGCTGGTACTTGCCTCCTAATGGGAGGGCTATTGCATGACAAAAGACCCTCAACAGTCTCTTAATGGCTTCTCGCTTAACATGCAAGCCACAAACTGCCAGAGAGAGCAGAAAAAAAAATTCTCTCTGGTTCCCTTTTAAAACCAACTGTTTCTCTCTGCTAAAAAGCCCTTAGCAGAGAAAAGAAAAATATAATATTCCTACTGGCTTCTGGATTCTGTCTATATCCCACCCACTGCCACCATGAGATAACCTTAGTCCCAGATTTGGACCTTAGCGTCCAAAATATGGGGGTTAGCATGAAAACCTCCAAGCTTAGTTACCAGCCTGGACCTGGTACCTGCTGCCACCACCCAAAAAATTAGAGTGTTTTGGGGCACTCTGGTCCCCCTGAAAAACCTTCCCTGGGACCCCAAGACCCAAATTCCTTGAGTCTCACAACAAAGGGAAATAATCCTTTTTCCCTTCCCCCCTCCAGGTGCTCCTGAAGAGATACACAGACACAAGCTCTGTGAAACTACACAGAGGGACTCCCCCTCTCTGTTCCCAATCCTGAAAACAAAAAGTACTTTCCTATTCCCCCAGGGGAATGCAAAGTCAGGCTAGCAATCCAACACACAGATCTCCCCTTGATTTCTTCCTCCCACCAATTCCCTGGTGAGTACAGACTCAATTTCCCTTAAAAGGTCTTAAAAGAAAGCTTTATATAAAAAGAAAGAAAAATACAAATGGGCTCTCTGTATTAAGATGATACAATACAGGGTCGATTGCTTAAAAGAATATTGAATAAACAGCCTTATTCAAAAAGAATACAAATCAAAGCACTCCAGCACTTATATTCATGCAAATACCAAAGAAAAGAAACCATAGAACTTACTATCTGATCTCTTTGTCCTTACACTTAGAAACAGAAGACTAGAAAGTAGAAAGTACTTCTCCAAAGCTCAGAGAAAGCAGGCAGACTCACAAAAGACTTAGACACTCAATTCCCTCCACCCAAAGTTGAAAAAATCCGGTTTCCTGATTGGTCCTCTGGTCAGGTGCTTCAGGTGAAAGAGACATTAACCCTTAGCTATCTGTTTATGACAACAGCACATGGATCCTTTGGGATCCCACACACGGCCTGGCATTCACAGCACTGCCAACCCCACCCGGTCCCAGCTCTGGCCTCCCGCATGGCCTGCAGCCCTATCTACACACCGATCTGAGTCGGCTGCTCAGCTGCTTTGCTCTTAAAAAGAGACACTCCCTGCCCCACTTCTCTGTACATCCCTGACAGCCAGGGCAAGGGCAGCAGGGGTCCAGTGACTTGAGGCTGTGTGGTCCAGGCACTCTGTTTTATAACCATAGAGAGAGAGAATTACGGTACCTGACATGGGGATTTCTATGGGTATTTGCTGTGTTTGCTCTAGTATCTTGGCATTAGTCAATTTGTTCTAATATCCTGGCACAAAGGCATATGCATTAGCTATTGAGTTCCCTCCAGGAACCTTCGAGTACCATCTTGGGCAAAGCAGCTCATTAAAAGCTCCTGATTGCTGGAGTCAATTATGACATTAACTTTTCAAGGTAAATTTGCTCTTTTCCCTCCTTCTTTTTCCATTGTTAAGAGGTTGTTTTCATTGTTAATAGGTTAGGGGTTTGTTATAGAAGTGGATGGGTTTCTGTGGCCTGCATTGTGCAGGAGGTCAGACTAGATGATCATAATGGTCCCTTTTTACCTTAAAGTCTATGAATCTATGATCATGCTGGCAGCCCTGAAAATTGGAGTGATTTGTCCTCCAAAGAGGTACAGTCTAGGCACTAATGGAGAAGAGACACACACCCTGCACTGGACTTGCTGCCTCTAAGGGCTAGGAGGAGTTTGTTTGCCATGATCTGTTCAATTTCTTGGCATTGGTGCTGAGATTTCTAAGACAGGTGGGAGTGATCTCTTGTGATGTGGACATCTGTCCTCCTGGACTAGAAACACCCACACATTGCATGTTGGCCCCCAGACCCCCATCAGACAGCGATGATGTTAGGGCCCAACCCTGCAAAATTCGGCACTCTCAAATCCAGAGTCCAGGACACTCAGTATAACAGGAGATGCTCCGCACCACACAGAATTGGATCCTGAATCACCGCTAGCTCAGAATTAACCCACTGGGCCTGATTCTCCCTTCCTTGGAATTTGAGCAGCCGTGACACTGACACAGCATGAGTGTCAAGTGGATTTGCCATGTGACCCCTGTGGTGCGAGTGAGTGGAGAACTCTGACCGGGTGGCCATTTTACACCCACTTGGCACAGGGGTGTGCAGCACAGGAGTTGTAAGGCAGGAGGCAATCAGGTCTGTTGGGTTTCGACTGAGCTTTGTGCTGATCCTGATGGCAAATCCAGGTGAAATGGGCAGGCTGGGCCACATTCCTAGCGCTCTGTGCTGGCCCGAGGGCCGGTGGCACACTATCCCTACCAACAGGAGGAGAGAGGAAATATCTTGTTTGTTGATTGCATCCTGTGTTTCCAGAGGGCTTTCCATCTATGATAATCCAGATGTTTCCTGTCTCCTTGCAGCTCGGAGCAGCTATTTGCTGACTAGCTGGAAGTACTTCCTAATCCTTATGTGTCAGTGGGGATTTCCCTATAGAATCAGGGAAATTAACTTCCAGGCAGATTCTCTTCCCAAAGCCCTGATGACCATTTCCCCCTCTCCCTGAGGATGAGTGCCGTCTGAAGCTCACGTAGCCCACCACCTCTGGGCGGGGCACGGGGGTAGAGCCTGGGGCCTCTAGTTCTGAAAGCACAAACCTCTACTGCCCGAGCTGTGAGATCCAGTTCCATCAGGAGAAGCTGTAGCCAGGTGATCAACCTGCCTGTGACCCAGCCGCCACCAGCGGGGACAGAGTGCCGCACCGAGTGGGTCCCACTTATTAAGCTGTGAGGGCCCCACGGGTGCACAGCCAGTGGATTCAGAATGCTTGGATATGATCAAATCAGCTTTGCTGTGATGCTGGCACCTCCCATGCCAATGTGTCTGGAGGTTTCCTGATGTGTGAATGAGCCATTTCCCGTGAGAGGATGCTACCCTATGCCATGACC
Source organism: Gopherus flavomarginatus (assembly GCF_025201925.1). NCBI lineage: Eukaryota > Metazoa > Chordata > Testudines > Testudinidae > Gopherus > Gopherus flavomarginatus. Next base: position 29,385,351 of record NC_066628.1, read on the forward strand.
TCTTGCATTTCATTCGGTGCCTGACCTCAGGTCCAGCTGGCTAGTAAGGAGTTTGGACACCAGAGTGACAAAAGGATCCAGAGCCTATAAACAAAAAGGAAAGAGGTGTGTGCCTAGATTTACTGAACCTGGCATAGGAGGTAGACAGCAGCCAAGTGAGGTACTGACCATTAGATGCTACCAGAGGGGCCATAACAGAGACCTCCAAGGCTTTGCCTGCTTCTCCTCTTCCTTACAGTGGTAAAAGAAGTCGCTCTTGTAGGTGCCCAAAGGGGTGGTAAAGGTGCCCAAACCAAGCAGCCGAAGATTGCCCCAGTGGCATGTCAGATGGTATGGCTGGGACCAGAGGGCTGCTCTGCTCTGGTGATTCCTGGCAGGTGGAAAGGCCCTGTGGGCACTGTTACTAGCTTGCATAAATTAGCGCAGCCCCAAGAGATGCCCCTTATAACTCAAATTTCATGCCCATCAGACTTGTATGCTGCAGCTCGCAGTCTGTGTGTGCGTGTCTGAATGTTAGGCATGGCACTGTGCTGCTCCGGTGCACTGGCTGTGTGCCTGCCTCACATATTCACATGGAGCAGGGGGCGGCTGTGCTGCTCTCCTTGTCTCTCCTTCCCCAAGCAGCTAGCCACCTGCTGCCAGGAGGGATAGTGTGGGGAGGTCAAGAGGACAACTGGCATCTCACGGTGCTCTGTAGCTGCAGCGACCTCGGGGGCTCTGTGGCAAGAAGAGCTGAGGGGTTTCTTGAAAGAAATATTTTGAATAACTTAGAAAAGACAATGTAAAATTGTGACTACGGTTGCTTATAGCACCCCAAGCCCAGTGCTTTAAAATGAAGGGAATTCAAAGCTAAGGTTCTTCATAACTCATCATTTGAAAAACACAATCTATACATTCTCACCCCACCCTCCCCCATAAGGATTCCAAGAAGTGAAATGAGGTGATCTAGGGTAAAATATTTTAAAATGCCTCAGTGACTTAGGAACCTATGTCCCATTTTCAAAAGCATCTTAGCACTTGGGGCCAGATTTTCAAAGGTATTTAGCATCCAAAGGTGTAGCTGGGGGCCTAGCGGTGCTGTCAAAAGCAACCAGGAACCTAAGTCCTATTGAATTAGGTGTCTAAATACTTTTGAAGATCTGTACCTTAGGCACTCTTGAAAATTGTATCCATAATCACATTTATCCATTAAAAATGTAATTCATGACTCAGGCTGCTAAAACTGTCATATACAGACTTAAGTACCATTACACTAACAGATAAAACAATTCCCGTTATCTGTAATGTTACACAACAAGCTGTGTTTGCTATAGGGAAAAAATGCATTCATTTACAATATCTTGTGTATTGTTTGTTGGAAAGAACCTTACCTAGCCAATGTAGTTGTTGATGGTCTTACATTTTTTAAATACACTCATGTTTCTTAAACTTTGACATTAATTTGATTTTTAAAAAAACCCTAATTATTAAATATGTGGTTCTGCGCTACTGTAACCCACACACCGCCTGGGTGTGGTGTTCTTTTCCCAAGGGAGGCAGAGTGTGATTATGAGTCTGCTCTACAGCCTTGGCTAACAGCCATATGGTTTTTAGCTCATGTGGTAGAGCAGGGGTTCTCAAACTGGGGGTCAGGACCCCTGAGGGGGTCGTGAGATTATGACATGGGGGGTTGCGAGCTGTCAGCCTCCACCCCAAACCCCACTTTGCCTCCAGAATTTATAATGGGGGTTAAATATATTTAAAAGTGTTTTTAATTTATAAGAGGGGGGTCGCACTCAGAGGCTTGCTGAGTGAAAGGGGTCACCAGTACAAAAGTTTGAGAACTATTGTGGTAGAGGCTCATGTACTAAGCTCCAGAGGCTCCAGGTTTGACCGGGGTCTGTCAGTGTTACAAGTGGGGGCTCATCCAGGATTTCAACTGGGAAATCTCTGAAACTCTGGATGCACTTCCTCAGCTAGGGGAAGTATGTAACCTACCTCCTGGGTGTGGTGTTCTGTCCTAGCCAGTGGCACTGAGACCCCTTAGAGAGATTATGAGTCTGCTCCACAGCCTTAGCTAGCAACCATATGGCTTTTAGCTCATGCAGTAGTAGAGGTTCATGCACTGAGGCCCGAGGTTCGATCCTGCTCACCGATGATCAGGGTCCATCAGCGTTGCACTATTAAGAAATTTAAGTGAATGTCAATGGACTTCATTTTTTCCATTTACTTCATTGTGTAGTCTGTGGTATGTATATCTCATATAAATTTTGCTTTTCAATAAAATAAGTTGTCATAATTAAAGCCACATAGGACAATTTAACATCATAGTAGAGACATTAATTACATTTTTAATAGAAAAATGTGATTATGTCATAACTTAACTGTTTGGAATCCTTTTTGGAAAAAAGGTACATTTTCCCAATGAACAGTTATGAAAACCTTTAACTTTTAATTTCCTTCATTTTTAAAGCATTGAGTTTGGGGTGTTAGAAGCAAACTTACCAGTAATTTCACATAGTTTCTTGTAAATCATGTTTCATATTTTCATTCATGTTGATCTTTTCATTCAAAGTAATTTTTTGGTCTACAATCAGATTGAAGGAAATAGACTAGACAAGTCTCTTAGAGAAAGTTGCCCCTATTCTTTGATAGATTTTGTAAAGAGGATATGTAAACATTTTTCAAATTCTGCAGCACTGGACAATGTATATACACTTGCTCATTCTGTGGTTGTACTTCAGAGACTATCAATTGCTTGAGATATATGTTTTATTTCTCTCTGTCACACTTATAAGGACCCATTACAGAAGTATCTGAAGATTTCACAATCTGAAATTTGCTCATTGTTTTCCTTTACTCATTTGAACTCCAAGGGAAACATGCTTGCATTAAATAAATATGGAAAAGATTAATAACTTCTGTGCAACCCCATATAACTTCTGTATTATATATATAATGTTATTAAATGACAACACTTACTTTACCTTCAGTGGACTCACACTGATCCTCTGCTGATGTGTGTCCTTTTTCAAAATATTTCTTTTCATGTCAGCCTGTGGTGCCTCATGGGAGTTGTAGTTTGATGGCTTTATGCCCTCATTCTCTCTTACAGGCAGCTGGACTACATTTCTCATGATGCATCGCAGTCTCCCTTTGACTCAGCCATGTGGTGCATCATAGAAGATGTAGTCCAGCCAGTGATTCCTGCCTGAAGTATCTGAGCTACAGCTCCCAGGAGGTACCGCGCCACCTGAGGCATATGCAGTTTAAGTGTGAATTGCTTCAAAAACAAATGTTTTAAAGTTTCCAAACTGAAATGTATTAGAACGTTCCATTCTGTACAGATGTCAATATTTTGACTTTTTGTCCCAATTCAGGATGAAAACAGACCAAGATATGTCAGACTTTTTTCTCATGGGATGCAGATTCCAACATTTGCTCAGCTCTAGTTCCCAGCTAAGCTGCCTGCTCAAATTTTATAGCATGATGTGAATGCCCTTGAGTCTCCAACCTTCCCCCTTCCCCTCCCGCATCTATCCAGCAGAGCCGAAGCCCCTCTGCAGCTCCAGCAGGGTTTCCTCCTTTGCCAGGGAGATGAGATTGGCAAGTGGTCCCCTCTTCAACTGCAGAATCACTGGCCTGGGGGGCATGGTGCTGTGAATCCCTTGACAGTGTTTTGTCTTCCCTTAGGGTCACCATATGGAATTCATTCAGAGGAGGCATGTTCAGAGCAGAGGATGGGGAAGCGGGGGTGGCTGGTGGCTCTCTTCCAAAAGCCACTGCTGTATCGAGGTTTGTCAAAGGGACATTAGGGAAGAGCGGGCACCTGGCAGCCTGCTGGGAAGAGGAGCCTGGGTTCAACTGATGTTTCAGTGAAATTGCTTAAGAACAGCTCATCCGTGGGAGAGTCTGATCCCTGCCAAGTTGCCGAGGCCTGAGTAGACGTGCTTCAGAAGTGCTGGTAATGTGAGCCCCAAGTGCTGTAAGCTGCTTTCCCTCTCACGACTGTTCTCTCTCTCATTTCAGAGAGTCTGGGAACGAGAGGCGGGAAGGGAGGCTCGCTCTCAGCAGAGCCAGTTCCCCCTTCTCCTCCCTTTTTTCAATGCAAAGGTGGCTCAAAGCTAGAGCCCGGAGAGTGTGAAATCGGCCTATGCCTCCATCATCCTCAGTCCTACCTAACCAAGTAAAGAGCAGTGGACGCTGGCCAGTTACTGAGCTGGCTCGCAGCAGCACCTTGGTATCCGAGCGCTTCCCCAGTGGCTCTAAAGAGACAAATAGTGCCGAGAAACTCTCTCTTCCTCCCCTAGTTTGTGGGAGGAAAGCAGGATAATGGATTGTTTCCGTACTTCTTGTTTCTCTCTCTCTCCTTGTCACAAACGCTGAAGGATCATTAGAAACAGCTACATTGTGGCGCACAATCAAGCTGTCTGAACCTCATGCAACAACACATTTGTTTGGTAAGATTCACCCTGCTTCCTGCTGGGGAATTATCTAAACAAGTGCCAAGAGTGCCGTATTGCTGTGCTATTCAAGGCGGCTGCATGGATTTGGGGAGAACAAATAGCCCCCGAGTTGTCGGAGCCAGGAAATGCAGGGAGGCAGGAAAGGAGAACGAAGGAGGGATCCAGACTGTTTCCAACTGGGTCTAAGTTTTGGTTGATGGTTCCATTCCCACGGGTTTGCCCAGCCCCAGGTCTCACTGATCGGCCTTTGGCATGTGAGAGAGGAAGGATGTTAGGGGTTTGGTTTGGGCTACCTGGGTTCAATAAATTCCTTGCTCCACTGCAGATTTCTGTGTGACCCTGGATAAAGTCACTTAGCCACTGAGCCTCAGTTTCCCCATATGTTCAGTGAGGATAACTGTACTGCGCTGCCCCAAGGGGTGTGTGAGGATAAATACATTAAAGGTTGTGAGGTGCTCAGTTACTTCAGCACCGGCGACCTTAGAGTTACTTAGGAGAGGTAGAAAGCCACATCCAGCAGAGACAGGCGGAGCTAGCCCAGCTGCTGTTGACAAATCAGTTTCCCAGTGGCTGGTCTGAGCTCTGGTGGGTACAAGAGTTGACTCTTGGAGTCTGGCCACAGTCAGCACGCTGAGTGTACATGAGGTGCTGAGCTCCAGCCATAAGGGGCACACAGTGGGAACTGAGCTCTTTTAAAAATCTGGCTCCGATTGCAGGTGCTCACTGAGCACTTGTAAAACATGTCCCTGAGTAGTTGTGCCAGTCTGGCCCCGGAGGCTGAGCGGTTCAGTGCGCTCCAGCGTCCAGCCAGCAAGTGGCAGACAGCCTGTGGTTGCCCTGTGTCGTCTTCCCCATTTTGATGCCCAGATTAGCCTGGATGCGTGGAGCTCCGGGCTGAGGCTGCCGGTCTCTCCTCCGTCCCTGCCGGTGCCATGATGACAGGCCCAGCAGCCGTCCTCACCACCCTGTTACATTAAGTCCCAGAACGTCCCATGTTCAGTGTTTGGCCTGGGCAGTGATCCAAACACCAAGAACATGCTGTCACCCAGGTGTGTCTTCCCTTTGCTTGATCCCGCCACAGGGCTGCCCGGGGTGGGGGGCAAGTGGGGCAATTTGCCCTGGGCCCCGCAGGGGCTCCCATGAGAGTTTTTTGGGGCCCCTGGAGTGGGGTCCTTCACTCGCTCCGGGGGCCCCGGAAAACTCTCGTGGGCCCCGGGCCCCTGGAGGTTCTTCCACTCTGGGTCTTTGGCAGCAGTTCGGCGGCGGGGATTCCTTCCGCCCCAGGACCTGCTGCCGAAGTGCCGGGTCTTTGGCAGCAATTTGGTGGCAGGTCCCAGAGCGGAAGGACCCCCGCCGCTGAATTGCTGCTGAAGCGAGGGCCCCCTGCTGCCGAAGACCCTAGGCCCCCTGAATCCTCTGGGCAGCCCTGTCCTGCCATGTTTACAGGCAGGTGAATCCCAGCAGCTCTGGCTCTCTATAGAAACAGCTCTGGCTCATGGATGTCACAGAGAATCCTGGTTTGGAGTTGCAGCTACCAGGATCACTTGGGCAAATCACAGCATGAGGCCCCCCTTTGCTCCTCTGTTTGTGGGGTTTTTTACCCATTGGAGGATGGCCCGGTTTCCCCTGCTGAGGATTTTATCAAGGGGACGTGGTATGTCACTTATCAGTTGTATGCCATAGCGCTCAGAGGCCGCAGACAGGTTCAAGGCCCCGTTGTGCTAGGTGCTGTATGCACAGAGCGATTGTCTCTGTCTTGCAGTTATGCTTTATTCCTTGGGCTCATGCAAAGGCCATGGCCTTCCCGTGTCCTTTGCGGGGGGTTAATCAGTGAAAAGAGCCACGTCTCTCAGTCTCTCCCTCTGACAACGTGGTCTCTGGGTGCACAAGATGGGCAGTGGGAGACAGTATGATTTTGGGGTACACAGTGAGTGTGCTGTGGTGAGCTGTGGGTGACATCAGATGCATCCCTCTCCAACTCCAAGGGCTCCAGTAGTATTAGACACAGGCCTTGTTACTGACCAAATCCCAGTGGGAGCCTCACTTGATGGGCTAAATCTGATTCTCCATCCACACTCTGCAGCCTTGTGACAGAGAACACGACTGGTCACTGGAGCAATAAAGGTACAACGGAGACTGCTGCACATCAGACTTTCCTCCTATCAAAGGAACGCAACCCTACCAGTACGGGAAGGGTTGGAGAGGGTTATGGAGCAGCTCCTGGCCTTTCAGAGAGGAACCTTGGTAGGGTTCCTTGGAAACCCATTAGCTGGTGGGTTCCCATAAAGCACTTACTAAAAGGGGAGAAGGGAGCTGGAATGCGATGGACCTCCCTGGGACAGCTTTTGAGAGGCAGATGCCCTCTAAGTGACTGGTCATATAGGCCTGCTGGAAATTCAGAGCTGGGATAGCCGGCCTGTGAGATTGGTGATATACCTGTCAGATATTTATGGGATCTTATTTTACAAGCAGTTGCACTGATTCTAGGGAGAATGTCTGGCCCAGAAAGAAGGAAGCTGAAGAAACCACTCCTGGATCCAGAGCTGAGAGTCAAGGCTGCAGTATAGTGGGGGTTGGAGCATCAGTCAGACCCGCCAAAGCAAGCCCAGGCCGGTAACACCAACTTGGGTGCAGTGAGATATTAGTACGTAATGTGCTGATTGCCCTAGTGCTCCAATGAGCCTTCTTCCATCCCAGAACTAACCCATCTGATCTTTCAAATGCCAGCACCTAAAAACCAGCACAGTCCTCACCAACTCTCCTGAAAAGGGGCTGCTTCTCCATCTGCCCCAAGAAGCAGGACAGTTTCTTTCTCCTCCTCTAATCTCAACTGTGGGGAAATGCTTCTCCCATCCATAGCACGTCCAAACCTCTGTAAACAGCAGAAAGATCATGGACAGAGATACTGGCCCTCAACTCAGGCTGGGGCTGCCTCTTGCCAATGAGGGTGTTAGAGCTGGGGGTGGGGGCGGGGGGAGAGCTGACTGTAGCACAGGCTCAGCGTATAGTCTTGAGCCAGTTATTTCTCCTTTCTGTGCCTCAGTTTCTCCACTAGATTTGGGAAGGAGAAATGAGGCAATGCTCATAAAGCACGTCGCAAATCTCTCATGGACAGTGCTGGAGGGGGCAAAATTTTATTATTATCAACAGCAACAATCAGTTCAGTTTCATTCCACAGTTAAGCCCACCATGGTCTCACCTGAGATGCACAGATTGGCTCTCACCTGAAGGCCAGGCACGTGCTCTCTTTGGCTTGATTTCTTATTAAAATGACTGGAATAAAAGGAGAAAGAATACTATCCTCCTACGTCATCTCTGGTAACACACTCAGCATGGGAAAGTGGCACAGCGCCACCTACAGGAGCGAGTCAGACAGAAAGAGTCTGTCCAATTATGGGCCCGAGGAAGGATTTTCTGCAATGACTTTGCTTGGGGCGGCACAGGGGTGGCAGATGCGCTCATCGAAAGGATGATGTGCGCTGGGGAGAGTGGGAAGTGGCATGGGGCTGCAGCTGGTCTTGGGTTCTAAGGGGGAACTAGGGAGAGCTACAGTCTCCGACTGAAGTGTTTCCTAGTCATTCCCTGACCCCAGTGTGAAAGGGGAGAGCCAGCAAGGGACCTTGTCAGGATCTGAAGCGATTTCTCTCTTACAAAGGGCCTGATTCTCCTCTCAATCCATTTGCATGGGTGTGTAGCTCCCTTAGTGGCTTGACTCCTGATTTACACCAGGGTAAAGAGCAGGATCACACCCCAAACCTTTATTCTGACCAGTATCCTACCTGCCTTAGCTGTGGTGCTTCTTCAGAACAACCAGCCATCCCCTGGTCTGATGCGTGGAGAACTGGCATTGCCTAGTGCTTGCAGCCCAGGCCTAGCTGAAAATCAAAATGGTTGCCATTGCTGACTGTGCCACCCCAGAGCCCCACTTCCGGCTACCCCTGAGAGCTGGCACCCCATGCTAGGATTGGAGCTCAGACCTCGGCCATACCTGGCCTGTGGATAAAGAGGGCCCTCTGTTCCATATCCCCAGCCATGCAAAGGGGAAAACAACCAACATCAGCATTGTGACTGTGCTCTGGGAGGCAGCTAAAAATAGGCCTCTCCGAAAAAAGGGATTTAGTGCCAGAGCAAAGGCCACAAACAAGCAAACAACATGCAAGCCATCTGGAACGAGAAACAATGGCGCAAGCGGAGCGCTGTGCTCTAGCAGTGGGAGTGCTGTACTGGGAACATTCTCTGATTTATTAAGAGGGCTCTGGCAGCACATGCCGCTAGGGGAACAGAGCGGAGAGAGCTTACAGACAGCTGCTGTTTCATGACAGGCCAGCCATGAGTGAGGCTGCTAAGAGTCCTGTGCCCTGCATGCCACGGCATGCTATTCTCAGTGGCCACGGGAGGGCAGTATTGCTTGTGCATATAGCTATGGAACTGTGGTGGTTTTGTTTTCTGTGTACAGTGCCTTTAAATTTCAAAGCCGTCCTCCAGTAGGCAGAGGCAGCAGCTTATTGGTGATTGGCTGCATTTACAAAGGCGATGCACACACTGTGCTCTCTCCTGGTGACTTGACGCACTTCCGTAGTCTAAAGCAACAACTGTAGGCCGGGGTGGACACTAGTGAGACCCACTAGTGAGTGTGTCCCCGAAGCCCCTTTGGGGACGATCCACAGAGGATAAGAGTTGGTTACAGCCCCGCCTAAGGAGAGTTGGCGTTTTAGGTCAAGCTGGTAGCTCTCGCCCTCGCTTGTTATAGAGAGGAAAACATGCCTTTTGGTAGTGGGATGCTTTGGTGTGCTCCTCCATGCACCTCTTATTGACAAGTCCCTTGGTGGCCAGATCAGGCCACATCCCCATTCCATAGGGAATTTTTCATTTTGAAAATGTTGAAACGAACCATTTGGCAATTTCCAAACTTTTCTCTTGACTCTTTTGAGTCGGGCAGTTTGTCAAACCCAGCCCTGTGTCACTCACTCTTTCACTTTCGACAAATTGGCGTTTTCTGATAACTAAACAATGTGTCCGTAAGTTCCTGACCAGCTCCAGTCACAGACAAATTACCTTCTGTGGCTGCATGTGCAAACTATCCAGGGTACCAGAGGAACACAGCAACCCCAGATCAATTCAAGTGCAGAAACAGAGCTTTAGTGCTAATCTTTAGCGTCCACGTGGGCCCGGTAAAAGCAAGGCACAGATATTTCCAAATGGTACTCAGCAACCCAGACAGGGCATCTCCTGCCCTGTATGTTGTATGGGCTAAATGGGATGGACGTGGTATGTCAGCTCCTAACACAGGATGTTGTCCTGCTCCTGTTCGAGTCAGTGGGAACTCTGCCAGTGCCTTCAGTAGGACCAGGGAACTAGAGCCTGTGATTTTCATGCTGCTGCAGTGCCCTATTCACTGGGGCTGTCTGAGCTTTTCTGTAGTCCCTGTGTGTATCCCAGCATTGTAGCCCACTGCAGCTCAGCGAGTTGCATCTGCCATTGTCTTTGCTTGCTGGTGGTGGTTAGCAACTGCGCCAAATAGCAGAGTCTGCACAAGCAATGGAAATGCGAGCCCATTCCCCCACACAGTGTCCGGCTAACGTGCCTTGCCCTTCCGCTGCCTTTGGGTTTCCTGCCGAGGTTCCCCACAAAGGAGCTGACTGGTGCCAATTGACTGTGGCTTTTGTGATGTGGACACATCTGGACCAAGACCCATCATCTCCCCTGCAGAGGCCAGCAAACAGTCCTGGGCTGGCGCAAATTGGTGATGTTAGTTTCATGATCAGTTCCATGATTCCTCCAGTTCCTCTTGCTCAGTCATCTTTCAGAGATAAACTTTAAGAGCCTGTTTAAGTTTTGCCCCTTAGGAAACATAAGCCAGTCAAAGCTGAGAGGCCAGGGGAGAATGTATTTCCTGGAGTGGGCAACATTCTCTGTTCCTCCGGGGAGCTGAACCATGCATGCCGTGGGCTAATTCAGCGCTTTGCAAGTCAAACACCCGCTTTCCATATGGCTCTTGTTCTGCTGCGAAGATGTTAGTTGGTAGGGCTGAGATGAGTCGGAGCCAATTCAAAGAACAAGCATATTTCAAATGTCACTGTCTTGGTCTCTGGGGAAATAAGAAACGTTGACTCAAAGCCCATAAACAACATTCCAGATTAAAAATGTATTAGTTTGCTGTTTCCTTGCTCCCGTCAACAACTCAGTCTTGTGTCTGTTTGGGCAGGCTCCCAGTCACTCCTCAGCACAAGAGAAAGCAACTCACTCATGGGACAGTTGCTACCTTTGAGGGAACTTTCAGCCCTCCAAGGATTTCAGGACTTCTTAAAAATTTTGGCTGCTTCTCTGATCCCCTCTCTTTTTCCCAGAGTCCCAGATACCGAAGAGCTGGCAGCTGGATCACTGCTAAAGAATGTGGGAATGAGCAAAGAGCTGGTGTGATCTACTGGATCATTGGTGACGCCTTCTTCTAGTGAGACAAACCTCAAGTGGTTTGGATTGGATCAGCACCCAGCACATCCCCGCTTCTCCTAATCTTAGCTGATTAGTCCATAGGTGCTGACTCTGTGGGTGCTCCAGGGCTGGAGCACTCATGGAAAATAATTAGTGCTCCAGGGCTCCAGCACCCACTGGCAGCCAGCTCCCTCCTCTCCCCCAGTGCCTCCCCTCCGCCTGCTGCCCTGCCAATCAGTGCCTCCCCCGCCCTTCCAGTGCCTACCGCCTGCCGCAATCAGCTGTTTGGTGGCGTGCAGAAGACTCTGGGAGGGAGGGAGCGAGGAGGAGTGTGGTTGGGTCATGCTGGGGGAAAGGGGCAGAACTGGGCAAGAATGGGGAGGGGTGGCATGGGAATAGGCAGGGTGGGAGTGGGAACTTGGGGGAAGAGATTGGGTGGGGGCAAGGCCAGGGCTTGAGCACCCCCCAGTCCCAGAGGAACCTGGTACCTGTATGTTAGTACTTAATCCTTCACTCTGGAAATGTCACCAGAATGGGACTTTTTCCCCAGCGGGTCTTTGTGCCTCCTTGTTTCTGGTTGGATTGCAGGGATCATGGCCAAGAGTTTTGAAAGTGACTAGTGATTAATTTGGGTGCCTCGGTTTTTGGATACCCAACCTGAGAGGGGCCTGGTTTTCGGGGGGGAGCTAGACGGAGGTCATCACATCCAGAAAATCAGGTTTCTTTCAGGTGTCTCGAGTTGAAATCACTGGGTGTTTAAAAAAGTCTTGCCCCAGGAGAGCAGCCTCTGTGGTGTTTCAGCCTGATTGGGGCCTAGCCTGTGACCGGGAAAGCACATGAAAAGGAGGTAGAAGTTGGCCAGTCTTGTTCTAACCCCAGAACAAAGTGGGACCGAGATTGTGGGGAGAGCTTTTGGCTAGCATCTTCTCTTGTTCAAACTGCTTCACTCGTTCCTACGAGTAATGGTGAGTGCATCTGCGACTCTTAAGTGGGGACTGGGGCTTAGGACTTGTGGGCTCGGTTCCCAGCTCTGTGCCTAAGCTCGTAAAGTGCTTTGAGATCCTTCTGTGAAAGGCGCTAGAGAATGCAGCGCGCTGTTCTGAGCGGCACGATGCAAAACGTGCAGCATTGGGAACCTTGGGCACGGTCAGATTTAAGAGGCCAAACATAAGCTCATTTCGGTCCATGTGCCCTTCCCTCACCCTTTCGGAGTCTTGTTCTGATGAGCGGTGCTCTGCTGTGTTGTCACTGAGGGCCATCCCCTAGTCCTGTGTAGGTCTGTCCTGCAAACTGCAAGACCAGTATATTTTGGGGACAAAGAATGTGTCGTCAGGTGGGGTAGGTTAGTGGGATGAGAGTGAAGGATGTGGAATTAGCTGGCTGGATCCCTGAACTGTTTGTTCCAGACTCTCTATGTTCAGCTCTTTGAGACATGTGGAGTTATCTAGAGGAAGTGCCACATTGGGCCGGCACAAACGAGGCCCTGGACTCTTTTGGAACAAAACAGTTTGGTTTGGGAGTGGCCTGTCTGCAAAGTCCCTACTGCTCTTAGGGGGCACAATATATGGAATCAATCACCAGATTTAACAATATTTGAGGAGCAGAGGGGGCGGGGGGCACTAGGGCCTACTGGAGGGTCTGGCAGGTACACCAGCCTATTGGAGACAGCATGGTGGGGAGCAACAGCCATGCTCCCTTGTTCTGACCCCATTGGGAGACTGGGGGAGAAGTGGGAGGGCGTCCTCAGATTCTAGCCCATCCTTGGTTCTTTGCCCCCATACATACCCGGAGTGGCAGTGCTGGTTATACACATGCCTCTTGCAATAGAATCAGAGATGCCAGAACCAGGATTTAGAACAGGGGTCTCAAACATGCGGCCCATGGGCCGCATGTGGCCCAGGGGCTATTTCCTGCGCCCCACCAAGCGACCTGCGCCCGCCCTCCCAGCCTACCTCCAGGCCAGAGGTGGGCAAACTACAGCTGCAGGATTGTCCTCCTAGAGCCCCGCGCCGCTCCCTGAAGCAGCTGGCATCACGTCCCTGTGGCTGGGTGGGGGGTGGGAAGGGGAGAAGCAGAGGGCTCCATCCTGGACACTGTCCTTCCCCCCAGCTTCCATTGGCTGGGAACAGAACCGTGGCCAATGGGAGCTTCGGGGGAGGTACCTGGAGGCATGGAAAGCATGGAGCCCTGTGTCCTCCTCCTCCAAGGGCTGCAGGGACGTGGTTCCAGCTAATTCCCAGAGTGGAGCGGGGCCGGCAGCCTGCCCTGGCCCTGGTATGTGCCGCTGCCACCCTGGAGTCTGAAGCCCTCCTGCACCCCACGCCCCAACTCCCTGTCCTGAGCCCCCTGCCTGCACCCCAACTCCCTGCCCTGAGCCCCCTGCCTGCACCCCAAACCCCTGCTGCACCCCAACTCCCTGCCCTGAGCCCCCTGCTGCATCCCACACCCCTTCTTCACCCCAGCTCCCTGCTCTGAGCCCCTGTCACACCCCTCATGTACCCTCTGGGGGGCAGGGAGAGGGCGGGGACTTCAGGGAAGGGATGGAGTGGGGGAAGGGCCGGGGACAGCGAGGGAGGGTGTCAGTGATGTGGCCCTCAGGCCAATGAACTACCCCTCATGGTCATTTGAGTTTGAGACCCCTGATTTAGAAGTAGCCTGGAGTTTATTACTGGAAACACAATTGCCTTCTTTATTTTCCTAAACTCCTGGCCCCTTTATGCTGCTGAACTTTGGATGTATTTTAGCACCCAGCAAGGTCAGGATGCAGTTTTCCTCTTTTGCCTGGGCTAGTCTTTCCTGCCATGCCCATTTGGGAAGCATAATCCCCAGAGTGCTCAAAGGTTCATTTTCTTAGCTGCTTGGTGGAGAACACTGCTGTTGCAGGGGCTATTTTCTTGTATAGAATCACAGAATGTCAGGGTTGGAAGGGACCTCAGGATGTCATCTACTCCAAGCCCCTGCTCAAAGCAGGACCAATCCCCAGACAGATTTTTGCCTGAGATCCCTCAACGGTGCCCTCAGAGATTGAGCTCACACCCCTGGATTTAGCAGACCAATGCTCAAACCACCGAGCTATCTCTCTCCTTAACAATGTTTTCCTGTTGTAAACACCCCCAGGGGCTTCCAGCCCTGGGAACTTGTTTGTTAAATGTGGCTGTAAAGCAGTAAGTGCACACAAAGCTGGGTTGCATGACAGCTTGGAGATCATCCCCCTCACTCGGGATTGTGAAAGGCAGGGCTTCGTGCGGATGTCCAGGAGAACAAGGCTCTGGCAATTGCACCAGCAGCTGGCTGGCAAAAATGGCCTGATTCAGGGGCCACCTTCTTTGCCATTGCACAGTCTGGCTGGTGCAGAGGGGAGTGGGCAGCTATCCAGTTGATCCAAAGGGGAGAGGGGCCCAGCTTCTCAAAGAAAAAGGGTGTGTGAGAAGCCTGCTGAGCAGCAGTAATGTCACACCCTAGGTGGGTTGTCACTAGCCGGGACTGAACCTGGGACCTTTTGATTTTATCATGGAGCCATCTGCTGCCTGAAATAAAACACCCAGCAGCCTGTAGCAGCTTGTCCACCTCTATACATGGCCCAGCCCCCACATTCTCAACGTGACACTTGGCCGCCTCCCCATGATGGGTTGAAAGAAACTCCGGGGTCCAGGCAGCCTAGGATTTTGGCAGCTATCAGAGGGAGCCAGAGCACCACCCGGAGTGGGTGGGGGTTCCCGCACCATATGGCAGCAGGGGGGAGTAGCTCTGTGGCACATGGCAGGATGCTGGTGTTCGAGAGTGTCCGGCCGCCTTGCGGGGAGCATGGCATTTGGAGGTTGCTGGGTTGCGTGACCTGTCGTGACGAAGAACAGCTGCCCTGGGGTGACGTCGTAACACTGGGCCTGCAGGACGGTTGAATCCATGGCTTCTGCAAATGGCTGAGTCTCTTCTGTCTGAGCTAAATGACCCACCTCTGTCAGCTGAGGCTGTAGCAGGCTCATTAGCCTGTGTCTGCGGCCCAGCCACTTCCAGGGGACAGAGTGCCACCCGGAGTGGATTACACAGGCACAGCTGGATCAGCTAATGGCAGCCACTGCCTCCGAGCAGGAAGACAGTGTAGCGGGGCCCCAGTGAGGCACACCGTGGAACTGAACTGCCACCAGTGGGACCAGCAGGGATCCCTAACTATCCCTAGGCCCAGGGGTCCACTCAGGGACCAGGGGAGGGGAACCATAGCCAGAAATACCCCCTCGGGGCCCAACTAAGGTCGACTCCATCATTGTAGCTGGTTAAAGTAGGGAGCATTTTACCTGTGCTGTGTGTAGCTATGAAACTGTCTTGTATGAAAGCAATAAAGCTTTTTGTTTTCTGGGGGCTGCATCTTTGAATGACTAAGGCAGGGGTAGTCAATAGGTGGATGGTGGGCTGAATCTGGACTGTTAGATGCTTTTGAATGGACCCCTCTGACACTCTGTACCCCATATTCACCATAGCGATATGAGTATAATTATGATGCATTTTGTACAAAATACATCATGCGAGGTGTTAATGGAAAAGCTGTGAACTGCTGAATATGATTATCCTATTTGTGTGCATGTATCATTTTTGTATCTTGAGTTATGAATATTGACTATGCATCTGTAATTCAAATGTGTTTGCTCCTTGGTAACTCCCACAAAGTACAGTCCAGCCAGCACATTGTGAATGAACTGTTCAAGGTAATGACCCACCAGTGAAAACAATGGGCCATGGGAACAGCTTATCTTCATCTAATGGTCTTTCCTGTGAACATTCTAGCCAGAATATAGGTAATGGCCCCTGCCATGACTCATCGAAGCATGCAAGGGCATGTGATACTGGACTCCATCTTGTGCCTGTACTTTTTCACAAACTGTGCTGGGACTTTGCTTGGAACAATGAAGTTCCCACCACGTGCAAGAAGCTATACAAGGGGAAAGTGGTATCACCACTGGGCATCACTCCCCCTCCAACACAACACCTGGGACCGCTTTAGGAACAAAGACTGAACTGGGGAAGGTGGTCCCAGGTGGGGAAAAAAGGAAACCTGGCCTGTGTATGGAAGATTGGTGGACTGTTTGTACTATCCAGGTGAGACAATGCTTGATTCAAATCCTGTCTGGTTTATAGAAATTAGATTACAATTTTGTTTATTTTTTAGGCAACCAATTTTGATCTGTATGCTGTCACTTATAATTACTTAAAATCTATCTTTCTGTAGTTAATAAATTTGTTTTATATTTTTTCCCTAAAACAGTGTGCTGTTTGAAATGCATGGGAAATCTACTCAGTGAACAAAAACTGGTGCATGTCCTCTCCACATTGAGGGAGGGGCGGACTTATACTGGTCAGGCTTTTGACCAGGGCAGGACAGTACAGTTCTGGGGTCCTAGGCTGAGGAGCTGGGACGGGGGGATTGGCTGGAGCCTCTCTATTGTTAGTTCATGAGTGGCTAAGAGAAGCATTCATGAAACTGCAGCTGGATGTGTCCCTGTTTGTGTATGGATGTATGAGTGCAAGTCCTGGAGAGGACTGCAGTTTGTCACAGCCTCACAGTGTGAGAGGGGGCCCAGACTGGTGTGCCAGAGAGATCAGTGGTACCCCAGTTCTAGGTTGCACCCCAAGGAATTCTGTCAAAACCCTGAAATCTTATTATCATTGTTATTATTTTTTATTATTATTTTTCTCTGGAGTCTGGACTTGACTATACCTTGACCAAAAAATTTGGACTAAACAAAAAATAATTGACTACCCCTGGTTTAATACCTGTATGGCCTCAGAGCTGCTGCAGACTGTCACAGAGGCCATGCATGTTCTGTGCTCACTCTCGGGCATGGTCTCACCAAGACTTTACTTTTGTTCTTTCTTGTTCTTTGTCCTTCATGCAAAATTCAGATTGAAGTACCTGTTTGCTCTGTGTGTGTGGCAAAGCAACACTAGGAAAACAGTGTGCAAAAGGGATGTGCTACCTGCCTAGCACAAGACAGGCATCCATCTGGCCAAAACTCTGCAGGGTTGGAAGGTCTGGATGGCCAAGGGACTAGCCAAGACAGAAGATGATGGATGGATGCACCATGGCTCACAGCTGCCAACAGCAGGACGAAGCAAACACCAGCCTGCAGTGAGAGGGAGAAACATGGACTGTCGATTTCAGACATCAGCTCATCACGGTTGGGATGTCTGCCAAACACAACTGGTTCCCTTCT